>NC_092333.1:618352500-618670000 GCF_046630445.1 Rutidosis leptorrhynchoides | reverse complement strand
CATGATAAGAAAAATCTATTAAACCGAGTCTCAAAAAGTTGGAACTATTATTCATGAATGCATTTGACCTTGACTATTCCCGACGATTCACGAACAATTGTGCGTAAATAAAAATGTATATATTATGTAAATGTAAATATATATATACAGCAATCTGAAATTACAAAATATAATTGAAACATTAGAATCAAATAAGTAATGTATGATACAAAATAATTAAACTGTTATGAAGAATGAATCCATGTATATATATATATACAATTTTTGTACACAATTAATATACTATGTATATTGTATTAAAAATTCGAATATGTTATATGAAGGTTACATAATAAATAATATGTAATGTTAATATATAAAATATAATTACAGAATAGTTATTAAATTAATGAATATTACTTTCATTATTAATATTGATATCAGCATTATTAATAATATTAATTTAATACCTAATATATAGATATGAGTTTGGATAAGCATAATTTGTTATATCAATATCGTTATTAGTATTACTATTAACATTACTATTATTATTTGTATTATTAATATTATCAATTTTAATATAAATAAAATAGGATATGTATAAGTTGTTATTAATATCAATAATATTCATATTATTATAAGTAGAGTTATTAATAAAGTTAATAATAGTATTATCGTTATCATTGTTAATATCAGTATAACTGATAATAAAATTTCAATTTTAGTTATTATGATTAATATTAGTATTATTATTATTAGATGTTATTATTATCATAATTATTAATAATTATTTGTATTATTATTATAAATTATTACTATCATTGTTATTGTTATTAGAAAATAATACATTTTAATATTAATAATTTTATTAATACTATTTTTATTATTAGCTGTATCATTATTACATATTATTATTATTAATATAATTATTATTATTATTTATATAATTACTAAATCATTAATCATTAAATTTAATTATATAAAATATAAAGTTAAGAAGCTCGTACAAATTGGTTACCAATTGCAATCAAAACTGTAGTCCATTTTTTTTGTTTTTGACCCTAAACTGAAACACAAATCGAATCCCATCACAGGAGCTTGACAAAATCAGTTAGAGGTCGGAATCACTTTTTTTTATTATTATTTCATCTTCTGAATTATGATTGATGTCGAGGAAGTTCTGTTATAAAGCTCGAATTAGATCCACTGTTAATAAATTAAAAACAACTTACAATATCAACTATCAATTACGTTTTCCTTTTACAGTTTAATTTATTGATTTTTTTTTTAAAAAGGGAAGAACACTTGAGTATACTCTGTTCACGATCACTTTTATTAACAGCTAAATGTCGAATCGAGTTTCAAAAACTATAAATGCAAATGTGTTTCAAATCTTCTACTCAAGCTACCTGCAAGATTTCATGAGCTAATTCATTATATTGAATCTTAATTTTCGAGTCAAAGTTTTTTTAAACTTAAAAGTCAAACATTGTTCTTGAACAAAATTCAAAATTTCTGTTAAGAGTTAAGATAAATTGACGATGGAGAAAGTTTAAAGGTATTGATAGTGCTCCAAATGAACATATATTTAGGCACAATATCCTTCCAATATGTAAAGCTTTTAGTTGTAATTGTTCTATTTTTATGTAATATTCGTTTAAATAAATAAGTCCGAAGACAAAAGAAGAAAACGACGATTTGAAGACGCAAATGATCAAAAAGCTAAAAAGTACAAAGTACAATCCAAGTGGTTCGAAATATTGATGAGAAACGTCTAAAAATTACATGGGTACGAGCCGCGGAACGCAAAATACAAAATATCTCAGCGTACGAAAGGACGTTCAAAAATCCAGAACCGGGACCTGAGCTAACTATCAACGCGCGACGCAATAGACCTAAATTTACAAGTCAACTATGCACATAAATATAATATAATATATAAATAATTCTTAAAATTATATATATATATTATATTATATATTAAAAACCGTCGGTAAACTAGGAGATAAACGATTGTGAGCTGGATCCTTTCTCCATGCGATCGCATGGCCTGGAGGCCTAATTCCCATGCGATCGCATGGCCTACTTTTTCTGGCCACATTCCTATAAAAGGCAGTCTGGTGCTCGAGCTCAAAACACATCTTTTTCTTTTCCTTCTCTGTAACGATAATATATATATATATATATATATATATATATATATATATATATATATATATATATATATATATATATATATATATATATATATATATATATTTATAATTTAAAGTTTAATTTAAGTTTAATAATAAATGGGTTATTGTAAGAAATGTTTTAAGATTTTGTAAGTCGAAACTCTGTCCGTGTAACGCTACGCGATTAATCACCACTGTAAGCTATGTTCTTCCTTTTTAAATTAATGTCTCGTAACTAAGTTATTATTATGCTTATTTGAGCCAAAGTAATCGTGATGTTAGACTAAATATTAAGACGAGGTTATTAGATTTTGTACCATAATTAAGGTTTGGACAAAAGACCGACACTTGTGGACATTGGACTATTGACTATTAATAGATAGGGGGTATTGTCTAATCGAATGACAACTCATTAGAATCTGTCGAACCTATCTTCAAATTAGTTAATCTCATAATTATTAAAATGATTATGTATGTTCTATTTAGTGACGTTTATATGACATCTTTTACGATCATTTATTTAATTATTTGGGTTGGGTAATTGATTATTCATTCTGATCAAGTGGATAAATTAATATTCATATCTCATTAAAACAGGGGTGGATTACATACAAGGATAATTGGTGTAATTGTTAACAAAGTAATAAAACCTTAGATTACACGCAGTCGATAACCTGGTGTAATCATTAAACAAAGTATTAAAACCTTGTTACAGTTCGAATCCCTAATTAGTTGGATTATTTGACTTCGAGAATAAGGTTAATTTGACGAGCATTTTATAATTATAACCGATGGACTATTATGGACAAAAACCAAATAGGTATCAAATAATCCAGGACAAAGGACAATTAACCCGGTTAACAATTAATCAAAACGTCAAACATCATGATTACGGAAGTTTAAATAAGCATAATACTTTTATTTCATATTTCATCGTACCTTTATTTACTGTCATTTTAATTACTGCAATTTACTTTATCGCAATTTAAATTCTGTCATTTATATTATCGTCATTTATCTTTACACTTTATTTAAAATTGACAAACCGGTCATTAAACGGTAAAACCCCATTTTTTATAATAATAATACTACTATATTACTAATATATATATATATATATATATATATATATATATATATATATATATATATATATATATATACAAATATAATTGTTTAAAAATATAGTGTACGTAATAAGCCGTCTCCCTGTGGAACGAACCGGACTTACTAAAAACTACACTACTCTACGATTAGGTACACCGTCTATAAGTGTTGTAGCAAGGTTTAGGTATATTCTATTCAATAAATAAATAAATAACTTGTGTAAAATTGTATCGTATTTAATAGTATTTCGTAGTAAAATAATAAGTATTTCGTACTACACCTCGCATAACATCAAGTTTTTGGCGCCGCTGTCGGGGACTCGGCGAAACGCTATATCTTTACGCTATATTTTTATTTTAAGCTAATTATATTTTATATAAATATTCTATAAATATTTTCTTTATTAAAATCAAAAATCAAATAAAAATATAATTTGGGCCGAAACTGGTACCAGCCCGAATCAGTTCTGGAATTCCTGGGCCATGCGATCGCATGACCCCAACGCTAAAAAATCATGCGGTCGCATGAGTCGACCTGACAGGTCACAAACCTGGTACGCATTTATGACGGTAGGGTTTATTAATATTTATTATTATTTATTAATTAGGGTTTAATTATTTATTATTAATTAGCTAGTATTTAGTTTTAATAATAATTAGTAATTTTAAGTGTAATTATTATTTTTAATTATAAAGTTTAATATCTTTATATAATATAAATATAAAAATAAAAATAATATTTTTATAAAATTTGTATTTCTATCATTTTAGTAATAAATTGTATATTTTAATCGTTTAATTTATAATTTGTATATTTATCGTTCGTAATTAATTTTAATATTAGTTTTTGCCGTAGTTATTTTTATATTTCTAGTTTTTAGGCTTTGCCGTAAAATCCCTTAAGTGCTTTTTCTTTAGATTAAGATTTAGGCGCTTTAGAATTTTACGACGCCGTTTATATATTTTAGTGCCTTTAAAGTTATTGCCATTTTGGATATAGATTTCCTTTTAAGCTTTAATACCTTTAGACGCAACTTTTAATATTTAGTTTTTAATACTAAGTTTCAACGCTTATTTTCTTATTTTTATTTTTCAACTGTTTGTTTTTCGACGCTCATTTTTTGACCTTTTATTTTTCGACGTTTTTCGACGCATTCTTTTTCTTTCTCATTTCTCGACGCTCTAGTTTTTAGGACATAGAATTTTCTTTATTTTCTTTCAAACTTCGACAAAAAAAATATTTTAAGTGGTTAAATTGATAGACATCCAAAATTTTCTGGTTCGTAGTAATAGTTGGATTTGTTAGTGGCGAGTTGTGGGCTTCCGATTTAAAGGGTCCTGGCTACCTGCTGCATCTATTGGCTATTCAAAATGCGGGCAAAATCAGAAAAGTCTATTAATTTGATAACTTATATAATTTTTATATTTATAACTAATAGGATATTCAGTGAATGCACCGAGCAAAACGTTCACCACCTTTCATACGTTCACCACCTGTAACTCGATCAAGACATCTAGCCAACATTGTCGCCGTTGATTTTTCTTTAGAATCGTCATCTAGTCGACCAAGTACTCCAATTCAAATTTCCGATAATCCATTTTTTGAACCCGACCTCACAATTGAGAATCCGGAGGATATTCAAGGACAATTCAGAGATCCGGAACCACTAATCATTCCTCCTGAACAACAAACTGTTAAATCAGAATCCTCTAGTGATTCGTATTCAACAAATTCAATAATGGAAGTAACTGAACCTCTAAGTATGGAAGATCGAATGAGAGCCACATGCACGGGCCAAGGTCACGCCATTATTAAGCCAGACATTAATGCGTCAGATTATGAAATTAAAGGACAAATCCTACACATGGTAACTAATCAATGCCAATATAGTGGTACGCCAAAAGAAGATCCAAACGAACATTGTGATGACCCGAAAAATTTTGACTTATTCTGAACCAAATTCTCGATATGGTTTAATATTTCTGACACGATAAGCAAAGTCTGTTAAGCTGAATCTCAAAAATTTTGAACTATTCAATTACCCTTCGATTGTTCTCAACGATTCGCGAACAATTATATGTAAATAGATACATATACTATAACTTGAAAACGTAACAAAGTGTTGAGTATACGGTACTGTGCATTAAACTTGTTGGTTTGAATATCAGATTGATATATTTAACTACTGAGTTAAAAGATTATGCCAATCAATTGAATTAAAAGATATTTATTGAGTCCCTTAAGAATTATAATATTATTATGAGTTTCTGTTGTGAGGTCCACGTTGATTTGGGAAATCATTCATGTTTAACGGTATTCGGAATAAATGGTAAAGTGTTTGTTTAAATAACGTAATTTGGACACATACAATAATAAGGAATATTAACTGTTAGAATTAGATATATGAATAAATTGCGATATGTATTTTAAAACGTGTTTATAAATATTAAGAATAGATATTAACTTGGTTATGAAACGTTTGATAAATGCTATTATATTAATAAATAACGAGATAATGATTTATAGAAGTAAATGACCAAAATACTCGAAAGATTAAGATATACTTTGAGTGGTATAGTTTATTGATAATTTAAGACTATATTTTGACAAAGGTACGAGTCACGAAACGTAAAGTGATAGTTTTCTAAGCATATGAAAATGCGTTCGAGAACCAAAACCGGGGCATAAGTCGAGTGACAACGTACGAGACATCGGAATGAAAATTTCAAGTCAACTATGCACGAGAATATAATATAATATATAATTAATTAATTTAAATTATATATATTATAAATATTATATTTAATTATGTCGACAAGCAAAACAACAAAAAATTGTGAGCTGGATTTTGGGGTCATGCGATCGCATGAGAAATAGGCATAAAACCCATGCGATCGCATGGGGTGCTTTTTCAGAAAAGGTTCTATAAATTGCACGATTTCAATGTTGTTTTTCTTACACTCTTAATATTACTCTGTAAGTATTTATTTATATTATTATTATTATTATTATTATTATTATTATTATTATTATTATTATTATTATTATTATTATTATTATTATTATTATTATTATTAAGATTAAAATTATTATTAATCTTATTATTATTAGTATTATTAATTAGTATTATACATAAAATACTACGACGAGGTTATGAGCGTGTCACCTTCAAAATGGATTTTCGAGCGGGATAGAGCTAAGGAAATTATGGGTAATGTTCAGGGGTATATTTATGAATCAAACCTAATGTTTATCATCTCCGTTACATCTACGTACTTTTCTAAAATATTGAATCACAATATTGATACGTAAGCATTTATATTTTATCTTTTATATACTAATAGTGTATCCATGTCTAGTGCTCGAGTATATATATTTATACAAGCTTGTATGCTAAATTTTATCGTTAAACAGTTTATAATGAATCACTAATTAAATACATATATTACCGGTAAAAGGTATATGATATACATGTTTTTGGAAAGCTGGCGAAAAATCAATAACTTTTCATTTAGAAATCGCGTAATTTCGATGAACGAGTCAAAAGTTATGGTCAACTGAATTATAATTGACGTTAATTGGAATTGCTTTTGAATCTGCAATTAGTATTTAAACAACTTGTTTGTAAGATTGATAAATTGGATTTTTGAATATTATCAACCAAGTAAATGAATCCTTAAATAAGGTACGTCTCGTTTTGTTGAACTATTGTCAAAATTGACTTTTTGATACGACTTTGGATAACTTTTGTATGTCGATCTCGAGCATTAGGATTGTGATACACTATGACCTGACCTAGCTTGATAAACATTTATTGACCAACATATGTTCTCTAGGTTGAGATCTACGGTTATTTGGTAATCTGAGTTTCGGTCACATTTTGGTGAACGACTTTATATGCTGCTAAAGTGAGTTTCATTTGCTCCCTTTTTAATTGCTTTTGAAATCTATATTTTTGGGCTGAGAATACATGCACTTTATTTTAAACGCAATGGATACAAGTACATACTAAATTCTACACCGAGTTTGAACCAAAAATCCCTTAGCTTTGGTAACTAGTAACTACCGGTTATAAGAATTGGTGGGCGCGAGTAGTTGTATATGGATCCATAGGGCTTGACATCCCCGTCTGTTCCAGGTATAGAAACCCTAGCCTGAACTATAAAACAGACGTATGCTATTTGAGGTTAGTACACGTTGGATTGCGTGTATTGTACATGTTGGTCGCATGTATGTTAAAACAGGGGTACTTATTATAATGTTAAAGCTTAGTTACCAGGGTGATTGTGACGATCGGTCCAAATCCATATGGACGAACACGTCATTCATTGATTTCATTGCGAGGTATTTGACCTCTATGATACGTTTTGTAAACATTGCATTCTTTTGAAATGGCACACCATAAATGAATATTTAAATCAAAGGTTTTCGACATCTAATGATTTCTACATATAGACAATCACCATAAATAATAGTTTACAACAGTACTTCCATTGACAATGCAGTCAAAATAAGATACATGGTGATGATTTGGTGAATGCAACGTTTCCTTGAAAAATATGTCATGCAAGACTCCATGCACATAGCTTGTCTAACATCTAAGCAAACAGCGGAAGACTTCTAGGAAACCTGAGAATAAACATGCTAACAAGTGTCAACACAAAGGTTGGTGAGTTCATAGTTTTAGTGTTTCGTATAATCTGTATATAAAAGTGGATCACAAGATTTTAGTTGTTTCATCCAGAAATGTTTATCAATAGATTATATAAAAGTGGATCACAAGATTTCAGTTGTTTCATCCAGAAACGTTTATCAAAATATTCTACGAAATTGAGCACCCTGGTAACTAAACTTTAACGTATATATAATTTGTACCCTTTGTATAATCATCTTAATAATACACGCAAACCAACGTGTACGCTTCTCAAATAGCATACGTCCGTTAAAAGGCTAGTGCTCTAGCTCGGACGGGGATATCAAGCCCTATGGATCCATATACTACTACTCGCGCCCACCAGTTCTTATAACCGGCAGTTACTAGTTACCAAAGCTAAGGGATTTTCGGTTCAAACTCGGTGTAGAATTTAGTATGTACTTGTATCCATTGCGTTTAAAATAAAGTGCATGTATTCTCAGCCCAAAAATATAGATTGCAAAAGCAATTAAAAAGGGAGCAAATGAAACTCACACAAAATCAGTTTTAGTATTTGTATCCATTTAGTAAAACAGTTTATAAAACTGCGCATGTATTCTCAGCCCAAAAATATATGAGGAAAGGGATCATATGAACTCACAGTTTAATATTGATATACAATATTGCAGGAAAGCACGTAGACGCATCGGAGATGATAAACACGAGGTTTGATTCACAAAAATACCCCCGAACATTACCCATAATTTCCTTGGCAATAACCCATATTTTCCTTAGCTCTAGCTCGCTCGGAAACTCGTTTTGAAAATTACTTGGACATCACTCCGTCGTAATATTTTTTTTTGTACATTATTATTTTTGTATCGCAAAAATAATAATACTAATAATAAGATTAATAAGATTAATAATAATCTTAATAATAATAATAATAATAATAATAATAATAATAATAATAATAATAATAATAAATATTATACGGAGTAATATATATTTGTGTATGTGTGTTTGATTTTTCATTCGAGCAAAACACCTGAATTTATAGTACCTGGCCTGGAATCTGGAGTCATGCGACTCGCATGGAAATGGCCTTCTGGCCATGCGACTCGCATGAGGACCAGGGACAGCTCACATTGTTTTGGCTCCTAGCTTGTCGACATAATATAAAATAAATATAAATATAATATATATAATTTAAATTAATTAATTATATATTATATTAAATTCACGTGCATAGTTGACTTGTAATTTTTGTTCCGATAAGTCGTACGTTGTCACTCGACTTATGTCCCGGTTCCGGTTTTTCGAACGCCCTTTCGTACGCTGAGAAAACTTGTACTTTACGTTTCGTGAATCGTACCTTTGTCAAAATATAGTCTTAAATCATCCATAAAATATACCACTGTAGCAAAGTTACTGTAGCAAAGTCAATTTTTACTGTAGCAAAGTCAATTTCACTGTAGCAAATAGTGATTTTCAAAAACACTGTAGCATTTTGGGTACTGTAGCAAATTGGAAAACACTGTAGCAAATTAGTGTTTTACTGGTTCATCTTAAACGCTTTAGTTAACTTATCTAAATATCAATCGAATCAATAAACGAATGTTACTATCGTTTATTATATATATGTATATATCTTTTTAATATACATAAATCAATTTTTAAATACACATTGGAAGTTATTTATAAATAAATTTTAATAATAAATATCTCAACTTATCATATATATTCAAATAGATATTTAAACCAATAAGTTTAATGTACGGTATCAAACAATTAATACATTGTTACCTTTTCATGTTATAGTATATATGTATCTGTTTACATATAATTGTTCGCGAATCGTCGAAAACAACCGAAGGTATTTCAAAAATTTTGAGATTCAGTTTTACAGACTTTGCTTATTGTGTCGGAAATGTTAATCATACAAAGATTAAGTTTAAATTTAGTCGAAATTTCCGGGTCATCACAGTGATCAATCTTGTAGAATATTTTGATAAACGTTTCTGGATGAAACAACTGAAATCTTGTGATCCACCTTTATATACAGATTATGTGCAACATTAAAACTATGAACTCACCAACCTTTGTGTTGACACTGTTAGCATGTTTATTCTTAGGTTCCCTAGAAGTCTTCCGCTGTTTGCTTATATGTTAGACAAGCTATGTGCATGGAGTCTTACATGGCATATTTTTCAAGGAAACGTTGCATTCACCAAATCATCACCATGTATCTTATTTTGACTGCATTGTCAACGAAAGTACTATTGTAAACTATTATTTACGGTGATTGTCTATATGTAGAAATCATCAAATGTCGAAAACCTTTGATTTAAATATTCATTTTTGGTGTGCCTTTTCAAAAGAATGCAATGTTTACAAAACGTATCATATAGAGGTCAAATACCTCGCAATGAAATCGATGAATGACGTGTTCGTCCATATGGATTTTGAGTGATCGTCACAGTTGGTATCAGAGCGTTGGTCCTAGCGAACTAGGTCTTGCATGAATGTGTCTAACTGATAGTTGTTAAGATGCATTAGTAAGTCTGGACTTCGACCGTGTCTGCATGTTAAAAGTTTTGCTTATCATTTCTTGTTGGAAATTACATGCTTATCATTCTTAAGTCTATACACGTTTTCCTGCATTTATTGCATAAATAGTGTATAGACAAAAATTCATATCTTAGCGTATCTGTTACTGTAAACTTTTCCTGATATCTTCCGAAAATTTCTCCGTAACTTATGGGATTTTGGTATTATATATACATATGCAAATTATGTATCGGAGAATACCAAACTAAATCTTATAATCTATCTCATATCAAAATCAATTCCCTAATTATACAAGATGGATCACGTATCTAGTTCAAATTCCTTAAACTCCGACAGCTATTCCGATATGGATATTCACTTGAATTCCGAAGACAGTGTAACAGGAATGGATCAACCAATTAGCCATCATCTATTCTGGATAAATTGGGGATGGGTTCGTAGTCTACTTAATCATTGGAGACAAGAAGAAGGTGATCCCTTCCATCCACCACATTGCCCTCTTGGCGAAGAACCTGAAGCACTTACCGGCGAACCTATTCGAGACACCATTTTCTCTCTCATTTCCAGAGTGTCTCGTCACGATTATATATTATCTCAAATTCTAGATCTTATTCGTCCACTCGTCCGAACCAACAATCACCCCGGTGTAATAGAAGAAGTCAACGAGCTTCGCGCTCGGATAGTGGCTTTGGAGAATGTGGTGCAAAGGTTACAACCACCACCAGCAGCACCGGCAGCAACGGTACCACCATCAGCAACACCAACAGTACCATTAACACCACCAACAACAACATCCGCATCCCACACCTCAACATCACAATCTGTACCTCGAACATCAACGTTATACGTACCATAAATACCAAGGAATACCAACAACAACAAACGATGAAGTATTGATTCATAACTTCATCGAAGAAATATTTTGCTGAGAATATGTAGTTTCTAAAAGTTTTGGAGATTATATATTCTAGTCCTAGTCGAAAACCATATGAGATTAATATTATGTTAACTCATTAAATCCATGATTACATCTAAGGAAAATATATATGTAGGTATATTTTCATAAAGATTGTAATTAAGAAAATTCTTTTGTACAAACTATTAATGGTGAGAATATTTTAACGGGTAGGTAATACCCGAGAAATATATAAATTCACAATTAATATGTTACATTCTTCGATTCTGATTCAACAAATCATCAACTATACTCACTACTTTCACACAATATATATTCTTTTATAAAAATCAAAACAACCATCCTCATCCAAATTTGATTACATATTTTGATTTTGACAAATCAAAATCCGAGTCAAGATTTAACAAAAGACATTATTCTTAGATTCCTAAATCTTTCAAAGCTATGCTTTGACTTCAAAATTGTGCTTGAACATTATATGTATATTAACGATTACAATCCGTGTTCAAACCCTTTGAAATTCCTGAAGACACTTCAAATAATGAATTATCGAGATGATGATCCAACCACATGTTAACCGCGGTCTTGTGCCTGAAAAACCCTCGAAATCAAAGTCATAGTTTAACACGTATCCGTGTCAGACCCTTTGGCATTTATTAGCTAAAATAACTTTACAATCCCTTTTCAAAATAGACAGTTTTGTCACCACTCCAGCAAATCACATTCAATTGTTCATTCGAATAAGCCTTATAATTACAATTACCCTTCATCATTGTTACCGGGGAACCTTTCATGTTCCACCACATTAGCAGTAAATCTACCAACAACTTCATTGATCTTTGACCTTCCGAAAAATCCTTATACTCATAGAAACCCTATCATGTACTCATCCACGTCTTGAAACGGTAAGTGCCATACCAACTACCGGGAATTAGCAATCAGTATTTCGAATTTCGCAGCAATTCTACGCCAACAGTTATATATATACATATAATGTCTATCTTCTAGATTTACATACTTCGAATGTGAAGTTTCTAAAAAACACCCCAAACTACGAAACTAGTTCTCCGAATTTTGGAAAAATGCTGATGAAGCAGCAAAAACTGTAAACGACCTTAACAGTCAAAAGTTTGATGATAAAGAATAGTATGGTGGTAAAGCTGAGAAAAGAGAAGGTTTGGAACTGGAAAACGGATTGAGCAGACCATGAAGGAGGCTGTGGACAAATCACAAAGACGAAATCTACCTTCAAAGAATCCAAATGATTCAGTATCTGCTGAAGCCATTAACGAATACCTTGCTTCCGAATCTAAACCCTTGCGGACAATATTCTTCATCATCCTCTGATATTAGAAATTCTAAGATATCATCGTATCTTTCATTATAAATATCCTCCATATTTCTGGAGATAATTCCATAATCATTCTTATCAGAAATCAATATTCTCCTTGCAATATATGTGTTATATCATAAAAGAAACTATTTTAGTTTCTGAATTTTGAAACTTTCGAGTTTAAAATATGAACATTTTGAAGTGGTGTTGGGAGCTGAAGCATGAGTTAGTATAATATAATGACATTTGATCAACGTGATTATATTACAGTAAGTCATGCTGAGTTTCTAATGAAACATGATGATTCACAGTCCATACCATCATCATGTGCCATGTTACACTACTCTTACATTTTACCCAATCTCCAAACATATTAAGAACATATCTTCTTGATAGTTCTATCTTTCCAGATATTCTGGTAATTTGTCAAATCAAGATCGTGCCATTATGATTATCTTCTCAGAACATTAACTATGTTCATCCAAAGCTCCATACCTACGAATTTTGGACCATTATTCGCTTGACTTAAGGTCGGGAAGAGAAAACGAAAGCATGAAGCTCCGAAATATAATGGAGAATATAAGCCCAATAACAACCCCGAAATTTACAAACCGTGTATATCAATGCGTATAGCAATATAAAGACACGGAAGAATGAAAAACACTATAACCCCAAGGTAATGGTAGAAGAAAATAACTTCCTCTGGTAGTAGATGAAAAAGAAGAATGACAAATATGAAAGTTAGGAGTATATCAAGAATCAGAACTGGATAAAGCATTTCACAATTTGTTAGAAGTATGAAATAAGGAAGAAGATTATAGAAGTGGTGAAAATAAATGAAATGGAAGTGGTCAATTTATAGTGAAATATCAGACATAGCAACCGAGGTAGATTACGCATTCAATCAAAGGAAATCTTAATTTCCTTAATTACCGAAGAATCAAATCTCATTACGAAGATTTTTTCCAAATTCCTTGAATTCCAGAAATCAACCGTGACTACGTCACCAGTTAAGGTGAACATGTATTTACTCATCTTCACTCTTTTATGATAACTTCTCTCATACGCTTCGAGTAATTGGATTGTTCTATCTATATTATTCAACGGTGATAAAACTCTATTTATCGACTCATATTCGTCATGAAAACATTTATATTGTTAGCCATGACGACCTCACTCAAATTTCGGGACGAAATTTCTTTAACGGGTAGGTACTGTGATGACCCGAAAAATTTCGACTTATTCTGAACCAAATTCTCGATATGGTTTAATATTTCTGACACGATAAGCAAAGTCTGTTAAGCTGAATCTCAAAACTTTTGAACTATTCAATTACCCTTCGATTGTTCTCAACGATTCGCGAACAATTATATGTAAATAGATACATATACTATAACTTGAAAACGTAACAAAGTGTTGAGTATACGGTACTGTGCATTAAACTTGTTGGTTTGAATATCTGATTGATATATTTAACTGCTGAGTTAAAAGATTATGCCAATCAATTGAATTAAAAGATATTTATTGAGTCCCTTAAGAATTATAATATTATTATGAGTTTCTGTTGTGAGGTCCACGTTGATTTGGAAAATCATTCATGTTTAACGGTATTAGGAATAAATGGTAAAGTGTTTGTTTAAATAACGTAATTTGGACACATACAATAATAAGGAATATTAACTGTTAGAATTAGATATATGAATAAATTGCGATATGTATTTTAAAACGTGTTTATAAATATTAAGAATAGATATTAACTTGGTTATGAAACGTTTGATAAATGCTATTATATTAATAAATAACGAGATAATGATTTATAGAAGTAAATGACCAAAACACTCGAAAGATTAAGATATACTTTGAGTGGTATAGTTTATTGATAATTTAAGACTATATTTTGACAAAGGTACGAGTCACGAAACGTAAAGTGATAGTTTTCTAAGCATATGAAAATGCGTTCGAGAAACCAAAACCGGGGCATAAGTCGAGTGACAACGTACGAGACATCGGAATAAAAATTTCAAGTCAACTATGCACGAGAATATAATATAATATGTAATTAATTAATTTAAATTATATATATTATAAATATTATATTTAATTATGTCGACAAGCAAAACAACAAAAAATTGTGAGCTGGATTTTAGGGTCATGCGATCGCATGAGAAATAGGCATAAAACCCATGCGATCGCATGGGGTGCTTTTTCAGAAAAGGTTCTATAAATTGCACGATTTCAATGTTGTTTTTCTCACACTCTTAATATTACTCTGTAAGTATTTATTTATATTATTATTATTATTATTATTATTATTATTATTATTATTAAGATCAAAATTATTATTAATCTTATTATTATTAGTATTATTAATTATTAATTAGTATTATACATAAAATACTACGACGAGGTTATGAGCGTGTCACCTTCAAAATGGGTTTTCGAGCGGGATAGAGCTAAGGAAATTATGGGTAATGTTCGGGGGTATATTTATGAATCAAACCTAATGTTTATCATCTCCGTTACGTCTACGTACTTTTCTGAAATATTGAATCACAATATTGATACGTAAGCATTTATATTTTATCTTTTATATACTAATAGTGTATCCATGTCTAGTGCTCGAGTATATATATTTATACAAGCTTGTATGCTAAATTTCGTCGTTAAACAGTTTATAATGAATCACGAATTAAATACATATATTACCGGTAAAATGTATATGATATACATGTTTTTGGAAAGCTGGCGAAAAATCAATAACTTTTCATTTAGAAATCGCGTAATTTCGATAAACGAGTCAAAAGTTATGGTCAACTGAATTATAATTGACGTTATTTGGAATTGCTTTTGAATCTGCAATTAGTATTTAAACAACTTGTTTGTAAGATTGATAAATTGGATTTTTGATTATTATCAACCGAGTAAATGAATCCTTAAATAAGGTACGTCTCGTTTTGTCGAACTATTGTCAAAATTGACTTTTTGAAACGACTTTGGATAACTTTTGTATGTCGATCTCGAGCGTTAAGATTGTGATACACTATAACCTGACCTAGCTTGATAAACATTTATTGACCAACATATGTTCTCTAGGTTGAGATCTACGGTTATTTGGTAATCCGAGTTTCGGTCACATTTTGGTGAACGACTTTATATGCTGCTAAAGTGAGTTTCATTTGCTCCCTTTTTAATTGCTTTTGAAATCTATATTTTTGGGCTGAGAATACATGCACTTTATTTTAAACGCAATGGATACAAGTACATACTAAATTCTACACCGAGTTTGAACCAAAAATCCCTTAGCTTTGGTAACTAGTAACTACCGGTTATAAGAATTGGTGGGCGCGAGTAGTTGTATATGGATCCATAGGGCTTGACATCCCCGTCTGTTCCAGGTATAGAAACCCTACTATAAAACAGACGTATGCTATTTGAGGTTAGTACACGTTGGATTGCGTGTATTGTACATGTTGGTTGCATGTATGTTAAAACAGGGGTACTTATTATAATGTTAAAGCTTAGTTACCAGGGTGATCAATCTTGTAGAATATTTTGATAAACGTTTCTGGATGAAACAACTGAAATCTTGTGATCCACCTTTATATACAGATTATGTGCAATATTAAAACTATGAACTCACCAACCTTTGTGTTGACACTGTTAGCATGTTTATTCTTAGGTTCCCTAGAAGTCTTCCGCTGTTTGCTTATATGTTAGACAAGCTATGTGCATGGAGTCTTACATGGCATATTTTTCAAGGAAACGTTGCATTCACCAAATCATCACCATGTATCTTATTTTGACTGCATTGTCAATGAAAGTACTATTGTAAACTATTATTTACGATGATTGTCTATATGTAGAAATCATCAAATGTCGAAAACCTTTGATTTAAATATTCATTTATGGTGTGCCTTTTCAAAAGAATGCAATGTTTACAAAACGTATCATATAGAGGTCAAATACCTCGCAATGAAATCGATGAATGACATGTTCGTCCATATGGATTTGGAGCGATCGTCACAAACATCTTCGAACCTTTAATAGGATTTGTACTCTATTTAAAATCAGAGAAGTTGAGGATGAACAGATCTATCTCATGTTATTTCTCTGTAGTTTAAAGGGAGATGCCAAAGATTGGTTAGAATCATTACCTGAAGGGGCGATTGATACATGGGATGTTTTAGTTGAAAATTTTCTTAAACAATTCTTTCCGGCATCTAAAGTCGTGAGACTTCAAGGAGAAATTGTTACGTTCACACAAAAGCTAAATGAAACTTTATATGAAGCGTGGACAAGATTTGGAAAGTTATTGAGAGGATTTCCACAACATGGTTTAGACATTTATCAAATAGTACAAATATTCTACCAAGGATGCGACATCACTACAAGAAAAGACATCGATATAGCAGCTGGTGGTTCCATTATGAGGAAAACCGCAACTGAAGCTAACAAGATTATTGATAACACAGCCTCCCACTCTCATGAGTGGCATCAAGAAAAAGATATTTTTCGTTCATCTAAAGCGGCTAGAGCTGATTCTAGCCATGACTTTGATTCCATTTCCGCAAAAATAGATGCTTTCGAGAGACGAATGGAAAAGATGAATAAAGATATTCACGCAATATGAATCAGTTGTGAGCAATACGGTGGACCACACTTAACAAAAGATTGTCACATCGAGCAAACGATGGAACAACGAGAGAATGTTTCCTACATGAACCAAAGGCCGGGAAATAATTATCAGAATAATTATCAACCGCCAATGCCAAACTTCAATCGAAATCAAAACATTCTTTACAATCCAAATGGACCTAACAATAACTCGTACAACCAACAAGGTCCGAATAACCAACCAACTCAAAACAACACTTTCAATCAACAAAGACCTAGCTTGTATAAACCACCACAACAAACCGAAGAGAAAAAGCCAAATCTGGAAGAAATGATGGCAAAGCTAATGGAATCTCAAACACAATTTATTACATCTCAAACCCAAACGAATGAGAGGTTTGATCAGTCATTAAGAACTCAACAAGCTTCCATTTTGAATCTAGAAAAACACGTAGGAACTCTTGCTAGCATGATGAGTAAGAGGGAACAAGGAAAGCTACTGAGTGATACTGAAGTAAATCCTCGGAATGAGAATGTTAATATGGTGTCAATAAATTCTGAAAAACTAACACCAGAAGATGGGAAGGTTTTAGATGTGCGTAACAATGAAGAAGTTACACCACCACCACCACCACCTGAGTATGTAAAGCCAGTGGTGGCACCATACAGACCACCCATCCCGTTTCCAAGAAAAGGAGTTGAGTATGAGCAAGTGATAGGTAATAAAGTTTGTGATACCTCTGGAAAGAAGAAGAAGAATAAGAAAGTGCAAGAAACAAAAACCGTAAAAGTAAACTCGGTAAAGATAGTTCCACCAAAACCTCCACCCAGGTTGGGTGATTTGGGTGAATTTATTGTTCCTTGTCTACTTAGTGATTGTGTCATATATGATGCACTAGCAGATTTAGGTGCAAGTGTGAGTGTTATGCCTCTTTCATTGTATAAGAGATTAGGAGTAGGTGAGTTAAGTCCAACGAAAATGAGTGTTCGACTCTTTGATCAAACCATTAGGCACCCAGTTGGAATTGCTGACAACCTACCCGTTCAAGTGGGTAATTTAACCTTTTTAGTCGAATTTATTGTCATTGACATAGAAGAGGACCCAAACATTCCTCTAATTTTAGGTCGACCATTCTTAGCATCTACCGGGGCGTTATTTGATGTAAGAGAGGGTAGAATGACACTTAGTGATGATGAAAAATCGATCACCTTTGTGAGTCGAAAGTCTAAATCTCCACCAACCAAAACCGTTGAACCAACAAAGACGATTGGTAAAAACCACATTGTTTTACCAACTCCAACGGTAGTGCTTAACAATAATAAAACGCCTAAGTGTGGGGAAGATGAAGCAACACCTAATGATGACCTGATAACAAAGAACTCCGTTGTTGATACCAAATTAAATGACCCCGTTATTAACAATTCAATGAAGAAACTTATTAAAAGGATTCGCAATGCTAGAATTAAGGGGAACTTTAAGTTATGTAACCGGTTAGTATCTAATCTATAGCCTAAAGAAAAGGCGAAACTAGTTGAATTTGTGGATATTACACAGGAATCCGGCCAATGGCATGAAGCAAAAGTCACAGATATGCAAGTTGATTATGGTTCAAGAGAAATTGACAATGAAGTTAATCACAAATTCGACACCACATCTACCTAAGTGTGGGGAGATTCAAATGTTCTAAGAAATAATGCTGTCTAGGGTTAGTTGTTCTGTTCTCGTGTAGTTTCGAGAATGGAATTCGATTGGTCTTTTCCACTAGCAGACACTAAAGAACTAGTTTTCTCCCTCCATTCTGAAATTTTGTTTTATAGGTTTTGTATGAAATTAATATGCATTTTTAAATATAAGTTTTATGTGAATTTAAAAACAAAATTTACATTATTTCATTAAGTTTAAAAAATGATTTCTAAAATTCATCGTAAGTTGAAGACTAGGTCATGAAACCGAAATTGCTTTATCCGAGGGCGGGGCGAAAAATTTTGTTATCATTATTTTTAATTTTATTGATCTAAAGTATAAAAAAAAAAAATTAAAAAACCCCCAAAAAAAAAATCTTTGCTTTTAAAACAATCGCTTTAAAAACGACAAATTTTAAATTTTGTCGAGGGACGGACTAGGTAAACGTACCGAAACTACCTAAAGTAAAAGGAAACAAAATTTTTAAAAAAAAATTATTCATTTAAATTGTTTTAATAAATAAAGGTTTAAAAAAATTAATAATAATATATGTATATATATGTTTGTTGTTTATCTTATGTAAAACAGGGTAAAACAGGGTACTTTCAAAGACTGGCATTAAGTTCAGCAAAAGCTACTAATTTTGATGACAAGACGCAAAATATCAAATGTGATATAAAATAATATGTTTGCAAACTCGGTATTTTTAATCACTTTTCTACACTAATCACCCTCATGAATTTATAATTATAGTCTGATTTCATGCAAATGAGGGCATTGCATGATCTCAAGTGTGGGGAAGGGTTATAAATTCTCTCGGGTTTACACTTAGTTTAATTGCCAAATTTTGTGAAAATTTGAAAAATTTTCAACTAAATGAATTCAAAATCATGTTTATACATATTTATGAACGATGAAAACTAGGTGTTAATACCGAAATTATCGTTACCTCAGAAAGGACATAAATTGAGAAACAACCCAAAACGCTTGAATTCATTTAAAATGGAATAAAGTAGAATAAAAGGGCAAAGAAAGAAATAAAGAAAAGCCAAGTGTGGGGAGAATGTACCAAGTTATTCAATTAAAAAACTATCTATCACATGTTTGTGTAAAGTTATTACAGGTACTTTTATTTTGGACTAAATTAACTGTTTTACCCTGTTTATTATAATACATTTGAAAGAAAAGATGGATCTACACGATGAATCAATTCCATCATTAAAAATGAAGTAAAATCTTCAGAAAAAGAAATGCGCTTCTTGATTTAGGTCAAGAAGTTGTCATCCAGACCAGTTGTAGAGTCTACGAAAAACCTTGAAAAGTTTTCTCAAAAATCAGCTGGAAATCCACGGACCTCAGCATCAAACAGGGTTGCCAAGTGGTCAGACTTATCCTATCCATGAGAGGATCTGTCTCGTAGAATGGGGAGGGCGCCATGCAAATTAGCTTGATAAGACTAATGAATCAGACCTCCAGAAAGGATAATCTCCTTAAAGATTAAAAATCAGCATTTAAGTCTGATATTACTCAATCCTTGAGATTAACTTTAAAGATTGAGAATTACAAACTCATGGAATTCTATGATATTTAAACTCGAGCTTGAACGAGAAAATATTTTGATCAAAATAAAAACCGATTTGTTTTCTAAAAACCTATTTTCAATGCGTTCATTACCATTGAACGTAAAATCCTGAGAATTCATCAGAATTTATTAGGTCACCTGAACCAAATCGGGTGTCAACCGTAAGAACGGTAGTTGTATAGCATGGTCGAAGACAGGACCTTGTACCAGACCGAAAAATTATAGGGTGATCTTTACTATTGCTCCTACAAAGGATAGTAATTGCATCTGACACGATATATACCATACTCAAAAGCATGTCACGGGACATTGCCTTAACAGTTGCTTGTTCAACACTTTCCTTTACAACCGGACGGTAGTTTACCGAAAGGTAATATACGGAGCAAGTAAACTGGACGTGTTGCTTTCCCAATACAAGGTTAGCAAGTGGGTGACACAAAACCGCAAGTTTTGAGCTAAAATTTTCAAATCTGAAACCCACGCAACCCACAAAAATATTTTGCAAACACCGGTGAAGGGTTATTTTGGAAAACTTATCTAGGGTAAAAGCTAGATTGAATTTTCAAAAGATCAAATGTTTTCATAAAGATCTAATTTCCTTAAGGGATCTAAATTTTTATAAGTCATATGGGACTGTAAACCAAATCGTTACTACCATTGTTTATACCACCGTATCAAAATCACTGATGTATAAAGTGTGAGAATAAAAAAGTGATTCGAGTGAAGTGTGATTTAATTTCAAGTTCTGTATTGCTTGAGGACAAGCAACGCTCAAGTGTGGGGATATTTGATAGTGCTCCAAATGAACATATATTTAGGCACAATATCCTTCAAATATGTAAAGCTTTTAGTTGCAATTGTTCTATTTTTATGTAATATTCGTTTAAATAAATAAGTGCGAAGACAAAAGAAGAAAACGATGATTTAAAGACGCAAATGACCAAAAAGCCAAAAAGTACAAAGTACAATCCAAGTGGTTCGAAATATTGATGAGAAACGTCTAAAAATTACAAGAGTACGAGCCGCAGAACGCAAAATACAAAATATCTCAGCGTACGAAAGGACGTTCGAAAATCCGGAACCGGGACCTGAGCCAACTATCAACGCGTGACGCAATGGACCTAAAATTACAAGTCAACTATGCACATAAATATAATATAATATATAAATAATTCTTAAAATTATATATATATTATATTATATATTAAAAACCGTCAGCAAACTAGGAGATAAATGATTGTGAGCTGGATCCTTTCTCCATACAATCGCATGGCCTGTAGGCCTAATTCCCATGCGATCGCATGGCCTACTTTTTCTGGCCACATTCCTATAAAAGACAGTCTGGTGCTCGAGCTCAAAACACATCTTTTTCTTTTCCTTCTCTGTAACGATAATATATATATATATTTATAATTTAAAGTTTAATTTAAGTTTAATAATAAATGGGTTATTGTAAGAAATGTTTTAAGATTTTGTAAGTCGAAACTCTGTCCGTGTAACGCTACGCGATTAATCACCACTGTAAGCTATGTTCTTCCTTTTTAAATTAATGTCTCGTAACTAAGTTATTATTATGCTTATTTGAGCCAAAGTAATCGTGATGTTAGACTAAATATTAAGACGGGGTTATTAGATTTTGTACCATAATTAATGTTTGGACAAAAGACCGACACTTGTGGACATTGGACAATTAACTATTAATAGATAGGGGGTATTGTCTAATCGAATGACAACTCATTAGAATCTGTCGAACCTATCTTCAAATTAGTTAATCTCATAATTATTAAAATGATTATGTATGTTCTAGTTAGTGACGTTTATACGACATCTTTTACGATCATTTATTTAATTATTTGGGTTGGGTAATTGATTATTCATTCTGATCAAGTGGGTAAATTAATATTCATATCTCATTAAAACAGGGGTGGATTACATACAAGGATAATTGGTGTAATTGTTAACAAAGTAATAAAACCTTGAATTACACGCAGTCGATAACCTGGTGTAATCATTAAACAAAGTATTAAAACCTTGTTACAGTTCGAATCCCTAATTAGTTGGAATATTTGACTTCGAGAATAAGGGTAATTTGACGAGCATTTTATAATTATGACCGATGGACTATTATGGACAAAAACCAAATAGGTATCAAATAATCCAGGACAAAAGACAATTAACCCAGGTAACAATTAATCAAAACGTCAAACATCATGATTACGGAAGTTTACATAAGCATAATACTTTTATTTCATATTTCATCGTACCTTTATTTACTGTCATTTTAATTACTGCAATTTACTTTATCGCAATTTAAATTCTGTCATTTATATTATCGTCATTTATCTTTACGCTTTATTTAAAATCAACAAACCGGTCATTAAACGGTAAAACCCCCTTTTTTATAATAATAATAATACTACTATATTACTAATATATATATATATATATATATATATATATATATATATATATATATATATATATATATATATATATATATATATATATATTTATACAAATATAATTGTTTAAAAATATAGTATACGTAATATGCCGTCTCCCTGTGGAACGAACCGGACTTACTAAAAACTACACTACTCTACGATTAGGTACACTGCCTATAAGTGTTGTAGCAAGGTTTAGGTATATTCTATTCAATAAATAAATAAATAACTTGTGTAAAATTGTATCGGATTTAATAGTATTTCATAGTAAAATAATAAGTATTTCGTACTACACCTCGCATAACATCAAGTTTTTGGCGCCGCTGCCGGGGACTAGGCGAAACGCTATATCTTTACGCTATATTTTTTTTACAACTATATTTGTGTATATATATATATATATATATATATATATATATATATATATATATATATATATATATATATAAGACTTTATTTATTAAATTAAAAAGTACTTTTATTTTTAAGATTTTAAAATATAAGCTAATTATATTTTATATAAATATTCTATAAATATTTTCTTTATTAAAATCAAAAATCAAATAAAAATATAATTTGGGCCGAAACTGGTACCAGCCCGAATCAGTTCTGGAATTCCTGGGCCATGCGATCGCATGACCCCAATGCTAAAAAATCATGCGGTCGCATGAGTCGACCTGACAGATCACAAACCTGGTACGCATTTATGACGGTAGGGTTTATTAATATTTATTATTATTTATTAATTAGGGTTTAATTATTTATTATTAATTAGCTAGTGTTTAGTTTTAATAATAATTAGTAATTTTAAGTGTAATTATTATTTTTAATTATATAGTTTAATATTTTTATATAATATAAATATAAAAATAATATTTTTATAAAATTTGTATTTCTATCATTTTAGTAATAAAATGTATATTTTAATCATTTAATTTGTAATTTGTATATTTATCGTTCGTAATTAATTTTAAGATTAGTTTTTGCCGTAGTTATTTTTATATTTCTAGTTTTTAGGCTTTGCCGTAAAATCCCTTAAGTGCTTTTTCTTTAGATTAAGATTTAGGCGCTTTAGAATTTTGCGACGCCGTTTATATATTTTAGTGTCTTTGAAGTTATTGCCGTTTTGGATATAGATATCCTTTTAAGCTTTAATACCTTTAGACGCAACTTTTAATATTTAGTTTTTAATACTAAGTTTCAACGCTTATTTTCTTATTTTTATTTTTCGACTGTTTGTTTTTCGACGCTCATTTTTCGACCTTTTATTTTTCGACGTTTTTCGACGCATTCTTTTTCTTTCTCATTTCTCGACGCTCTAGTTTTTAGGACATAGAATTTTCTTTATTTTCTTTAAAACTTCGACAAAAAAATTATTTTAAGCGGTTAAATTGATAGACATCCAAAATTTTCTGGCTACCTGCTGCATCTATTGGCTATTCGAAACGTGGGCAAAATCAGAAAAGTCTATTAATTTGATAACTTATATAATTTTTATATCTATAACTAATAGGATATTCAGTGAATGCACCTAGCAAAACGTTCACCACATTTCATACGTTCACCACCTGTAACTCAATCAAGACATCTAGCCAACATTGTCGCCGTTGATTTTTCTTTAGAATCTTCATCTAGTCGACCAAGTACTCCAAATCAAATTTCCAATAATCCATTTTTTGAACCCGACCTCACAATTGAGAATCCGGTGGATATTTAAGGATAATTCAGAGATCCGGAACCACTAATCATTCCTCCTGAATAACAAATCGTTAAATTTGAATCCTCTAGTGATTCGTATTCAACAAATTCAATAATGGAAGTAACTGAACCTCTAAGTATGGAAGATCGAATGAGAGCCACACGCACGGGCCAAGGTCACGCCATTATTAAGCCAGACATTAATGCGCCAGATTATGAAATCAAAGGACAAATCCTACACATGGTAACTAATCATTGCCAATATAGTGGCACGCCAATATAGTGGCATCAAGAAAAAGATATTTTTCGTTCATCTAAAGCGGCTAGAGCCGATTCTAGCCATGACTTTGATTTCGTTTCCGCAAAAATAGATGCTTTCGAGAGACGAATGGAAAAGATGAATAAAGATATTCATGCAATATGAATCAGTTGTGAGCAATGCGGTGGACCACACTTAACAAAAGATTGTCACATAGAGCAAACGATGGAACAACGAGAGAATGTTTCCTACATGAACCAAAGGCCGAGAAATAATTATCAGAATAATTATCAATCACCATTGCCAAACTTCAATCTAAATCAAAACATTCTTTACAATCCAAATGGACCTAACAATAACTCGTACAACCAACAAGGTCCGAATAACCAACCAACTCAAAACAACACTTTCAATCAACAAAGACCTAGCTTGTAGCTTGACGATTACAATCTGCGATTCAAACTGTTCATGATTCTTGGAAAACACCTCAATAGAGAGGATGAATCAGCCGCACTTCATCTACGGAAGAAAAGATTGATGCATATAGATATGCACTTGAAAACACTCAGAACCTGTGTAAACGTTTAACACGTAGCTGTGCTAATTTCTTAGTGTTATTATTACCCAAAATAACTTGGTAATCCCTTTCAAAGTAGCAAATTTTGTCACAGCTCCAGCAAGTCAACTTCGACTTTTCGTTCGAAATAACCTTATTATAACCTTGATATATATATGCGTGCTCTTTTATTGTTACCGGGGAACCTTTTATATTCCACCATATTACCAGAAGATGTACCAACAACCTCGTCGCTCCTTGGTTTAAATCTCTCCGACAAATCACTATATTTATCTGTTGAAGTCTCATCATGTACTCATTCGCATCTTGTAACAAGAATTGCCATACCAATTACCGGGAATCAGCAAATCTATATTGTGAGCCTCGCAACGTTTCCACATCAATAGTTATATGTATCCATATAACATTTATCTCTTAGAACTATGATCTTCCATTCTGAAATTCTAAAAAGCACCCAGTCTACGAATTAATACTCTAAATTTTGAAAAGTTGAATGAAGCAACAAAAACTGTAAACGACCTCAACAGCCAAAAGTTGATGATAAAGAATTGTATGTTGGCAAAGCTCATAAAAAGTTTGAAACTAAAAAACTGATTGAGCAAACTACGAAGGAGTCTCTGAACAAATCACAAGGACTAAACTTGTACATTAAGAATCCTGATGATTCTGTTTCTGATGAAATCTTTAGCTAATACCTTGCTTCTGAATCTAAACTCTTGCGGACAAATTTTCTTCACCATTCTTCGATAATAGAAATTTCAAGATATCATCGTATCTTTCATTATAAATATCCTCCATATTTCTGAAGATAATTTTATAACTATTCTTATCTAAAATCATTAATCTCTTTGTGATATCAGTGTTACATCATATAGAAACTGTTAGTTTCTATATTCTGTAAACTTTCGAGCTTAAAATATGAATATTATTGAAGTAATGTTCGGAACTGATGCACGAGTTAGTATAATATAATGACACTTGATCAACGTGTATATATTACAGTAAGTCATGCTGGGTTTCTAATGGAACGTGATGATTCATAGACCATAAAGTCATCATGTGTTATGTTACATAACTCTTTCATTCCGCTTAACTTCTGAATATATCAAGAAAGTATATTCTTGATAGTTCTATCCTCAGTGATTCTGATAAATTGATAAATCAAATCGTGCTATTACGTTCTTTCTTGTTTAGAACATTAAGTTCATTTGAAACTCCATACTTACGAATTCTGGACCATTACTCGCTTTACTAGAGGTCGAGAAGAGAATAAAAAGGCAAAGAGCTCCAAAATATAAGGGAGAATATAAAGCCCAATAACAACATGGAGGATTACAAACAGTGGATAATAATATGGATAGCAATATAAATACATGGTAGAATTAAGAATGATATCACTCCAAGGTAATAATGAAGTAAACAGATTTTTCTGGTGGAAGATTGAAAGAAAGAATGACAGAAATGATCATTAGAAAAATATCAAGGATTAGAACTGGATTAAGTATTTTCACAATCTTTGGATGTATGAACTAAGAAGGAAAGTATAGGAATGGTGAGAATAATAGAATGAAAGAGTCTAATTTAAAAGGAAAATATCAGACAGAGTAATCGAGGCAGATCACCGTATTTAATTATAGAGATCTTAATTTGCTTATTCGCCAAAGAATTAAATCTTTTAGATTTCGAAGACTTTCTTTGAATCCCTTGAATTCCGAAATCCAACCAAGACAACGTCAAAAGTTAAGACGAACCTGCGTTTACTCATCTCACTATTTTGTGACAGCATCACTCGTACGCTCCAAATGATCGAATTGTTTTATCCATATTACTCTATGGTAATAAAACTCTATTTATCAACTCATATGAGTCATGAAAACATACTTATTGTCAACCATGACCATCCCAATCAAATTTCGGATCAAATTTAAACTTAATCCTTATATGATTTCGACATGATAAGAAAAATCTATTAAACCGAGTCTCAAAAAGTTGAAACTATTATTCATGAATGCATTTGACCTTGACTATTCCCGACGATTCACGAAAAATTGTGTGTAAATAAAAATGTATATATTATGTAAATGTAAATATATATATACAGCAATCTAAAATTACAAAATATAATTGAAACATTAGAATCAAATACGTAATGTATGATACAAAATAATTAAACTGTTATCAAGAATGAATCCATGTATATATATATATATATATATATATATATATATATATATATATATATATATATATGATTTTTGTACACAATTAATATACTATGTATATTGTATTAAAAATTCGAATATGTTATATGAAGGTTACCTAATAAATAATATGTAATGTTAATATATAAAATATAATTACAGAGTAGTTATTATATTAATGAATATTACTTTCATTATTAATATTGATTGATATCAGTATTATTAATAATATTAATTTAATACCTAATATATAGATATGAGTTTGGATAAGCATAATTTGTTATATCAATATCGTTATTAGTATTACTATTAACATTAGTATTATTATTTGTATTATTAATATTATCAATTTTAATATAAATAAAATAGGATATGTATAAGTTGTTATTAATATCAATAATATTCATATTATTATAAGTAGAGTTATTAATAAAGTTAATAATAGTATTATCGTTATCATTGTTAATATCAGTATAACTGATAATAAAATTTCAATTTTAGTTATTATGATTAATATTAGTATTATTATTATTAGATGTTATTGTTATCATAATTATTAATAATTATTAGTATTATTATTATAAATTATTACTATCATTGTTATTGTTATTAGAAAATAATACATTTTAATATTAATAATTTTATTAATACTATTTTTATTATTAGCTGTATCATTATTACATATTATTATTATTAATATAATAATTATTATTATTTATATAATTACTAAATCATTAATCGTTAAATTTAATTATATAAAATATAAAGTTAAGAAGCTCGTACAAATTGGTTACCAATTGCAATCAAAACTGTAGTCCATTTTTTTTTTGTCCCTAAACTGAATCACAAATCGAATCCCATCACAGGAGCTTGACAAAATCAGTTAGAGGTCGGAATCACTTTTTTTTTTACTATTTCATCTTCTGAATTATGATTGATGTCGAGGAAGTTCGGTTATAAAGCTCGAATTAGATCCACTGTTAATGAATTAAAAACAACTTACAATATCAACTATCAATTATGTTTTCCTTTTACAGTTTAATTTGTTTATTTTTTTTTTTTTAAAAAAGGGAAGAACACTTGAGTATACTCTGTTCACGATCACTTTTATTAACAGCTAAATGTCGAATCGAGTTTCAAAAACTATAAATGCAAATGTGTTTCAAATCTTCTACTCAAGCTACCTGCAAGATTTCACGACCTAATTCATTATATTGAATCTTAATTTTCGAGTCAAAGTTTTTTTAAACTTAAAAGTCAAACATTGTTCTTGAACAAAATTCAAAATTTCTGTTAAGAGTTAAGTTAAATTTACGATGGAGAAAGTTTAAAGGTATGATTTAGAATCTTTTTTATGAAGAAACCTTAATCAAAAATAGTCTAAATTGTTGAATCAGGTTTTAAGTTTATATATATATATATATATTTTCGCGATACCAGTTACTGCTGCTATCGATTCTTTTTAAATTTTTCTTTTTTTAGTTTTATTAAACATAAATAATCAACATTCTGGTAACCTCTGCAAATCTTAAAAACGATTTGATGAATGGTGGTTATAGTGAGTTACAGTTATTTGGGAATATTGATGAAGAGGAGAAACAGAAATCATAGGGTAAATATAAATGGGTTTAGTAGTATAACAGAAAAACAGGATTGGAAGAATGGTTAAGAGGGTTTGTGTGCTAGCGGGAGGTCGCGGGTTCGAGTCCCGTCTCGAGTATTTCTTTTTACTTGAAGCTTTTAAGGGTATAACTCTTTTAAATTTTATTTCTATTATTATAATTATTATTATTATTATTATTATTATTATTATTATTATTATTATTATTATTATTATTATTATTATTATTATTATTATCATTATTATTATTATTATTATTATTATTACTATTACTATTATTATTATTATTACTATTCTTATTATTATTATTATTACTACTAACTAATATTAGTATCATTATTAATTATTATTATTGTTATTATTAATATTATTATTATTATCATCATTACTAATACAAGTATTAATTATCATGTATTATTATTATTAAGATTATAGTTAAAATTATTATTACTAATATTATTATTATAAAGTATTAAATATTATTATCAAAATTATCATTTTCATTATCGTTATTATTAAACTTATCTTTTTATTAAAAGCTACTATTATTATTAAAAGTATCATTCTTACTAAAAGTATTATTTTGTTATCATTAAAAATTATCATTTTCTTTATTAACATTTTCATTATTAAAAAGTAACATTTTTATTATTATTATTACTATTATTACTATCATTATTATTATTATTATTATTATTGATAGTACGTATTTTCTCTACTAGAGAGTAGGTATATACGTACTAGTGCAAAGTAGAATGAACCATGTGAGGAGTAGTTTGCCGATTGACGTTTACCCTCGGGACGAATCCCTGCAGACGCGGATCATGGTCTAAAACCATGGGGTGGCTTAAGTCAATCTTAAAATAGAGCTTACATATGTTCTGCCTGTATCCTTGGTGCTGGGCGGATGAAGTCATGCCTTGGTGCTGGGCGGATGAAGTCATGCCTTGGAGCTGGGAGGAAGAAGTCATGCCTTGGAGCTGGGAGGAAGAATGTGACGATCAGGAAATTTTCGACCAAATTTAAACTTAATCTTTATAAGATTCTGACACGATAAGCAAAGTCTGTTAAACTGAATTTCAAAAACTTCGAACTGTGTTCATGTATACATATGACCTTTGATTAATTTCGACGATTCACGAAATGTAGTTTACGATTAGATAAGCATACATGCATATAACAATTTGCAAAAACAGGTACAAAGTATTAATTGATATACTATGAGATAATTGTATCAATACATGATTACTATATTTAACTGCTCGATATTTAAAACATAATTATAAAGCTGTATTAGTTTAATTATATATATATATATACATATATATATATATATATATATATATATATATATATATATATATATATATATATATATATATATATATATATATATATATATATATATGATTGCTGAAAATGATTACTGACTATTTTATATTAATATTAATATACAAGATATCTTATTATGTGATATATAAGTAACAATATATAATGTTAATACATTAAATTTAAGTATGAATTAAAATATAGTTGTCTTATTAACACTAATACCATCATATGTATATTATTATCAATATTAGTATTATTGATATAATTATTATAAATATAGATATTAAAAATTCTAATAAAAGTTATGATAATAAAAATAATAAATTTATATATAAATATTATTAGGAGAATAATTAAAACTATAATTTACAATTAAAATAAATTATCTACCATTAGTAAGACTTATCATATTATTTTTTTTAGAAAATAATACAGTATATTATTATTATCAAATTCACCAAAATTATTATTATTGTAACTCATTATTACTCTTATTATTATTACTATTATTATTAATTATTAATATTATTATTATTATTATTATTATTATTATTATTGATATTAGTATTTTAATATAATTATAATTAATTATTAAAAACTGTGAGATAAATTATAAATTAGGATTGAGAATCATTCAAGTTGCTTTCAAACTGTAATTGATTTACAAAATTCGTACGATATTGTTATACATCACAATCAATTTCTATATCTTCTGTCACTGATTTGGATTACATGAAAAACTTGATTCCTTACAAACAAATTCTGTTAACCTTCCTTTTCTGTTCTATTCCTTATTGGTACTTCCTGTCGATCACCTTCACTAGATAACAACTATGTGAACTGCTTCAATTATTCGATTAACCTCATCAATTTCTATCAACCTACAGCTATAACCACCTTCTCCCTCACGTACCATATTCATCATCTTTGACAACCTAAACAAATCACCATAGAACCAACGTTTATGTTACCTTCTTAGTAGAAACCACCATTGTTGTAAACGAATAAAAACACCACCATCTCTAATGTTATACTTATATTAGTCAAGACTGCGGATATTTCTGTTTTCATTCATGTTACACGATGAATAAACCCAATACCACCCTCACCATATCATCATCATGAACCACCAAAATCGCCACCCAATTCCACCATCTCTACATCATCTTAATCCACCTAGTGATCCTGCTTCACTGCTACTACCAAGTCTATTTCTGTTGCACCTTGATAACCATCGACTTCCTTGTTAACAACTGCTACTAGCTGAGTATTTTTTTTTGTTCTTCGTTTTCTCTTTGTTTCAGCCGACAACCATCTAGTTCCTTTTACAGCTGCAACCGCAGAACCATCAATCTTTCTCACCCACTCTCATCTTCTTTTATACCTCTCTTGAAAACAAACCAACACATCCATGTTTACAACGACCTGTGTATATTTTTTTCCCTCATTCGTTCATGTACAACCATAAAAGAGATGATGATTTTTTAGATGATTATGATTTAAGAAAGTGATATATGATTAATCAATACCTCACCATCTTTATTAAGCAGCAAACGCACATCGTATTTCCGTTTCTTCAATTCGTGGATAATGAAGGTTAGATATACACAAATTATAAGCAAAGTATTGTGTGAGTGGTTAATACCATGAATGATGAAAAGATGAATGGCACGTTCCATTTAAATCTTGCTGGCCAGACAATTATACATCATCACACCCCACTTGACTTAAAGGTATGTTATGATAATGTAAAGTACCGAATGAATGTGTATGTTGCTGCCGTTCCTTTCAAAAGTCGAACCCCACAACCACCAAAAGAAAACCAACTACAACTATTATAATTCCAATTGATATCATGTGACCCTACTTGATCACTAAGGTATTTGTTTTGATCGAGCATTATGTGGTATTAGTGGGATAAATTACGTAATCCTTTTTCCTTGTGGTGGTCCGACAAAGACAATTAAACAACCCACTTTACACGATAGGATTTGATAATTTCCCTTGGAACGTATTAGTGGTGCTGTACGGCCGATTACAAATAAATAAGAGATTAAGTATTTAAGATGTAGTACGTGTTGAATTTTAAAAACGTAAAAGAAAAGTTGTGATAGGAGCATGGTTGTGGACCAAAATATTATGAAGTGATGACTCATTGATGATGAAATTAAGCATGATAAGCGGATGAGTGAAGCTTCTGTATACAATCAAAAACCATTGATGAAAAATTGTTTAATTAATCTGTTGGGGCTGCTAATCGTTTTCCTTATAAACCAAACCCACATTTTTTGTAAACAAACTAGGGTTGATTCTCCTTAGGCCACGAATTGATTGATTAGGTTGATGGTTATATATGTAGTAGTGGGCTTGTTTAAATTGGGTTACGAAAATTACAGTTGGGCCGAGGTCTAGCATTTGCTGTTGGGGCAAAGGGGTCGACTATGTTAATGGTTTATAGGAATTAGTTTATAACTCAAGTCAGAAAGATCACAGATGGAAGAGTGGTTTAGAGGTGTTGTGTGTAACCGAAGGGTCTCGGGTTCGAGCCTCGTCTGAGGCATTTTTTTTTTTGGAAAAAGTTTTAAAGGTAGTTTAATTTTTATTATTTTTACTATTATTATTATTATTATTATTATTATTATTATTATTATTATTATTATTATTAATTAATATTAATATTATTATTAGTATCATTTTTATTAAAAACTATCATTTTTATTAAAAGTATCATTTTAATTAATATTAATAATTTTTAGTATTGTTATTATTAAAAATTTATTATGGACTATACTATTAATATTATTATTATTATTATTATTTTTACTACTGGTATTATTATTATTATTAGAACTATTATTTTTATTATCATTATTATTATTATAATTAATATTATTAGCATTACAGTATTATTATTACTATAAACATAATAACATTACTTACATAAATATCTACATAAAACTAATATATTACTAAATTAAATAAGTAATATGTATAAACTAGTTTGATTATTATTACATGTCAATTATATGTGTTAATATATATAAATGATATAGGTTCGTGAATCCGAGGCCAACCCTGCATTGTTCAATATAGTCATATGTATTTTTACTACAAAATACATTAGGTGAGTTTCATTTTCCTTTTTACCCTTTATATTTTTGGGCTGAGAATACATGCGAAATTTTTATAACTGTTTTACGAAATAGACACAAGTAATCGAAACTACATTATATGGTTGAATGATCGAAGCTGAATATGCCCCTTTTTGCTTGGTAGCCTAAGAATTAGGGAACATCACTAATTTTGAGAATTAGTGCACGCCTAATTGACGCGAATCCTAAAGATAGATCTATTGGGCCTAACGAACCCCATCCAAAGTACCGGATGCTTTAGTACTTCGAATTCGTTTTTATCATGTCCGAAGGATTTCCCGGAATGATAGGGGATATTCTTATATGCATCTTGTTAATGTCGGTTACCAAGTGTTCAATCCATATGAATGATTTTTGTCTCTATGCATGGGACGTATATTTATGAGAACTGGAAATGAAATTCTTGTGGTCTATTAAAATGATGGAAATGATTATTTATGTTAAACTAATGAACTCACCAACCTTTTGGTTGACACTTTAAAGCATGTTTATTCTCATGTATGAAAGAAGTCTTCCGCTGTGCATTTGCTCATTTCAGAGATATTACTTGGAGTCATTCATGACATATTTTAAAAGACGTTGCATCTGAGTCATCGAGTTCATCAAGATTATTATTAAGTCAATTATAGTTAGATATATTATGAAAGGATATGCATGCCGTCAACTTTTGATGTAAAGCAAGTTGTCTTTTAAAAATGAATGCAATGTTTGTAAAATGTATCATATAGAGGTCAAGTACCTCACGATGTAATCAACTGTTGTGAATCGTTTATAATCGATATGGACTTCGTCCGGATGGATTAGGACGGGTCTCTACAAAGAAGTCATGCCTTGGAGCTGGGAGGAAGAAGTTATGCCTTGGAGCTGGGCGGAAGAAGTTATGCCTTGGAGCTGGGAGGAAGAAGTCATGCCTTGGAGCTGGGAGGAAGAAGTTATGCCTTGGAGCTGGGCGGATGACGGATGGAGTCTAGAGAGAGAAAGCGCCTATGAGAGAGAAAGTCTAGAGAGAGTAGTATGCTGCCCAAAAATTGGGACTTGAAGTCATGGAGAGTGGAGAGTGGAGAGTGGGGAGTGGAGAGTGGAGGGAAAGTGTGTGAGAGAGAAAGTGAAATGGCTGCCCCTCTTTTCTTGTGTGAAATGAGGTAGGGAGCTCCTCTATTTATGGGCAAAATTTGGGCTAGTGGGAAGCTTCTTGGGCTTAATTAATGGGAAAGCCCAATAACTTGCATGTCTTCACTAATTTGGGCATAACTTTCTCATACGAACTCATTGAGGTGATTCAAAAGCCTAAACATCCGTAACACAAAGCTCCACATCTTTCATTTTATGTGTGTAGACCATAGGGTACACCATTAAGTCCCCCCAGTTTGATGACTTTAGTTTTGCCAAAAAATGAAGTCATTAAACTATAAAAAAGAAAGCAAGTGCCTCTCTGCCTTAGGAACATATAGTTGCTGTTATCTGCCACTGAAATGATATGTTTTCTAATGATTCTCCAAATAACTCGATTTTGATTATGGAGTCTGTTTTAGAATGTTTGCAAATCTTGCCATGTATATATTTGTCATGTTATAATTGTTTGACTTCATGCGAAGATTATGTGATTAAACTTTTGCTTTTCACAGACGTAGCATATGTGATGCTCACGCAATTTGTATAAGGGCTTAAGAATAGAAAGCTGCCTTCAGGGCTTATGCATAACGGAGAGCAGCCTGATTAATGTCTTAGATTGCTTGTTTTAGCCGGAAAACTCTGAACGGGTATATATTAACATTTCCACAATGCTCTTGTTCATTGTGTATTTTGCGCTTATGCATTGTGCGGCTTAAAAAGTTGTACTTTGAATTATTGACAAAGCTTTATTTGCTCGACTTTAAGTCGAAAGAAATAGTTCTTGTAATTTTGTTTATCGTCGACATTTCGTAGGTTCCAAATCTACGATCTATTTGCCAGCTATGTTACGGTTGTTAAACCGTGCCTTTTCAACCTTTTGTTTATGATTGAACTTCTGCCACCGAGATTAGATATCTCTTATGAGGGCAGGGATGACACACAGCTATGTGACACCTGGGCTAAAAAATCCTTGGCCGGATAAAAATATGAATATTTTGCCGTAAGAATAATTGTTTTATTTCTTACTTTTAAAGAAATTATTACGTTTACGATCGTATCTCATGTTCTGGATAGTTGATCAGGCAATCTGTCACGACCCGGAAAATTTCGACTAATTTTGAACCAAACTCTTGATACGATTCATTATCTTTGACACAATAAGCAAAGTCTGTTAGGTTGGATCTCAAAAATTTTGAACTGTTTCATATATTCAATTGACCATCGACCATTCCCGACCATTCACGAACAAATATTTGTAAACGAATATGTATATATATATATATATATATATATATATATATATATATATATATATATATATATATATATATATATATATATATATATATATATATGTGTGTGTGTGTGTGTGTGTGTGTGTGTGTGCATATATATAAATAATAATTTGATGTATTATATGTTGTTATTAAAATTAATTATGTAAAAATAAAATAAAAATATGATATTATGATAATTAGTATTTAAAACACATCTATGCAAATAAAGTATATTAAATATATACTTTGTGATTTTTAAGTTATTTAGTAAATGACGATAACATTCAATTATTATTCGATTGATAGTAAATGAGTTAAACAGGAACTTACGTGATTTTAGAATAAACGATGATCCGAAAATTGGTCATATCAATTTTAGCTTTACTAAAGATATATTTAGAATCTATTTTATCAATTTTAAAAATATTTATTTTTTTAGTTGGGATCGAGCTCGAATGACAGGTAAATTTTTATGAACGATATTAAACAAGTTTAAGACTCAAACTTATGAGCAGTTGGAATAAAATGTTGGTACATAATTAAGATATGTAGGGTTAGATTTATTAAAAATATTTTTACTTTGAGGAGCTGAATTTTAATACTCCGTATAGATTATTTGAAACTAAAAATAAATATTAGACGCACCTTTTGATCAGGTTTCAAACAGATAATGAGTTAAATGATTAAATATATTTAATTTAAAAATTTGGAATTTTTAGGAACAATTTTATCCGTAGCTGTTTAGCAATAGACACGATATAATTGGATGTCGACACTGAATACTCCAAATCTCCGGGTGCTAATTACATCACATCAAATACTATTATTGATTGATCTTCACTGTATTTAATTGGGATCACTGATTTTGTTTTGGTGTCATCTAGTAACATAAATTTATTTATATATATGATTAATTTTCATACATATGATAGATGAATACACACACATATATTACACCACATTGACCTCCATCAATCACCACCTTTCCCCACCATGAACCGCCACCTTCACGCCACCAATCACCTAATTGCACCGCCAACTTCTCTCTCTCTTCCATTTTCGTTCAAGAACCCTCACCACCTCCCTCTTTTTCTTTCATTATTCTTCGTGAACCCGTTTGTTTGAAGGTCTAAAACCCATGTTAAATTTTCCTTCACGTATGTTGTTGTCTTCCTGGTTCCATGTCGATCAACATCACAAAACCACCATGAACTATCACTTTGCACCACTCTAAAACCACCACCATATTCACGTTTATATTTCCGGTGACAAGCAATCGAATCAACCACGAAACCCATTAACTACCGCTGCTATCAAACAAATCCACAAATCATCTCTATTCCGTCTCTCTCTTCCTCTCTTCGAATACCCACAAATTTTACTCTCTGCTACTTCACTCGATTTCTACCCTTCTCCTTCTTTATTTCTATTTTCTGTGAACCAAGAACTAAAACCGAAAACCTTCGGTCGTGGCTATTCATTTGTTTCTACAGCTTGACAACACCCCCATCCGGTTTGTTTTGCTGCTCGATCTATCTACTACTATATTTCTATTCGTGTTGCTGAATTGAACCCGAGACCACCTTAACCACGATCAGTTTTCTACTACTGCAGCTCTTGTTTCGTGTGATATTTTAAACCGTCGTAAACAGTCCCTATGATCACTAAATTACTGCTGCAATTGTTACGGTGTTACTGTTCGAACTGCTGCAGTTACTGCTTCTGCAACAGTGACGAAAGAATGAAGAAAATGATGATCGAGGTTATGTACAGTGATAATGGCACGTTTTATTTTCTTCTGGCCGACATCTATCAATTAAACAAACCCCACTTGTGATTGAATATTGACAGCTAAAAACCTTTAGATTGTTATTGATCGATTGCTTTTATCAATTGCTGAATTGGGCCATGAGTACTATAGAAGATGGGCCAAGGGTTTTCATTCGGGCTTCACAAAAACAAACAGCCCACGTATATATATTTCTGTTGGGTTTTGTTAAATGGTTTTATTTTTGGGCCCAAAAGCTTGCTTTATTTGTTCTTGGGCCAAATGATGGTGATCGTGATATGATAGATATGATGATAAAAATTACGTTGATACACGAATGAATGGTGATGATGTCGAATGAAATGAATTATGATATGTATAATGATGATGATGACCTTCGGTGATGAATGACAAGAAATATTGAAACATACTAAAACGAGTTAAAAGAATTTAAGAGATAGTTAAGTGAAATTAAAATGGTAATAATTTCGGAAATAAGACAGTTAGCGGGATGGTTAGTAGTGTTTGCGAGGCGCGAGAGGTCATGGGTTCAAGTCCGAGCCATGACCATTTTTTTTAGGAAAGCCTTTTAACTCATACAAAGGTAGTATATACTTTTATTATTATCATTATATTTATATTTATTGTTATCATTATTAATATTAATAACATAAGTATAATTATTATTATTATTATTATTATTATTATTATTATTATTATTATTATTATTTACACGATCTATATATATATGTATATATTTTTTTTTTACTATTATTATTATTATTATTGAAATGATTTTTATATAAAAACATAATTTTTAATATTATTATTATTAATTTACATTACTATTAAAAACTATCATTAACATAACTACTTTAATTATCATTATTATTTTAATTATCATTATTATTATTATTTTTTTATAACAAATAAATATTATACTTATATTACATATAATTATATACTAAATATATTAACATTATTTTTATAAATATTACAAATAACAAATTATTAATAAAATACTAATATACATATTAAGATATCTACATGTATAAATATTAATCATTTTGAATATATATAAATTAAATACATATAACATATAAACTAAGATATAATATATATAAATTTGTTCGATTACAAAAATATGTGTTAATATATATATATATACTTGATATAGGTTCGTGAATCCAAGGCCAACCCTACACTTGTTAAATGTCGTCATATGTATTTTTACTACAAAATACAGTATGGTGAGTTTCATTTGCTCCCTTTTTAATTGCTTTTGCAATTTATATTTTTGGGCTGAGAATACATGCGCTGCTTTTATAAATATTTACGAAATAGACACAAGTACTTAAAAATATATTCTACGTTGAGTTGTACCACTAGCATACTTCCCTGTAGCTTGGTAACTACTATTTACGTGTGGTATTGTAAACGCGAATCCTGTTGATAGATCTATCAGGCCTGACAACCCCAACCGGACTGGACGACCAGTATCCAACGGTTGCACAGTACTTCGTTTTGGTGACTACACTTGGTACGGTGTAGTGAGATTTCATAATAAAGGGAATATGCGACGTTGATTAAATGTTAAGTATGGTTACCAAGTGCTCAACCACTTAGAATGCTTTACATACACTTGCGAGTGTATTATGTTTATGATTATGAAATCTTGTGGTCTATTAATATATTGAAATGATTGTAATGATAAACCTATGAACTCACCAACCCTTTTTGGTTGACACTTTTAAGCATGTTTATTCTCAGGTACGAATTAAGTCTTCCGCTGTGCATTTGCTCAATTGAAAGATATTACTTGGAGTCATTCATGGCATATTTAAGTCAGATCATCGCAATGGGACCAAATGTTGATGACTTCGTCCAGATGTATTAGGACGGGTCGTTACAGGTGGTATCAGAGCATTGGTCCTAGCGAACCAGGTCTTGCATTAGTGTGTCTAACTGATAGTTGTTAGGATGCATTAGCGAGTCTGGACTTCGACCTTAGCTGCATATTATAAGTATTGTTTATCATTCCTAGTGGAAAATTTCCTTCTTATCATTCCTAAGTCTAGACACGACTTCCTGCACTTATTTGATAGATAGTGTACAGATAAATTCATATCTTAGCGTATCTGCTAATTCATATTTTAGCGTATCTGTTACTGTAGACTTTATCTGACACGTTTCTTTAAATCCCTTCGTAATCTACGGGATCTTCTGTACTATATATAGATATTCTATGTAATTAGAATATCATCCGATATCCGAAATTCATTTCATACCAAAAACCCTTTATCTAACCGTATCAAATGAAACTCACCACTAGTTCAAATCCCTTGGATTCCGATATGAAGTCCCACTCCAGCTCCGAAAGCAGCGTCACCAGAATGAATCAATCAATCAGCCATCCTCAATTTATCTGATAGGTTCGTAGTCGACTTAACCAATGGAGACGAGAAGAAGGCGATCCCTTTCACCAACCGAATTCACCTTTTGGCGAAGAACCTGAATCACTTACCGGCGAACCTGTTCGAAACACCATTTTCACTCTTGTTGCCCGAATATCTCGCCACGATTATTTTCTATCCACAATTCTAAACCTTATTCATCCGTTCGTTTCAACCGACAATCATCCCGGAATAATAGAAGAAGTCAACGAATTTCGCGCTCGGGTTGTAGCTTTGGAAAATATGGTGCAGAACCTACCAGCTTCAGCAACATCACCAGCACCAACAGTACCACCAACAACCCAAGTTTCAACATCACATGCCTCAACATCTCATTCTGTACCTTGAGCATAATCATCATTCTACGTATCGTTCTATCTACTTTATCTTCGTTCTACATATCGTTCTACATATCGTTCTACATCGATTATCTTCGCTCGACATGGCGATTATGTAATTTCTAAAGTTTTAGAGATTATGTAATCTAGTTCCAACGATAAATCAAATGAGTTTAATATCTTATTAACTCATAAAATCCATGATTACATCTAAAGAAAATATATATATGTATGTATATTTTCATAAAGATTGTAATTAAAAATTCTTTCGTAAAAACTGTTAATGGTGAAAATATTTTAACGGGTAGGTAATACCCGAGGAATATTTAGATTTCACATTAATAAGTTGCACTGTACATTCTTCGAATCTGATTCAAAGGTCATTTACTATCCTATGTACAACCATCGATATACGTATCCGTTCACCACAGAATAACCATTTCCATTTAAATTTCATATTTGGATTTTGACCTATCAGAATCCAACAAGTGGCATAATGAAGAAAACATTGGACAAAATAAAATTTGTTAGAAACAAACAAATTAACTATGAGAAATTTTGTTAAGAATCCACGCTAATTGTTCCAGCTAACTGTTGCTAGCTAACTGATTACATTTTATTTATCGCAATTTAATTATCGAAATTTACATTCTCGCAACTTTATTTATCGTTATTTAATTTCTGTTATTTATTTTACGTACTTTAAATATCGGGACACGTATACAAGGTTTTGACATATCATATCGACGCATCTATATATATTATTTGGAATCACCATAGACACTCTATATGCAGTAATGATCGAGTTCTCTATACAGGGTTGAGGTTGATTCTCAAATAATATATATACTTTGAGTTGTGATCGAGTCTGAGACATGTACACGGGTCACGATACGTATTAATTAATTCGAATATTATATATTAAACTATATATGAATTATGGGACTGTCAACTTTGGACTATCGACTGTGGACTAATAACATTGGACAATTAAAATGAATTAAAATATTGATTATAATATATGAAACTAAACAATTCTTCAAGTTTGCCACTTGATTTCATCTTAAACCTCATTTGTATCTTGACGATTCCAATCTGTGTTCAAACCTTTCATAATTCTTGAAAATACCTCGATCGAGAGGATGAACCAGCCGCACTTCATCTACGGAAGAAAAGATTGATGCATATAGTTATGCACCTGAAAAACTCTCGGAAACTGAGTAAACGTTTAACACGTAGCTGTGTTAATTCCTTTAGTGTTATTATTACCAAAAATAATTTTGTAATCTCTTTCAAAGTAGCAAATTTTGTCACAACTTCAGCAAGTCAACTCCGACTTTTCATCCGAAACAACCTTATTATAACCTTGATATATATGCGTACTCTTTATTGTTACTGGGGAACCTTTTATATTCCACCATATTACCACCAGCGTTTAATCATCCAAAAACACTAAGTCTCCTGAAACTACCTCGGTTTGATAACCGATGACCCAGATCCATTAACTTTGAAAAGGCTGACGAAGCAGCATGTTGTAGATGGTCATAATTGAAATGTCCCGTTCTTATTGATTAAAAACGTTCCATATTAATTGATTTCGTTGCGAGGTTTTGACCTCTATATGAGACGTTTTTCAAAGACTGCATTCATTTTTAAAACAAACCATAACCTTTATTTCATAAATAAAGGTTTAAAAAGCTTTACTTAGATTATCAAATAATGATAATCTAAAATATCCTGTTTACACACGACCATTACATAATGGTTTACAATACAAATATGTTACATCGAAATCAGTTTCTTGAATGCAGTTTTTACACAATATCATACAAACATGGACTCCAAATCTTGTCCTTATTTTAGTATGCAACAGCGGAAGCTCTTAATATTCACCTGAGAATAAACATGCTTTAAACGTCAACAAAAATGTTGGTGAGTTATAGGTTTAACCTATATATATCAAATCGTAACAATAGACCACAAGATTTCATATTTCAATACACATCCCATACATAGAGATAAAAATCATTCATATGGTGAACACCTGGTAACCGACAATAACAAGATGCATATATAAGAATATCCCCATCATTCCGGGACACCCTTCGGATATGATATAAATTTCGAAGTACTAAAGCATCCGGTACTTTGGATGGGGTTTGTTAGGCCCAATAGATCTATCTTTAGGATTCGCGTCAATTAGGGTGTCTGTTCCCTAATTCTTAGATTACCAGACTTAATAAAAAGGGGCATATTCGATTTCGATAATTCAACCATAGAATGTAGTTTCACGTACTTGTGTCTATTTTGTAAATCATTTATAAAACCTGCATGTATTCTCATCCCAAAAATATTAGATTTTAAAAGTGGGACTATAACTCACTTTCACAAATTTTTACTTCGTCGGGAAGTAAGACTTGGCCACTGTTGATTCACGAACCTATAACAATATATACATATATATTAAAGTATGTTCAAAATATATTTACAACACTTTTAATATATTTTGATGTTTTAAGTTTATTAAGTCAGCTGTCCTCGTTAGTAACCAATAACTAGTTGTCCACAGTTAGATGTACAGAAATAAATCGATAAATATTATCTTGAATCAATCCACGACCCAGTGTATACGTATCTCAGTATTGATCACAACTCAAACTATATATATTTTGGAATCAACCTCAACCCTGTATAGCTAACTCCAACATTTACATATAGAGTGTCTATGGTTGTTCCGAAATATATATAGATGTGTCGACATGATAGGTCGAAACATTGTATACGTGTCTATGGTATCTCAAGATTACATAATATACAATACAAGTTGATTAAGTTATGGTTGGAATAGATTTGTTACCAATTTTCACGTAGCTAAAATGAGAAAAATTATCCAATCTTGTTTTACCCATAACTTCTTCATTTTAAATCCGTTTTGAGTGAATCAAATTGCTATGATTTCATATTGAACTCTATTTTATGAATCTAAACAGAAAAAGTATAGTTTTATAGTCGGAAAAATAAGTTACACGTCGTTTTTGTAAAGGTAGTCATTTCAGTCGAAAGAACGACGTCTAGATGACCATTTTAGAAAACATACTTCCACTTTGAGTTTAACCATAATTTTTGGATATAGTTTCATGTTCATAATAAAAATCATTTTCTCAGAATAACAACTTTTAAATCAAAGTTTATCATAGTTTTTAATTAACTAACCCAAAACAGCCCGCGGTGTTACTACGACGGCGTAAATCCGGTTTTACGGTGTTTTTCGTGTTTCCAGGTTTTAAATCATTAAGTTAGCATATCATATAGATATAGAACATGTGTTTAGTTGATTTTAAAAGTCAAGTTAGAAGGATTAACTTTTGTTTGCGAACAAGTTTAGAATTAACTAAACTATGTTCTAGTGATTACAAGTTTAAACCTTCGAATAATATAGCTTTATATGTATGAATCGAATGATGTTATGAACATTATTACTACCTTAATTTCCTTGGATAAACCTACTGGAAAAGAGAAAAATGGATCTAGCTTCAATGGATCCTTGGATGGCTCGAAGTTCTTGAAGCAGAATCATGACACGAAAACAAGTTCAAGTAAGATCATCACTTGAAATAAGATTGTTATAGTTATAGAAATTGAACCAAAGTTTGAATATGATTATTACCTTGTATTAGAATGATAACCTACTGTAAGAAACAAAGATTTCTTGAGGTTGGATGATCACCTTACAAGATTGGAAGTGTGCTAGCAAACTTGAAAGTATTCTTGATTTTATGAAACTAGAACTTTTGGAATTTATGAAGAACACTTAGAACTTGAAGATAGAACTTGAGAGAGATCAATTAGATGAAGAAAATTGAAGAATGAAAGTGTTTGTAGGTGTTTTTGGTCGTTGGTGTATGGATTAGATATAAAGGATATGTAATTTTGTTTTCATGTAAATAAGTCATGAATGATTACTCATATTTTTGTAATTTTATGAGATATTTCATGCTAGTTGCCAAATGATGGTTCCCACATGTGTTAGGTGACTCAAATGGGCTGCTAAGAGCTGATCATTGGAGTGTATATACCAATTGTACATACATCTAAAAGCTGTGTATTGTACGAGTACGAATACGGGTGCATACGAGTAGAATTGTTGATGAAACTGAACGAGGATGTAATTATAAGCATTTTTGTTAAGTAGAAGTATTTTGATAAGTGTATTGAAGTCTTTCAAAAGTGTATAAATACATATTAAAACACTACATGTATATACATTTTAACTGAGTCGTTAAGTCATCGTTAGTCGTTACATGTAAGTGTTGTTTTGAAACCTTTAGGTTAACGATCTTGTTAAATGTTGTTAACCCAATGTTTATAATATCAAATGAGATTTTAAATTATTATATTATCATGATATTATCATGTATGAATATCTCTTAATATGATATATATACATTAAATGTCTTTACAACGATAATCGTTACATATATGTCTCGTTTAAAAATCATTAAGTTAGTAGTCTTGTTTTTACATATGTAGTTCATTGTTAATATACTTTATGATATGTTTTCTTATCATAGTATCATGTTAACTATATATATATATATCCATATATATGTCATCATATAGTTTTTACAAGTTTTAACGTTCGTGAATCACCGATCAACTTGGGTGGTCAATTGTCTATATGAAACATATTTCAATTAATCAAGTCTTAACAAGTTTGATTTCTTAACATGTTGGAAACATTTAATCATGTAAATATCAATCTCAATTAATATATATAAACATGGAAAAGTTCGGGTCACTACAGTACCTACCCGTTAAATAAATTTCGTCCCGAAATTTTAAGCTGTTGAAGGTGTTGACGAATCTTCTGGAAATAGATGCGGGTATTTCTTCTTCATCTGATCTTCACGCTCCCAGGTGAACTCGGGTCCTCTACGAGCATTCCATCGAACCTTAACAATTGGTATCTTGTTTTGCTTAAGTCTTTTAACCTCACGATCCATTATTTCGACGGGTTCTTCGATGAATTGAAGTTTTTCGTTGATTTGGATTTCATCTAATGGAATAGTGAGATCTTCTTTAGCAAAACATTTCTTTAAATTCGAGACGTGGAAAGTGTTATGTACAGCCGCGAGTTGTTGAGGTAACTCTAGTCGGTAAGCTACTGGTCCGACACGATCAATAATCTTGAATGGTCCAATATACCTTGGATTTAATTTCCCTCGTTTACCAAATCGAACAACGCCTTTCCAAGGTGCAACTTTAAGCATGACCATCTCTCCAATTTCAAATTCTATATCTTTTCTTTTAATGTCAGCGTAGCTCTTTTGTCGACTTTGGGCGGTTTTCAACCGTTGTTGAATTTGGATGATCTTCTCGGTAGTTTCTTGTATAATCTCCGGACCCGTAATCTGTCTATCCCCCACTTCACTCCAACAAATCGGAGACCTGCACTTTCTACCATAAAGTGCTTCAAACGGCGCCATCTCAATGCTTGAATGGTAGCTGTTGTTGTAGGAAAATTCTGCTAACGGTAGATGTCGATCCCAACTGTTTCCGAAATCAATAACACATGCTCGTAGCATGTCTTCAAGCTTTTGTATCGTCCTTTTGCTCTGCCCATCAGTTTGTGGATGATAGGCAGTACTCATGTCTAGACGAGTTCCTAATGCTTGCTGTAATGTCTGCCAGAATCTTGAAATAAATCTGCCATCCCTATCAGAGATAATAGAGATTGGTATTCCATGTCTGGAGACGACTTCCTTCAAATACAGTCGTGCTAACTTCTCCATCTTGTCATCTTCTCTTATTGGTAGGAAGTGTGCTGATTTGGTGAGACGATCAACTATTACCCAAATAGTATCAAAACCACTTGCAGTCCTTGGCAATTTAGTGATGAAATCCATGGTAATGTTTTCCCATTTCCATTCCGGGATTTCGGGTTGTTGAAGTAGACCTGATGGTTTCTGATGCTCAGCTTTGACCTTAGAACACGTCAAACATTCTCCTACGTATTTAGCAACATCAGCTTTCATACCCGGCCACCAAAAATGTTTCTTGAGATCCTTGTACATCTTCCCCGTTCCAGGATGTATTGAGTATCTAGTTTTATGAGCTTCTCTAAGTACCATTTCTCTCATATCTCCAAATTTTGGTACCCAAATCCTTTCAGCCCTATACCGGGTTCCGTCTTCCCGAATATTAAGATGCTTCTCCGATCCTTTGGGTATTTCATCCTTTAAATTTCCATCTTTTAAAACTCCTTGTTGCGCCTCCTTTATTTGAGTAGTAATGTTATTATAAATCATTATATTCATAGATTTTACTCGAATGGGTTCTCTGTCCTTCCTGCTCAAGGCATCGGCTACCACATTTGCCTTCCCCGGGTGGTAACGAATCTCAAAGTCGTAATCATTCAATAATTCAATCCACCTACGCTGCCTCATATTCAGTTGTTTCTGATTAAATATGTGTTGAAGACTTTTGTGGTCGGTATATATAATACTTTTGACCCCATATAAGTAGTGCCTCCAAGTCTTTAATGCAAAAACAACCGCGCCTAATTCCAAATCATGCGTCGTATAATTTTGTTCGTGAATCTTCAATTGTCTAGACGCATAAGCAATCACCTTCGTTCGTTGCATTAATACACAACCGAGACCTTGCTTTGATGCGTCACAATAAATCACAAAATCATCATTCCCTTCAGGCAATGACAATATAGGTGCCGTAGTTAGCTTTTTCTTCAATAACTGAAACGCTTTCTCTTGTTCATCATTCCATTCAAATTTCTTCCCTTTATGCGTTAATGCAGTCAAGGGTTTTGCTATTCTGGAAAAGTCTTGGATGAACCTTCTGTAGTAACCAGCTAGTCCTAAAAACTGGCGTATGTGTTTCGGAGTTTTCGGGGTTTCCCACTTTTCAACAGTTTCTATCTTTGCCGGATCCACCTTAATACCTTCTTTGTTCACTATGTGACCGAGGAATTGAACTTCTTCCAACCAAAATGCACACTTTGAAAACTTAGCGTACAATTCTTCCTTCCTCAATACTTCTAACACCTTTCTCAAATGTTCACCGTGTTCTTGGTCATTCTTTGAGTAAATAAGTATGTCATCAATGAAAACAATGACAAACTTGTCAAGGTATGGTCCACACACTCGGTTCATAAGGTCCATGAACACAGCTGGTGCATTAGTTAAACCAAACGGCATGACCATAAACTCGTAGTGACCGTAACGTGTTCTGAAAGCAGTCTTTGGAATATCATCTTCTTTCACCCGCATTTGATGATACCCGGAACGTAAGTCAATCTTTGAATAAACAGACGAGCCTTGTAGTTGATCAAATAAGTCGTCGATTCTCGGTAGTGGGTAGCGGTTCTTGATGGTAAGTTTGTTCAACTCTCGGTAGTCGATACACAACCTGAATGTACCATCTTTCTTCTTGACAAACAAAACAGGAGCTCCCCACGGTGATGTGCTTGGTCGAATGAAACCACGCTCTAAAAGTTCTTGTAATTGGCTTTGCAGTTCTTTCATCTCGCTGGGTGCGAGTCTGTAAGGAGCACGAGCTATTGGTGCAGCTCCTGGTACAAGATCTATTTGAAATTCAACGGATCGATGTGGGGGTAACCCCGGTAATTCTTTCGGAAATACATCGGGAAATTCTTTTGCAATGGGAACATCATTGATGCTCTTTTCTTCAGTTTGTACTTTCTCGACGTGTGCTAGAACAGCATAGCAACCTTTTCTTATTAGTTTTTGTGCCTTCAAATTACTAATAAGATGTAGCTTCGTGTTGCCCTTTTCTCCGTACACCATTAAGGGTTTTCCTTTTTCTCGTATAATGCGAATTGCATTTTTGTAACAAACGATCTCTGCTTTCACTTCTTTCAACCAGTCCATACCGATTATCACATCAAAACTCCCTAACTCTACTGGTATCAAATCAATCTTAAATGTTTCGCTAACCAGTTTAATTTCTCGATTCCGACATATATTATCTGCTGAAATTAATTTACCATTTGCTAATTCGAGTAAAAATTTACTATCCAAAGGCGTCAATGGACAACTTAATTTAGCACAAAAATCTCTACTCATATAGCTTCTATCCGCACCCGAATCAAATAAAATGTAAGCAGATTTATTGTCAATAAGAAACGTACCCGTAACAAGCTCCGGGTCTTCCTGTGCCTCTACCGCATTAATATTGAAAACTCTTCCACGGCCTTGTCCATTCGTGTTCTCCTGGTTCGGGCAATTTCTAATAATGTGGCCTGGTTTTCCACATTTATAACAAACTACATTGGCATAACTTGCTCCGACACTACTTGCTCCGCCATTACTCGTTCCGACACCATTTGTTCCTTTCGTTCTATTAACCCCTGTTCCGTAGACCTCACACTTCGCCGCGCTATGACCATTTCTTTTACACTTGTTGCAAAATTTGGTGCAGAACCCCGAGTGATTCTTTTCACACCTTTGGCATAGCTGCTTCTGATTGTTGTTGTTGTTGCGGTTATTATTGTTGTTGGGATGATTGTTGTAGTTGCTGTTGTTGTTGTTGTTGTTGTTGGGCCGTTTGTTGTAGTTGCGATTGATGTTGCGATTGTTGGGATAATTGTTGCGATTATTGTTGTAATTGCTGTTGTTGTTGTATTGGTGATTCTTATCACCGTTTTCCTCCCACTTTCTTTTGACTTGCTTCACATTGGCCTCTTCAGCAGTCTGTTCTTTAATTCTTTCTTCAATCTGGTTCACTAGTTTGTGAGCCATTCTACATGCCTGTTGTATGGAGGCGGGCTCGTGTGAACTTATATCTTCTTGGATTCTTTCCGGTAATCCTTTCACAAACGCGTCGATCTTCTCTTCCTCATCTTCGAATGCTCCCGGACACAATAGGCACAATTCTGTGAATCGTCTTTCGTACGTGGTAATATCAAATCCTTGGGTTCGTAACCCTCTAAGTTCTGTCTTGAGCTTATTGACCTCGGTTCTGGGACGGTACTTCTCGTTCATCAAGTGCTTGAATGCTGACCACGGTAGTGCGTACGCATCATCTTGTCCCACTTGCTCTAGATAGGTATTCCACCATGTTAATGCAGAACCTGTGAAGGTATGCGTAGCGTACTTCACTTTGTCCTCTTCAGTACACTTACTTATGGCAAACACCGATTCAACCTTCTCGGTCCACCGTTTCAATCCGATCGGTCCTTCGGTTCCATCAAATTCCAAAGGTTTGCAGGCAGTGAATTCTTTGTAGGTGCATCCTACACGATTTCCTGTACTGCTAGATCCAAGGTTATTGTTGGTATGTAGCGCAGCCTGTACTGCGGCTATGTTTGAAGCTAGAAAAGTACGGAATTCCTCTTCATTCATATTCACGGTGTGTCGAGTAGTCGGTGCCATTTCCTTCAAAATAGTTAAATGGAACAAGTTAATCATACAGAATATTAAGAGTAGTTAATAGTATTTCGTAGCATAATATGAACTCATTTATAAAAGCTTTTTCTTCATATTAGCGTTTTATAAGTTTAAATTCGGGTAGTACCTACCCGTTAAGTTCATACTTAGTAGCTAATATACAATTCAACTACTACAATTCTATATGAAAAACTGATTGTAATAATATTTTACGTTCAAACTTTTATACAATATTTTACAAACTTACAATACCGCTTATTTTACATAAAGCATGAAATATAGCACACAGTAACTTTGATACAAGATAGTTGTGAAGACAATTCTAGCTAGTACACAAGTCGTTCAGCAAAGGCAATAAAGACACGTAATTCATACGTCCAGAAACAAGTCATGCATTCTGGTTTTACTAGGACTACTTCCCATCCTTGGTCTTGTGCAACATAACCGTTATGGCCGTTGATAAGACAGCGTGTTGTAACGTCATCAAAGGGACGAGGGTTACGTAATGTCCAACAGTCCCGTAATAATCTAAAAACCTCATTTCTTACCCCAATTACCGACTCCGTCACTTGTGGAAACGTTTTGTTTAATAGTTGTAGCCCGATGTTCTTGTTCTCACTTTGGTGAGAAGCGAACATTACTAATCCGTAAGCATAACATGCTTCTTTATGTTGCATGTTAGCCGCTTTTTCTAAATCACGAAGTCCAATATTCGGATATATTGAGTCAAAATAATTTCTTAACCCGTTGCGTAAAATAGCATTTGGGTTTCCCGCAATATATGCGTCAAAGTAAACACATCGTAACTTATGGGTTTCCCAATGTGATATCCCCCATCTTTCAAACGAAAGTCTCTTATAAACCAAGACATTCTTGGAACGTTCTTCGAATGTCTTACAAACTGATCTCGCCTTAAATAGTTGTGCCGAAGAATTCTGGCCGACTCTAGACAAGATTTCATCAATCATGTCTCCTGGTAGGTCTCTTAAAATATTGGGTTGTCTATCCATTTTGTGTTTTTAAACTGTAAAATAGACAAAAGTTAGTTTCATAAAAAAAATACTTATTAATACAAGCAATTTTTACATATATCATAAAGCATAAGAACACTATATTACATATATTACACCACACGAATACAACTATCTTATTCCGACTCGCTCATTTCTTCTTCTTCGGTTTTGGTTCGTTTTGCCAAGTTTCTAGGGATATATGATGTTCCCCTAATACGAGCCGTCGTTGTCCACATTGGTTTAGAAAAACCTGGTGGTTTAGAGGTTCCCGGGTCATTGTTACAACTTAAGGACTTCGGGGGTTGACGATACATATAAAGTTCATCGGGGTTGGAATTAGATTTCTCTATTTTTATGCCCTTTCCCTTATTATTTTCTTTTGCCTTTTTAAATTCAGTTGGGGTAATTTCTATAACATCATCGGAATTCTCGTCGGAATCCGATTCATCGGAGAATTGGTAATCCTCCCAATATTTTGCTTCCTTGGCGGAAACACCATTGACCATAATTAACTTTGGTCGGTTGGTTGAGGATTTTCTTTTACTTAACCGTTTTATTATTTCCCCCACCGGTTCTATTTCTTCATCCGGTTCCGATTCTTCTTCCGGTTCCGATTCTTCTTCCGGTTCCGACTCTTCTTCCGGTTCCTCTTCGGGAACTTGTGAATCAGTCCACAAATCATTCCAATTTACATTTGACTCTTCATTATTATTAGGTGAGTCAATGGGACTTGTTCTAGAGGTAGACATCTATCACATAATATCAAACACTTTAAGAGATTAATATATCACATAATATTCATATGTTAAAAATATATAGTTTCCAACAAAAATGTTAAGCAATCATTTTTAAAGAAAACACGGTCGAAGTCCAGACTCACTAATGCATCCTAACAAACTCGATAAGACACACTAATGCAAATTTTCTGGTTCTCTAAGACCAACGCTCGGATACCAACTGAAATGTCCCGTTCTTATTGATTAAAAACGTTCCATATTAATTGATTTCGTTGCGAGGTTTTGACCTCTATATGAGACGTTTTTCAAAGACTGCATTCATTTTTAAAACAAACCATAACCTTTATTTCATAAATAAAGGTTTAAAAAGCTTTACTTAGATTATCAAATAATGATAATCTAAAATATCCTGTTTACACACGACCATTACATAATGGTTTACAATACAAATATGTTACATCGAAATCAGTTTCTTGAATGCAGTTTTTACACAATATCATACAAACATGGACTCCAAATCTTGTCCTTATTTTAGTATGCAACAGCGGAAGCTCTTAATATTCACCTGAGAATAAACATGCTTTAAACGTCAACAAAAATGTTGGTGAGTTATAGGTTTAACCTATATATATCAAATCGTAACAATAGACCACAAGATTTCATATTTCAATACACATCCCATACATAGAGATAAAAATCATTCATATGGTGAACACCTGGTAACCGACAATAACAAGATGCATATATAAGAATATCCCCATCATTCCGGGACACCCTTCGGATATGATATAAATTTCGAAGTACTAAAGCATCCGGTACTTTGGATGGGGTTTGTTAGGCCCAATAGATCTATCTTTAGGATTCGCGTCAATTAGGGTGTCTGTTCCCTAATTCTTAGATTACCAGACTTAATAAAAAGGGGCATATTCGATTTCGATAATTCAACCATAGAATGTAGTTTCACGTACTTGTGTCTATTTTGTAAATCATTTATAAAACCTGCATGTATTCTCATCCCAAAAATATTAGATTTTAAAAGTGGGACTATAACTCACTTTCACAGATTTTTACTTCGTCGGGAAGTAAGACTTGGCCACTGTTGATTCACGAACCTATAACAATATATACATATATATTAAAGTATGTTCAAAATATATTTACAACACTTTTAATATATTTTGATGTTTTAAGTTTATTAAGTCAGCTGTCCTCGTTAGTAACCAATAACTAGTTGTCCACAGTTAGATGTACAGAAATAAATCGATAAATATTATCTTGAATCAATCCACGACCCAGTGTATACGTATCTCAGTATTGATCACAACTCAAACTATATATATTTTGAAATCAACCTCAACCCTGTATAGCTAACTCCAACATTCACATATAGAGTGTCTATGGTTGTTCCGAAATATATATAGATGTGTCGACATGATAGGTCGAAACATTGTATACGTGTCTATGGTATCTCAAGATTACATAATATACAATACAAGTTGATTAAGTTATGGTTGGAATAGATTTGTTACCAATTTTCACGTAGCTAAAATGAGAAAAATTATCCAATCTTGTTTTACCCATAACTTCTTCATTTTAAATCCGTTTTGAGTGAATCAAATTGCTATGATTTCATATTGAACTCTATTTTATGAATCTAAACAGAAAAAGTATAGGTTTATAGTCGGAAAAATAAGTTACACGTCGTTTTTGTAAAGGTAGTCATTTCAGTCGAAAGAACGACGTCTAGATGACCATTTTAGAAAACATACTTCCACTTTGAGTTTAACCATAATTTTTGGATATAGTTTCATGTTCATAATAAAAATCATTTTCTCAGAATAACAACTTTTAAATCAAAGTTTATCATAGTTTTTAATTAACTAACCCAAAACAGCCCGCGGTGTTACTACGACGGCGTAAATCCGGTTTTACGGTGTTTTTCGTGTTTCCAGGTTTTAAATCATTAAGTTAGCATATCATATAGATATAGAACATGTGTTTAGTTGATTTTAAAAGTCAAGTTAGAAGGATTAACTTTTGTTTGCGAACAAGTTTAGAATTAACTAAACTATGTTCTAGTGATTACAAGTTTAAACCTTCGAATAATATAGCTTTATATGTATGAATCGAATGATGTTATGAACATTATTACTACCTTAATTTCCTTGGATAAACCTACTGGAAAAGAGAAAAATGGATCTAGCTTCAATGGATCCTTGGATGGCTCGAAGTTCTTGAAGCAGAATCATGACACGAAAACAAGTTCAAGTAAGATCATCACTTGAAATAAGATTGTTATAGTTATAGAAATTGAACCAAAGTTTGAATATGATTATTACCTTGTATTAGAATGATAACCTACTGTAAGAAACAAAGATTTCTTGAGGTTGGATGATCACCTTACAAGATTGGAAGTGAGCTAGCAAACTTGAAAGTATTCTTGATTTTATGAAACTAGAACTTTTGGAATTTATGAAGAACACTTAGAACTTGAAGATAGAACTTGAGAGAGATCAATTAGATGAAGAAAATTGAAGAATGAAAGTGTTTGTAGGTGTTTTTGGTCGTTGGTGTATGGATTAGATATAAAGGATATGTAATTTTGTTTTCATGTAAATAAGTCATGAATGATTACTCATATTTTTGTAATTTTATGAGATATTTCATGCTAGTTGCCAAATGATGGTTCCCACATGTGTTAGGTGACTCACATGGGCTGCTAAGAGCTGATCATTGGAGTGTATATACCAATAGTACATACATCTAAAAGCTGTGTATTGTACGAGTACGAATACGGGTGCATACGAGTAGAATTGTTGATGAAACTGAACGAGGATGTAATTGTAAGCATTTTTGTTAAGTAGAAGTATTTTGATAAGTGTATTGAAGTCTTTCAAAAGTGTATAAATACATATTAAAACACTACATGTATATACATTTTAACTGAGTCGTTAAGTCATCGTTAGTCGTTACATGTAAGTGTTGTTTTGAAACCTTTAGGTTAACGATCTTGTTAAATGTTGTTAACCCAATGTTTATAATATCAAATGAGATTTTAAATTATTATATTATCATGATATTATCATGTATGAATATCTCTTAATATGATATATATACATTAAATGTCTTTACAACGATAATCGTTACATATATGTCTCGTTTAAAAATCATTAAGTTAGTAGTCTTGTTTTTACATATGTAGTTCATTGTTAATATACTTTATGATATGTTTTCTTATCATAGTATCATGTTAACTATATATATATATATCCATATATATGTCATCATATAGTTTTTACAAGTTTTAACGTTCGTGAATCACCGATCAACTTGGGTGGTCAATTGTCTATATGAAACATATTTCAATTAATCAAGTCTTAACAAGTTTGATTGCTTAACATGTTGGAAACATTTAATCATGTAAATATCAATCTCAATTAATATATATAAACATGGAAAAGTTCGGGTCACTACAATAATGGCCAAAAGTTGATAATAAAGAAGGAAGTGTTTGGAACGCTCGATAGAAAATTTGGTGCTGAAAATCGGATTGAGCACACCATGAAGGAAACAAAGAACAAATACAAGGACCAAACTCTATATTCAAAGATATCATGCTAAATTTATGTTAAAATCTTGCGGAAAATTTTTCTTTATCAACCTCCGAACTTAGAAATTCTAAGATATCATCGTATCTTCCGTTATAAATATCTTCGATATTCATGAGGATACCTTCACAGCTATTCTTGTCCAAAATTATTTATCTCCTCGTGCTATCTATGTTACATCATAAAAGAAACTGTTTTAGTTTCTATATTCTGTAACCATCGAGTATAAATTAGGAATGATTTCCTAGAGAAGTGTTGGGAATTGAAGCATGAGTTAGTATAATATAATGACGTCAGGCCAACGTGGTTATATTGCAGTAAGTCATGCTAAATTTTTAATGTAACGTGATGATGATTCAAGGACCTTATCCTCATCATGTGTCATGTTACACGACTCTTTCATTCTACTTAATCTCTAAACATATCACGAAAATATTTCCTTGATATTTCTATTCTTCCGTAATTCCAACAAATTGCTAATAAATCGTGCTATTACATTTTCTTTCTGATTAGAAGATTTTCTTTAAATTCCATGAATTCCGGAAATCAACCGTGACTACGTCAAAAGTTAAGACGAACCTTAATTTTATCATTTCACTTTTTTTTTTGCGATAGCTTCACTCATACTCTTCGAGTAATCGAATTATTTTATCAATATTACTCAATGTTGATAAAACTCTATTTATCAACTCATATTCGTCATGAAAACATTTTTATTGTTAGCCTTGACGACCTCGATCAAATTTCGGGACGAAATTTCTTTAACGGGTAGGTACTGTCACGACCCGGAAAATTTCGACTAATTTTGAACCAAACTCTTGATACGATTCATTATCTTTGACACAATAAGCAAAGTCTGTTAGGTTGGATCTCAAAAATTTTGAACTGTTTCATATATTCAATTGACCATCGACCATTCCCGACGATTCACGAACAAATATTTGTAAACGAATATGTATATATATATATATATATATATATATATATATATATATATATATATATGTGTGTGTGTGTGTGTGTGTGTATGTGTATGTGTGTGTGCATATATATAAATAATAATTTGATGTATTATATGTTGTTATTAAAATTAATTATGTAAAAATAAAATAAAAATATGATATTATGATAATTAGTATTTAAAACACATCTATGCAAATAAAGTATATTAAATATATACTTTGTGATTTTTAAGTTATTTAGTAAATGACGATAACATTCAATTATTATTCGATTGATAGTAAATGAGTTAAACAGGAACTTACGTGATTTTAGAATAAACGATGATCCGAAAATTGGTCATATCAATTTTAGCTTTACTAAAGATATATTTAGAATCTATTTTATCAATTTTAAAAATATTTATTTTTTTAGTTGGGATCGAGCTCGAATGACAGGTAAATTTTTATGAACGATATTAAACAAGTTTAAGACTCGAACTTATGAGCAGTTGGAATAAAATGTTGGTACATAATTAAGATATGTAGGGTTAGATTTATTAAAAATATTTTTACTTTGAGGAGCTAAATTTTAATACTCCGTATAGATTATTTGAAACTAAAAATAAATATTAGACGCACCTTTTGATCAGGTTTCAAACAGATAATGAGTTAAATGATTAAATATATTTAATTTAAAAATTTGGAATTTTTAGGAACAATTTTATCCGTAGCTGTTTAGCAATAGACACGATATAATTGGATGTCGACACTGAATACTCCAAATCTCCGGGTGCTAATTACATCACATCAAATACTATTATTGATTGATCTTCACTGTATTTAATTGGGATCACTGATTTTGTTTTGGTGTCATCTAGTAACATAAATTTATTTATATATATGATTACTTTTCATACATATGACAGATGAATACACACACATATATTACACCACATTGACCTCCATCAATCACCACCTTTCCCCACCATGAACCGCCACCTTCACGCCACCAATCACCTAATTGCACCGCCAACTTCTCTCTCTCTCTTCCATTTTCGTTCAAGAACCCTCACCACCTCCCTCTTTTTCTTTCATTATTCTTCGTGAACCCGTTTGTTTGAAGGTCTAAAACCCATGTTAAATTTTCCTTCACGTATGTTGTTGTCTTCCTGGTTCCATGTCGATCAACATCACAAAACCACCATGAACTATCACTTTGCACCACTCTAAAACCACCACCATATTCACGTTTATATTTCCGGTGACAAGCAATCGAATCAACCACGAAACCCATTAACTACCGCTACTATCAAACAAATCCACAAATCATCTCTATTCTGTCTCTCTCTTCCTCTCTTCGAATACCCACAAATTTTACTCTCTGCTACTTCACTCGATTTCTACCCTTCTCTTTCTTTATTTCTATTTTCTGTGAACCAAGAACTAAAACCGAAAACCTTCGGTCGTGGCTATTCATTTGTTTCTACAGCTTGACAACACCCCCATCCGGTTTGTTTTGCTGCTCGATCTATCTACTACTATATTTCTATTCGTGTTGCTGAATTGAACCCGAGACCACCTTAACCACGATCAGTTTTCTACTACTGCAGCTCTTGTTTCGCGTGATATTTTAAACCGTCGTAAACAGTCCCTATGATCACTAAATTACTGCTGCAATTGTTACGGTGTTACTGTTCGAACTGCTGCAGTTACTGCTTCTGCAACAGTGACGAAAGAATGAAGAAAATGATGATCGAGGTTATGTACAGTGATAATGGCACGTTTTATTTTCTTCTGGCCGACATCTATCAATTAAACAAACCCCACTTGTGATTCAATATTGACAGCTAAAAACCTTTAGATTGTTATTGATCGATTGCTTTTATCAATTGCTGAATTGGGCCGTGAGTACTATAGAAGATGGGCCAAGGGTTTTCATTCGGGCTTCACAAAAACAAACAGCCCACGTATATATATTTCTGTTGGGTTTTGTTAAATGGTTTTATTTTTGGGCCCAAAAGCTTGCTTTATTTGTTCTTGGGCCAAATGATGGTGATCATGATATGATAGATATGATGATAAAAATTACGTTGATACACGAATGAATGGTGATGATGTCGAATGAAATGAATTATGATATGTATAATGATGATGATGACCTTCGGTGATGAATGACAAGAAATATTGAAACAGACTAAAACGAGTTAAAAGAATTTAAGAGATAGTTAAGTGAAATTAAAATGGTAATAATTTCGGAAATAAGACAGTTAGCGGGATGGTTAGTAGTGTTTGCGAGGCGCGAGAGGTCATGGGTTCAAGTTCGAGCCATGACCATTTTTTTTAGGAAAGCCTTTTAACTCATACAAAGGTAGTATATACTTTTATTATTATCATTATATTTATATTTATTGTTATCATTATTAATATTAATAACATAAGTATAATTATTATTATTATTATTATTATTATTATTATTATTATTATTATTATTATTATTATTATTTACACGATCTATATATATATGTATATATTTTTTTTTACTATTATTATTATTATTATTGAAATGATTTTTATATAAAAACATAATTTTTAATATTATTATTATTAATTTACATTACTATTAAAAACTATCATTAACATAACTACTTTAATTATCATTATTATTTTAATTATCATTATTATTATTATTTTTTTATAACAAATAAATATTATACTTATATTACATATAATTATATACTAAATATATTAACATTATTTTTATAAATATTACAAATAACAAATTATTAATAAAATACTAATATACATATTAAGATATCTACATGTATAAATATTAATCATTTTGAATATATATAAATTAAATACATATAACATATAAACTAAGATATAATATATATAAATTTGTTCGATTACAAAAATATGTGTTAATATATATATATATACTTGATATAGGTTCGTGAATCCAAGGCCAACCCTACACTTGTTAAATGTCGTCATATGTATTTTTACTACAAAATACAGTATGGTGAGTTTCATTTGCTCCCTTTTTAATTGTTTTTGCAATTTATATTTTTGGGCTGAGAATACATGCGCTGCTTTTATAAATATTTACGAAATAGACACAAGTACTTAAAAATATATTCTACGTTGAGTTGTACCACTAGCATACTTCCCTGTAGCTTGGTAACTACTATTTACGTGTGGTATTGTAAACGCGAATCCTGTTGATAGATCTATCGGGCCTGACAACCCCAACCGGACTGGACGACCAGTATTCAACGGTTGCACAGTACTTCGTTTTGGTGACTACACTTGGTACGGTGTAGTGAGATTTCATAATAAAGGGAATATGCGACGTTGATTAAATGTTAAGTATGGTTACCAAGTGCTCAACCACTTAGAATGCTTTACATACACTTGCGAGTGTATTATGTTTATGATTATGAAATCTTGTGGTCTATTAATATATTGAAATGATTGTAATGATAAACCTATGAACTCACCAACCCTTTTTGGTTGACACTTTTAAGCATGTTTATTCTCAGGTACGAATTAAGTCTTCCGCTGTGCATTTGCTCAATTGAAAGATATTACTTGGAGTCATTCATGGCATATTTAAGTCAGATCATCGCAATGGGACCAAATGTTGATGACTTCGTCCAGATGTATTAGGACGGGTCGTTACACAATCTGAACATACAGTACCACGCATAAAATTTCTTTAAGTTTATTGTCTTTCAAGGTCTTCTCAGTTCTTCTCCGGTTGGCGTTGAGATCATAGATAATCCACTATCATTTGGCTTTACTGTTTGATATAATCTTTCCTGTCATGGTCTTAATCTTGAATCTTTAGCAAATATCTTGCATATGATGTGATTGGCTTACGCAAATGCGGCCATATGGGCTTATGCAAGAAGCGGCCATGAATATATAATGATGAGCCATGGATCAACGAATGTGACCATGGACTTATAATGTGTCTTCTCTCAAATGATATTGATAATAAAAATATCCTTTTAAGAAATAATGCTTGAAGTTTTGATATTGTACCTTGCGTTTTCGATAGGGGTGTTCAAAACCGGATATCCGAATTTCGGATATCCAAAAATTCGGATAGTGAATTCGGCCATCCGATATCCGAATCCGAAATTTAGGATATCCGATTTTCGGATATCCGAAATTTCGGATTTCGGATAATCCGATATCCGAAATTTCGGATTCGGATATCGGATTATCCGAAATCCGAACTTTGGTTCCTAACCTCAAACGAAAAGGCTTTAACTTAATTATACATTTTTGTTTGTGATATAAATGTATGATCAATTTGAACTCTTATCTGTTATGAGCATAAGCGGAATGAGATTTTGACAAAGTTGTGATATGATAATTACATTCAAACATCAATAAAAGTATAAAACCACTCCTAATGTTTACTGCAAGGTAACTAACTAGTATTAAATTAATGTAATTCACACAGTATCTAATTCATATTTCATACTTCATATAATCGGTTATTCGATTATATAATATAATATATATGATAAATGACAAGCTAAGGTACACATGTCAAGTTGGTTAAGAAACGAGCTACCTGCTTGTAATTAATAAACCTATTTTAGTAAACTGCAAATCTTTCGTTAACAAGCGAGCTACCTGCTTGTAATTAAAAGACCCATCTATCTAACTGCAATGCTCCGGTTAACAAATGAGCTACCTAAACCCAAACCACACGGTGATTTCTTATATAAATCTCAACAAAGTATATTTAATTTCGGATATCCGAATATCCGAAATTTTTAAAAATGTCATCCGAAATTCGAATCCAAAAAATTGGATATCCGATTTTCGGATATCCGAAAATCCGGATATCCGATTTTTCGGATAAATTCGGATCGGATTTTCGGATTATTCGGGTTGCGGATTCGGATTCGGATATTATGAACACCCCTAGTTTTCGATGATTATCTACGTTGGATACGGTTGATAAACAGAAAAATGTGTCATGATCTTTGCAATTATTTATGCATCCTTCCAGATTGCTCCATTATTTTTTCGTACAATTCGCATGCCTTTTACTTCCCTTTTGTCCTCAAAATTTCGTGAGAAAGTTTTGCCTTATTGGTGTAGCTTTAATTTTCGTAGGTCGGCATTTGTTAGTGAACGGAAATGATTGCGAAAATTTTGTCGATTGCTTTGATGGATACAATATTTGGTAGTCGGAAGACGGTACTGTGAGACTATTTATCTAGATATAGCTTCATTCCGAATCTTGAGTTTTGGAAAGTAACTGATAGACGCATCAAGAAGTTAGAAAATCATTCCGGTAACCGGGCTTCTTGTTTTAAAGGTTCTGCTCACACATGTATGTATTTCAAGTAATGATACAGTAACAATTTTGAAGGAGTGAATCCTGCAAGTGATAATCTAGCTGGCTTTGATGTTTAGCTACTGACTTGTGTGTTGAATTTATGCCTCTTGTTAGCGTCGTCATAGAATCATAGTCAACCTGATCATGAACATGTCATCAAAATATAAGGAGCTTTATACATAAAACTGTTATACGAAAGCCATCGTTTCTGGAGATCGGTAGGTAAACTTTTTGATTAGCTCGCTGTTGTGGTGATACATATTTTTGTTGTAACTTTACGGAGGTCGGATCTCGAAGCCCGCCAGTTTGTACTTTTAAATCAGGTCAGATAGTCTTGTCATATCGAATCAGGCACTGGAACGTTGCGAAGTTGTTGAGCAGGGAAACTGGTTATGATACTTGAGATATCATATATAAATTCTAGTCGGAGAGCAGTTTTGCAACAATCTCGTAGTCATCATATGTTACCTTCTAAAGCACAATCTCTATCATATTGAACGTGACCCATTTGGTAAGTCTTTTCGTAATTTTGTACATAATTGTTAACGGGTTACAAATCCCTGTAATTGTGGAATGATGTCTCCGGAAGATTTATCAACGGGTGGCGGATCACGGCTGTCTTATTGACAAGTGACGATTTACGGTTGTCTTGTAATTTAGAACTTATGCTTTAGTCCATATTCTTGTAGTGGTCTTGAGTCTTGATGTCAAACTGGGATATCATTTTAAGTCGTAATCCGACACACTCTTATTTTGTTCTTGGTTGCTTCAACACAATCTTGCTTTTGATTATATGATAATTGAATTGTTATTACTGTAATGTGATGGCTTCTTAAATTCTTCATATGGATTTCATGAACCAAGGTGTAATTTAAGGCTTTCAATACTCGAGCCTTATCTTCATATGCCATATGCTTTATCGTGTCACGGGATGAATCTGCCCAAGAGTCGATGAATTGCCTGAATGTGCCTTCGAATCGGACGCCGGAGTACGCTAGTTTTCTTGAGTAAAACACTGATTTGAACGCGGTGGACGGATGACAGAATGAAGGTTGCAAAATCTTTAGCGGAGAACGGACCGCGGGAATATTGAACTCATGCAGATTAGATAAAACATATATTTTGTTTGGGATCTTCAGTTCTTTGTCATCTTCTATTTTAATTTTGAGAACTTATTTTGCCAAATCTTTTCCCATCCACATAAAATGCTTGGTGCTAAGAATGTCCACGTAGTCTATTTATAAATTGTCTTTATTTTTAATAATAGTTTATGCCGGAAGACGAACCACTGATGCCGAAATATATCTTCAAACAAATGTTTGGTAGCACACCTTTCTTTCTTTTTGAGCTTACAAGTGATCTTTGACCCATCGACAGTGTGAACGCGGAGTACAGAAACCTGAATGTAATATTCGAAATAACAACTCTGAAAGGATGACGATGTTTGGAAGCGGCTGGGTAGCGGAGTCTGGCAAATGGATTGAAGTCTAGAGTTTGAGCTTTCAACCCTAAAGCGTGTTTTGCTAATTTCAAATGTCCTTGACAAGTTGGTGATGATTCTGACTAATCGTTTTCCTATTGACTCTTATTGGTGAAGCTTCTTCTATGTGATATTTATATATTATCGCTACCTTTTGTCATCATCCGTTTAACATATCTTCATTGTCTTCTGTCCAACTATATTTACAAACAGAGCACAGTGAATGGAATACGGTGAAGGTTAGATAAACTCAACGGAACCTTGTTGTATCGGAAACTTGTTTTAAGAAATCAAACAAGATTATAGCATGATTCACTTTGCAAAACATGGAAGTTGTAGAAATCTATTTTGTAAAGCATGTGTTTCTTCCTTTGTTTTCAACGATAGCATATATGCAAACTAGAGTTGCCTTTAATTGATAATCGGAAAATGGTCATTCAAATTCATGAGGATGGAGCTACTTGCTGACCAGAGTTGTCTCTAGATAGAGCGTGACATTTGATGCATAATTTGGAATGAGCTGTAGTGCTTTCTGGCTTTGAACGGTAAAATATTTGTGAAGTGGTACCGGAAGGCGGAATCCGGATGACGAAAATTACCTTGGGTTGTTATACGGAGAACGGACACCCATGGTGAACATGATACGTCTTATATGCTTTTGAATTTGATCACTAGATGACTGTGCTTAGTTGCCATTAATTGTTGTCAATCGCAAAAGTCGAAAGTCAGACCACACAATCTTCATGTCTTCGTCCATGAATACCTTGTTTGTTTTAAATTGATGCCAGAGAACGAAGATCGGATAGTGTCTTCATGAACGGAAACTTCGATTATTGTAAATGGAATCTAAAATGTTGTGATCCGATAAGATGATGTGACCATGTTTCCCTTTGCAAAAGTGTGAATGGCGACCAAATTCTAATGAATTGAAATGAGAACACTTCTTGTAAACAAGTTGATTATTTCCCAGGTATAATATCATATGTAGTCGTTTGCAATACGGTCCACGTGTTTTTTCATCATATAAGATCCTTGATAGTTAAAGCTAAGGGGTACGTGATAGTACTATATTTTACTACGAAATACGTTACAAATTACACAAGTTTTAATTATTTATTTACAAATGGGATATACCTAAACCTTGCTACAACACTATAGGCAGTGTACCTAATCGTACAGTAGTGTAGTTTTTAGTAAGTCCGGTTCGTTCCACAGGGAGCGGGCTTATTGCACACTATATTTTTAAACAATTATATTTGTACAAAATATATTATATTAATAATATATAAAAGGGAGTTTTTACCGTTTAATGACCGGTTTGTTGATTTTAAAACTTTAGTCGCAGTTAAAACCGAATGTAAAATAAATATAACTTAATTTAAAACGTAAAATAAATAACGATAATGAAATTTCGATAAATAAAAGTGCGATAATTAAAAAGTACGATAATTAAAAGTGCAATTAAATACAATAACAATAAATAAAAGTGCAATAATTAGAAGTGCAATTAAATATGAAAATAAAGGAATTATGCTTATTTAAACTTCCATAATCATGATGTTTGACGTGTTAATTTTAGTTTTATGCCCATGGGTTAATTGTCCTTTGTCCTGGATTATTTAATATGTCCGTCTGGTTTTTGTCCATAACAGTCCATCGGTCATAAATTTAAAGTGCGAGTGTCCTCGTCAAATTATCCTTATACCCGAAGTCAAATATTCCAACTAATTGGGGACTTAAACTGTAACAAGGTTTTAATACTTTGTTTAATAATTACACCAGGATATCGACTGCGTGTAACCCAAGGTTTTAATACTTTGTTATCAATTATGTCAAGTGTCTTTGTACATAATTTCACCCCTGTTTTAATAATTCCATAGACTATTAATCCATTCCCGTGTCCGGTTAAATGAACGATTATTCGTACATTTAAATATCCCGCCCATCGTGTCCGATCGAGTGTATATGGTTATTTATAGGGACGTCCAATTGTAAATCTTTATATTAAAATTAATAAACTATCATTTAGTAAAACAAATATAAAGCCCATTAATAGCCCATAGTCTAATTTCCACAAGTGTCGTTCTTTTGTCCAAACCCCAATTATGGTACAAAGCCCAATTACCCAATTTTAGTAATTAGCCCAACATCATGATTACTTCGGATTAAATAAGCATAATAATAACTTAAGTACGAGACATTAATTTAAAAAGGAGAACATAGCTTACATTGATTATTTATCGCGTAGTGTTATACAGACAGAGCTCCGACTTTAAAACCCGTAAAATAACATTTACATAACCCGAACTAATCTAATATAAAACTACCCTATACTATATATATTATATATTTATTTATTTATTTATTTATTACAGAGTATTATTATTATTATTTTATTTAAACTCGGCAGAATGCATGGCCTTTTATAGGGATTTCTGATTTTTCAAACTCCACGAGTCGTGGAGTTTTTGGCCTTCAAACTCCGCGAGTCATGGAGTTTGATTTTCCAGCTCACATCAATTTGGATCTTAGCTTTGCCGACATAATATATAAATAAATATAATATATGAAACGACCCGACCCAATCCATAGGAATGAATACAATAACATATGATTACATCGCGAGGCATTTGACATCTATATGATACGTTTTATAAACATTGCATTCTTTTGAAAAGATATACCATAAATGAATATTTAAAATTCAATATTTTCGACATCTGATGATTTCTACATATAGACAATCACCGTAAATAATAGTTTACAAGAATACTTCCGTTGACAATGCAGTCAAAATAAATACACGGTGATGATTTTGTGAATGCAATGCTTCCTCGAATAAAACATGTATGACTCCATGCACATGGTTTCTCTAACATATATTCAAACAGCGGAAGACTTCTAGGAACCTGAGAATAAACATGCTTTAAACGTCAACATAAAGTTGGTGAGATATAGGTTTAATGCTAGCAGCGTTATAAATATAGACCACAAGATTTCATATACATAAACGTTTTAATAAAAATATTCTAAGTGGTTGAGCACTTGATAACCATACTTAACATTTAATCAACGTCGCATATTCCCTTTATTATGAAATCTCACTACACTGTACCAAGTGTAGTCACCGAAACGAAGTACTGTGCAACCGTTGAATACTGGTCGTCCAGTCCGGTTGGGGTTGTCAGGCCCGATAGATCTATCAACAGGATTCGCGTTTACAATACCACATGTAAATAGTAGTTACCAAGCTACAGGGAAGTATGCCAGTGGTACAACTCAACGTAGAATATATTTTTTTATCACTTGTGTCCATAACGTAAATCATAAAATGCATGTATTCTCATCCCGAAATATTTAGAGTTTAAAAGTGGGACTATATACTCACTTTTGCCTTGAAGGTATTTAACTCGACTTGGTCTCCGATAGATATCACGAACCTAACCATATATATATATATAATATATCAACATATTTTTTTTTCAAGTAATCGTTACATATATATATATATATATATATATATATATATATATATATATATATATATATATATATATATATATATATATATATATATATATATATATATATATACTTATAATACTTTTAATATTTTCTTAGTCCGTGGTTAGCAGTCCGATGTTAGTGGTCCACAATTAGTTGCTCAATAAAATAAAGACCCCATCGTATTCGTATTGATCAGAATTAATCTCGACCCATGGTACCATGTTGTCAAATGACGTGTTGCGTACATAAAGTACCGTGTTGTCAAATGACGTGTTGCGTACAATCATGAGGTCTTATGATTAATCTTCTCGTGTTGTTTACGGGTGGTCCTGAAATATATAAAATTAAATCATAAGTAATTATATATAAAATATCATATTAATTAGAAAAGATATGATTAATTTACTTTATCTCCAAATATTTTCGTAGCTAAACTAGCTTCGGATACCCAATCTTGTTTTAGTCGTAGTTTCTTCATTACAACTCCGTTTTTGTTGGTTCAACTTGCCACTTCCTTGGATTGAGTCAAATTTTAAGAATATAAACTGAAAATACCTTAGTTTGTATTCGAAATCACAAGTTATAGGTCAAACTTTGGTAAAACTTATGAAAGTGATCATTTTCCATCATAAAAACAACATTTAATGATCATTTTTCTAAAAATACTTACACTTTGAGTTAAACCATGAAATTTTTATGTGTTAACATATTCATAAGAAATATCATTTTTCCAGAACATGAACTTCCAATTCAAAGTTCAAGATGGTTTTTAATTATCCAACCCAAAACAGCCCCCGGTTGAACTCCGACGACGTAGATTCAGTTTTTAAGGTGTTCTTTGTAAAACCAAGTTATATCTTGTTAAGTTAGCATATCATTATGATATATTACAGGTATTGAAGTGTTTTAAAAGTTAAGTTAGAAGGATCTATTTAGTTTGCAAACAAGTTTGAAATCATTCAAACTATGTTCTTGTTGTTAAAATTTTACAATATAAAATAAGATAGCTATATAATTATGAATCGAACAAGATTATGAACAAGGTTACTACCTCAAGTTACTTGGACAAAGTTACTGTAAGAGATAAGAAAAAATCTTGGAATCAAAGAGTGGTGGAGTTAGATCAAAAGGTTGGAAGTATACTTCTTCAAATGGGTGGTTATTTTGATATGTTCTTGAAAGAGTTTTCTTATGGTGTTTAAGGCTTGTAATTGAAGCTAAATGATGGGGAAAATGCTTGGAGATGATCAAGTATGAAGTTAGGAGTATTTTGAGAGAGAAATGAGGGTGTAGGTATGAGAAAATGGAGTGAAGAAATGGTGTTCATTCATAAAAACGTTTTTAGTTTATAAAGAAAGAAAAGGATTCCTAATTTTGTTTTCTTACTAATAATTCATGCTACTTGACAAATCCTAGTTACCTCATATATAGGGTAGTAATGATGTTGATTAGGATGTTGATTTGATGTGTATATACCAATAGTAAATACATATAGAAGCTGGATATGATACGGGTACATATACCCTAGATATACGTATAGAAATCTTGAGGAAACGAAATGAGAATTCAAATATAGCTATCTTTTGTGAACATACTTATATTGTTTTATGTATTTAAGTCCTTAAAAAGTGATTAAATACATTATATATACGATACATGTATAAGCATTATAGGTTATAAGTATATATATCAAAGAATGTTACGTATAGTTATCGTTTTGAAAACTTAAGTTAGTAGTTTCAAAATATACTTATAACTCATTGTCATTAGTACACAATGAGATGTTAAACAATCCTTAGATCATGTTAAATATATATAAATACATATATATACACAAACGTATAATTATCGTATGTTATATAGTTCGTGATATCATCGGTCAAATTGGACTGTCAAACGTTGTGTAAAACTCTTTTCAAAAACATAAGTCTCAACAATTTGGATTGCTTATCATGTTGGTAAGGTTTAATTTATGTAAATATTAATCTCATAAGTATAAAACGATTGGAAAAATCTGGGTCGTTACAGTACCTACCCGTTAAATAAATTTCGTCCCGAAATTTGAATGGGATGGTCATGGCTGACAATAAGTATGTTTTCATGACGTATACGAGTTGGAAATTAGAGTTTTATTATCATCAAGTAATATTGATAAAGCAATTTGATTTTTGTGAAGAGTACGAGTGAGGCTATCACCAAAGGGTGAAATGAGTAGGTATAGATTCGTCATATCTTTTGACGTAGATAGGATTGATTTCCAAGTTCAAGAGATTTGGAGTAAAATCTTCATAATGAGATTTGATTCTTCGATAATCAAGGAAATTAGAATCCGCTTTAAATGCGATCATCTATTTTGATTGCTCTGTCGGATCTTTTACTATAAATCCACCTCCCTTCATTTCCTTACAACGCATACCTTCTATTCTTCCTTCCTCAATTCATACTTTAAAATATTTATCAGTATGCTTCATACAGTACTGATCCTGGATATACTCTTAACTTTCATCTCTGTCATTCTTCTTTTTCATCTACCTCCGGAGGATTTTATTTATTTCTACTATTACCTTGGGGTTATAGTATTGTTAATTCTCCCGTGCCTTTACGTTGCAATACGTATTGATATACACGGTTTGTAATTTACTTTTTTTGTTGTCGAGCTTTATATTTTCTTTTATATTCAACAGTTCCATACTTCTGTTTCCTATTCCTGACTTCGAGTCAAGCGAATAATGGTCTGGAATTCGTAGGTATGGATTTTGAAATAAACATAGTTAATATTCTAAGAAGGAAATAGTAATTGAATGATCTTGATTTGGTAAGTTACCAGAATGTCCGAAAAGATAGAATTATCAAGGATATATGTTCTTAATATGTTTGGAGATTGGGTATAATGTAAGAGTTGTGTAACATGGCACATGATGACGTTATGATCTGTGAATCATTATGTTCCATTTAGAAACTCAGCATGAATTACTGAAATATAATCACATTGATCAAGTGTTATTATATTATACTAATTCATGCTTCAGTTTCCAACACTACTTCAAAACATTCATATTTTAAACTCAAATTTTTCAGAATTTAGAAACTAACACAGTTTCTTTTATGTTGTAACGCAAATATTGTGAAGAGATAAATGATTTTTGATGAGGATAGTTGGAAATATATCTTCCGGAATATCGGAGATATTTATAATTAAAAATACGATGATATCTTAGAATATCTAAGATCAGGGAATGATGCGGAAAATCTGTCTGTGAAGGTTTAGAATAAGGAGTAAGGTTCTTACTAACGGTTTCAGCAGACACTGAATCATTTGAATCCTTTGAAGGTAGATTTCGTCATTGTGATTTGTCCACGACCTCCTTTATACTTTTCTCAATCCATTTTCCAGTACCAAATTTTTCGTTCGAGCTTTTCCAATCTATTATTTGTCAAACTTCTGACCGTAATTGTTGTCTACTGTCTTTACCACTTTATCAGTCTTTTCCAAAACTTAATAGCACTAATTCGTAGACTGGAGCATTTTTCAGAAACTTCACATTTGAAATATGTAATTCTTGGGGATAGACGTTGTATATATATAACTGCCGAAATAGAAATGCTGCGAGATTTCAAAATACCAATTGTTCATTCCGCCAAAGGGGTAACGAGTTGCTGGTACATCTGCTGATAATGTCATGGAATATAAAAGGTTCCCTGGTAACAAAAGGGTAATCGTATGTATTACAGGTTATAATAAGGCTACTTCGAATGGAAAGTCGAGGTTGACTTGCTGAAACTGTGACAAAATTTGCTATTTTGAAAAGGAATTGCAAAGTTATTTTTGCTAATAAATGCTAAAAGATTTAACGCGGATACGTGTTAAATTATGTACTTGGTTTCGAGAGCTTTTCAGGTGCAAGACTGCGGGTAATGTGTGGTTGGATCATCATCTCGATTGTCCATTATTTGAAGTGTCTTCAGGAATTTCGAAGGGTTTGATCATAGATTGTAATTGTTAATATACATATGATGTTTTAGGACTTTGAATGATACAAATATTTTTCCGGGTTCCAAGAATCGAATGATGTTCTAGCATAGTTTTGAAGTCAAAGTATAGTTTTGAAAGATGTAAGAGTCCTAAGAGTGATGTCTTCTGTTAAGTCTTGACTTGGATTTCGTTTTATTGTAATCAAATTTGGATGAGAATGGTTGTTTTGATTTCTATGAAAGAATGTATATTATTGTGAAGGTAAAGAGTATAGTTGATGATTGTTGAATCAGAGTCGAAGAATATAATCATATTAATTGTGAATTTATATATCTCTCGGGTATTACCTACCCGTTAAAAAAAAAAAAAATTCACAAGTAATGTTTTGTACCAGAGAATTTTATTACAATCTTTATGAAAATATATGTACATATATATCTTCTTCAGATGTAATCATGAATTTAATAAGTCAATATAATATTAGACTCATTTGATTTTCAGTTTGAGCTAGAATAAGTAATCTCTAAAACGATTAGGAACCACATATTCTTCACAGAATATTAATGAAGTTATGGATCAATACTTCATTATTTATTCTTATATATATATTTCCTTAGTGAATCATGTTGATACTCATTGAACTCTTGCTAACTTCGCAAGATATGAATGTTGTTTCCCAGTAAGCTTCGAGTACATTGAAGATGAAAGTGTAAAATCAAACATATTATTGAATAATACACTTGATTTATTATAAAACGAAATTCATTGAATTGAAACAGGGATTGTAGTTAACGATGATTAAGTTGCTGACGAAGGACGTACATCATTGCATATTTGTAGTATGAATTTAAACGAGTAGTATCTACCCTTTTTCAATTCATACTTAATAGCTTAGTACGAAAAGATTTATTTTGGTTTCCGAATTCATATATATAAAATATTTATATAAATTCTTCAGAAGAATGAGTTAATACTTCATAACTCGTTGATGCAATATACGCGTTATTGATGATGTCCACGGTGATTCTTGTACTGGTGGAGCTTGTGATGTTAAAGTTGCTGACGATTCTAACGATGTTGACAGCACTGACTGTGTTGGTGAGGCTAAGGGTACTGCTGATGCTGTTGGTAAAACAAGTCTAGCTTGTACCTTACGCATCATTCTTGTCGGGGTTTCTACTCTTCCTTTTATCATTTCTGTCCACTCATCTGATTTATGGTTAAGGCAGAAATAGGTAATCTCTATGTCTTTAGAGATTACATAATTACCATAGAATGTTTCTCCGATGAAGTTATGAATCAATACTTCATTGTTTGTTGTTGTTGGTACTTCTTGGTATCTATGGTGTGTGTGACGTTGATATCTGAGGTACGAATGGTGATATTGAGGCGTGTGATGCGAATGTGATTGTTGGTGGTGGTAATGATCATGTTGATGTTGATGATGGGGATAACGTTGATGCTGGTGATGCTGCTGGTGCTTAGGGTATTGAGGCTTGCGATGTTGATGTTATTGACGGTACTGGTTATGCTGCTGATGTTGCTGATGGTGTTTGTAACCTTCGTACCGTATTCTCCAAAGCCACTACCCGAGTGCGAAGCTCGTTGACTTCTTCTATTACACCGGGGTGATTGTCGGTTCGGACGAGCGGATAAATAAAATCTAGAATTTGATGTAGTATATAATCGTGACGAGATACTCTGGAAATGAGAGAGAAAATGGTTTCTCGAACAGGTTCGCCGGTAAGTGCTTCAGGTTCATCGTCAAGAGGGCAATTTGGTGGATGGAAGGGATCACCTTCTTCTTGTCTCCAATGATTGAGGAGGCTACGAACCCATCCCCAATCCATCCAAAATAGATGATGACTGATTGGTTGATCCATTTCGGTCACACTGCTTTCGGAGCTTGAGTGGTATTCCATATCGGAATCCGAGGGACTTCAACTAGTGACGAGTTCCATTTCGTATGATTGAATAAAGGATTTTTCGATATGAAATGATTTTTCAGCTATCGGGTGGTATTCTAATTATATAGAATATCCACATATATAGAACAAAAGATCTCATAGATTACGGAGGGATTTACGGAATATGTCAGACAAAGTTTACAGTAACAGATACGCGTAGATATGAATTAGCAAATACGCTAAGATATGAATTTTGTCTATACACCATTCATGCAATGAATACAGTAAGACGCGTTTAGACATAAGATGATAAGCAGGTAATTTCCTATAGATGATAAGTAGATGATTTTTGACACAAAATGATAAGCAAAATTTTGACATGCAGACACGGTCGAAGTCCAGACTCACTAATGCAACCTAACGACTTATAAGTTAGACACACTAATGCAGACCTGGTTCGCTAAGACCACCGCTCTGATACCACATGAAATGACCCGACCCAATCCATAGGAATGAATACAATAACATATGATTACATTGCGAGGCATTTGACATCTATATGATACGTTTTATAAACATTGCATTCTTTTGAAAAGATATACCATAAATGAATATTTAAAATTCAATGTTTTCGACATCTGATGATTTCTACATATAGACAATCACCGTAAACAATAGTTTACAAGAATACTTCCGTTGACAATGCAGTCAAAATAAATACACGGTGATGATTTTGTGAATGCAATGCTTCCTCGAATAAAACATGTATGACTCCATGCACATGGTTTCTCTAACATATATTCAAACAGCGGAAGACTTCTAGGAACCTGAGAATAAACATGCTTTAAACGTTAACATAAAGTTGGTGAGATATAGGTTTAATGCTAGCAGCGTTATAAATATAGACCACAAGATTTCATATACATAAACGTTTTAATAAAAATATTCTAAGTGGTTGAGCACTTGATAACCATACTTAACATTTAATCAACGTCGCATATTCCCTTTATTATGAAATCTCACTACACTGTACCAAGTGTAGTCACCGAAACGAAGTACTGTGCAACCGTTGAATACTGGTCGTCCAGTCCGGTTGGGGTTGTCAGGCCCGATAGATCTATCAACAGGATTCGCGTTTACAATACCACATGTAAATAGTAGTTACCAAGCTACATGGAAGTATGCCAGTGGTACAACTCAACGTAGAATATATTTTTTTATCACTTGTGTCCATAACGTAAATCATAAAATGCATGTATTCTCATCCCGAAATATTTAGAGTTTAAAAGTGGGACTATATACTCACTTTTGCCTTGAAGGTATTTAACTCGACTTGGTCTCCGATAGATATCACGAACCTAACCATATATATATAATATATCAACGTATTTTCTTTTCAATTAATCGTTACATATATATATATATATATATATATATATATATATATATATATATATATATATATATATATATATATACTTATAATACTTTTAATATTTTCTTAGTCCGTGGTTAGCAGTCCGATGTTAGTGGTCCACAATTAGTTGCTCAATAAAATAAAGACCCCATCGTATTCGTATTGATCAGAATTAATCTCGACCCATGGTACCATGTTGTCAAATGACGTGTTGCGTACATAAAGTAACGTGTTGTCAAATGACGTGTTGCGTACAATCATGAGGTCTTATGATTAATCTTCTCGTGTTGTTTACGGGTGGTCCTGAAATATATAAAATTAAATCATAAGTAATTATATATAAAATATCATATTAATTAGAAAAGATATGATTAATTTACTTTATCTCCAAATATTTTCGTAGCTAAACTAGCTTCGGATACCCAATCTTGTTTTAGTCGTAGTTTCTTCATTACAACTCCGTTTTTGTTGGTTCAACTTGCCACTTCCTTGAATTGAGTCAAATTTTAAGAATATGAACTGAAAATACCTTAGTTTGTATTCGAAATCACAAGTTATAGGTCAAACTTTGGTAAAACTTATGAAAGTGATCATTTTCCATCATAAAAACAACATTTAATGATCATTTTTCTAAAAATACTTACACTTTGAGTTAAACCATGAAATTTTTATGTGTTAACATATTCATAAGAAATATCATTTTTCCAGAACATGAACTTCCAATTCAAAGTTCAAGATGGTTTTTAATTATCCAACCCAAAACAGCCCCCGGTTGAACTCCGACGATGTAGATTCAGTTTTTAAGGTGTTCTTTGTAAAACCAAGTTATATCTTGTTAAGTTAGCATATCATTATGATATATTACAGGTCTTGAAGTGTTTTAAAAGTTAAGTTAGAAGGATCTATTTAGTTTGCAAACAAGTTTGAAATCATTCAAACTATGTTCTTGTTGTTAAAATTTTACAACATAAAATAAGATAGCTATATAATTATGAATCGAACAAGATTATGAACAAGGTTACTACCTCAAGTTACTTGGACAAAGTTACTGTAAGAGATAAGAAAAAATCTTGGAATCAAAGAGTGGTGGAGTTAGATCAAAAGGTTGGAAGTATACTTCTTCAAATGGGTGGTTATTTTGATATGTTCTTGAAAGAGTTTTCTTATGGTGTTTAAGGCTTGTAATTGAAGCTAAATGATGGGGAAAATGCTTGGAGATGATCAAGTATGAAGTTAGGAGTATTTTGAGAGAGAAATGAGGGTGTAGGTATGAGAAAATGGAGTGAAGAAATGGTGTTCATTCATAAAAACGTTTTTAGTTTATAAAGAAAGAAAAGGATTCCTAATTTTGTTTTCTTACTAATAATTCATGCTACTTGACAAATCCTAGTTACCTCATATCTAGGGCAGTAATAATGTTGATTAGGATGTTGATTTGATGTGTATATACTAATAGTAAATACATATATAAGCTGGATATGATACGGGTACATATACCCTAGATATACGTATAGAAATCTTGAGGAAACGAAATGAGAATTCAAATATAGCTATCTTTTGTGAACATACTTATATTGTTTTATGTATTTAAATCCTTAAAAAGTGATTAAATACATTATATATACGATACATGTATAAGCATTATAGGTTATAAGTATATATATCAAAGAATGTTACGTATAGTTATCGTTTTGAAAACTTAAGTTAGTAGTTTCAAAATATACTTATAACTCATTGTCATTAGTACACAATGAGATGTTAAACAATCCTTAGATCATGTTAAATATATATAAATACATATATATACACAAACGTATAATTATCGTATGTTATATAGTTCGTGATATCATCGGTCAAATTGGACTGTCAAACGTTGTGTAAAACTCTTTTCAAAAACATAAGTCTCAACAATTTGGATTGCTTATCATGTTGGTAAGGTTTAATTTATGTAAATATTAATCTCATAAGTATAAAACGATTGGAAAAATCTGGGTCGTTACAATATATAAATAATTTTAAGAATTATTTAAATATTATATTATATGTATGTGCATAGCTGACTTGTAATTTTTAGTCCGTTGCGTCGAGCGTTGAGAGTTGACTCATGTCCCGGTTCCGGATTTTCGAACGTCCTTGCGTATTATTTTATATCGTGTACTTTGCGTTCCGCAACTTGTACTCTTGTCATTTTTAGACGTTTCTCATCAATAAATTGAACCACTTGGATTGTATCTTGTACATTTGAGCGTTTTGGTCATTTGCGTCTTCAAATCGTCGTTTTCGCCTTTTGTCTTCGCACTTATTTAATATAAACGATTACAACTTAAAATAGGACAATTACAACTAAATAATTTACATATTGGGAGGATATTGCTACTAAATATATGTTCATTTGGAGCACTATCAAATATCCCCACACTTGAACGTTGCTTGTCCTCAAGCAATACATAACTTGAAATAATATAATACATCACACGAATCACTTCTTTATTCTTCACACTTTATACATCAGTGATTTTGAGATGGCGGTATAAACAATGATAGTAACGATAGAACCATGGTTAAAGGTGGGTGTGTCATCCACAGTTGCCTCGGGTTTAGGTCAACGACACTTGCAATCAAATAGCCGAGACAAAATTGCTGAAATGGTCCCTGTGGTTTGTATAAAAATGCTGATTTAGTCCCTGTGGTTTTTTTCTGATGTATTTCGTCCTCGTGGTATGCAAATGTTGTTGATTTCGTCCCTCTGACCGACGGACGTCAAAAAAGTTCGTTAAATCTGATCACATGTCATGCACATGGGGGTATTTTTGTCAATTTAATATTGATCTTTTTCTATATTTCTTTATTCTAACATGAGTACTACCATTAGTGCATAAAGTACAAACCAAATGTAAATAAACCATAACCCACTTTTTCATTGTAACCAAGGGTACGTTCCAGCTTGTTCTTCACCTTTATTTTCACAGCAAAAATACAAATTGATTGAATGAGGTTTATCTTGTTCTTCCCCTCATTTCTTCCCCAAATTCATTCACCTCTAATTTTTTCTACAAAACCCAAATCAATTACAAATCTTTAAACGTAATCATACAAAAGACAACTAATTGTGTTCGTTCATGTTGGTGTTATTTGTTTGGGTTGTCGGTCGTCGCTTGACGAACCACCGTCGCTGCCGTTGAAGAAGAACCGTCGCCGCTGCCGGAGAAGAAGAGCAATAACAACAGATGTCTAGATTGGCCCGTCGCTTGTAAGTATTGATCTGTTCATGATTTCTGATCTATTAATGGACAAGATGAACGCACTCTGGTTTTGTGTATATCGAATTCCAAAAATCGCACCCAGATTCCGGCCATTTCAGTTTCGATTTATAGATCTGTTTCATAGGTGAAATTGGTGGGTATGGGGCAAAAAAATGTGCCATGTTTTTGTTCTGTGTTTGTTGATTAGTGTAAATCTTCTTACAAATTCATAATTTTATGTTTTCTAAAGTTTATCCATTTTATTATTTTTTGTGTTTTTCATATTCTAGTACGCCGTATTTATTTTGTTGGAGTGGAACAAATTATTTAGTTTTGTTGATTATTTTGGTTACGTGAGAAATAGGAACAAATCGTAGGTGGTTTTTGTTTTGTTTCTCTTGCAATTTCAAATTGTGTTGGTGAGTATTGATTGGGGTGTTTATTTAAAATGTTTAATTTTAGATTTGAAGGGTTTTGTAAAAGTGTGCGAAGAAAATGGAAAATTAGGGTTTGTTCATCCTCTTTAGTGGGTAAAGATGAAGGTGAGGAAGGAGACAACGTAAAATGACATTTTTACCCTCGTGTGCATGACATGTGATCAAATTTAACGGAGTTTTTTTGACGTCCGTCAGTCAGAGGGACGAAATCAGCAACATTTGCATACCATGAGGACGAAATCCATCAAAAAAAAACACAGGGACTAAATCAGCATTTTGGTACAAACCACAGGGACTATTTCAGCAATTTTATTTACTTTCGGTTTCCAAAGCAAAGTGCACATTTGAAAGGCGGTTTACAGTCTCACATGACTATGAAAATTTAGATCCGTTAGAAAATTGGATCTTTATGAAAACATTTGATCTTTTGAAAATTCAATCTAGCTTTTACCCTAGACAAGTTTTCCGGAATAACCCTTCACCGGTGTTTGCAAAATATTTTTGTGGGTTGCGTGGGTTTCAGATTTGAAAATTTTAGCTCAACACTTGTGGTTTTGTGTTACCCACTTGCTAACCTTGTATTAGGAAAGCAACACGTCCAGTTCACTTGTCCCGTATATTACCTTTCGATAAACTACCGTCCGGTTGTAAAGGAAAGCGATGAACAAGCAACTGTTAAGGCAATGTCCTGTGACTTGCTTTTAATTATGGTCTATAAACGTGTCGGATGCTAGTACTATCCTTTGTAGGAGCAATAGTAAAGATCATCCTTTGATTTTTCGGTCTGGCACAAGGTCCTGTCTTCGACCATGCTATGCAACCACCGTTCTTACGGTTGACACCCGATTTGCTTCAGGTGACCTAATGAATTCCAGGTGAATTCCTAGGATTTTACGTTCAATGGTAATGAACGCATTGAAAATGGTTTTTCAGAAAACAAATCGGTTTATAATTTTGATCAAAATATTTTCTCGTTCAAGCTCGAGTTTAGATATCATTGAATTCCATGAGTTTGAATTCTCAATATTTAAGGTCAATCTCAAGGATTGAGTAATATCAGTCTTAAAAGCTAATTTTTAATCTTTAAGGAGATTATCCTTTCTGGGGATCTGATTCATTAGTCTTATCAAGCTAATTTGCACGGTGTCCCCCCTATTGTACGAGATAAATCCTTCTCATGGTTAGGATAAATCTGACCACTTGGCAACCCTGTTTGATGCTGAGGTCCGTGGATTTTCTGCTGATTTTAGTGATGACTTTTCTAGATTTTTCGTCAACCTACAGCTGGTCTGGACGACAACTTCTTGACCTAAATCAAGAAGCGCGTGTCTTTTTCGGAAGACTTTACTTCCTTTTAATGATGGAATTGATTTATCGTGTAGATCCATCTTTTCTTTTCTTTCATCGGGTAAAATAGTTAATTTAGTCCAAAACAAAAGCACCTGCAATAACTTTACGGAAACATGTGCTAGATAGTTTTTAATTAAATAACTAGGTACATTCTCCCCACACTTAATTTCTTTCTTTGCCTTTTTATTCTCCTTTATTCCATTTTAAATGAATTCAAGCGTTTTAGGGTGTTTCTCAATTTATGTCCTTTCCGAGGTAACGATAATTTCGGTATTAACACCTTGTTTTCACCGTTCATAAATATATATAAACATGATTTTAAATTCATTTAGTTGAAATTTTTTCAAATTTTCATAAAATTTGGCAAATAAACCAAGTATAAACCCGAGAGAATTTATAACCCTTCCCCACACTTGAGATCATGCAATGCCCTCATTTGCATAAAATCAGGCTCTAATTATAAATTCATGAGGGTGATTAGTGTAGAAAAATGATTGAAAATACCCAGTTTGTAATTACAAAGCTCGTTGAATGATAGATGGCGCGCCTCATCGTTCATTCCTTCTTGTTTTATCACACATGCTTTTTTTTCTTTTCAAAAACGGCTGCTTTTCTGAACTGTTTACTAATATTTGAAAAAGCGTCTTTTACCCTAATCATGCATTTTTATTAACGAGTTATGCACTAACCCGAACCCCTAATTTAATGTTAAGTGGGGTTAAACTTCCCCACACTTAGCTGACGACATGTGAAGTCGGTAGAATAAGTTCCAAGAATTAAAATAGTGAGCCAGTTATTTACATCTCGGGTGGTATATATTATATCAATGGGTTTAAAGTTTAGACCCACCCGATCGTCACTACTTAATTCTTTTTTAAGTGTAGCTTTTAGTAAATGGATATGTCTCTTTTCTGGTTCTTGGTCAAATGGATCGATATACAACGACATACATATTATAGGGCGGACAATTCCTAACATTTCCTTCCTTGTATTCTCGAGATCAAAGTTTTCACCTCTATTACCCAATTGGGTGAAATTCGAGGTTTCATTATCTATTACAGCTCGTAGTTCATTTTCGGTGGATGACTCGTCTATTGAGAATATTGGGTTGGAAGGTTGTGGAATGGTGAAGTTCGGTTTGGCCTCGGGGGTAAAATTTTCAACGTTATCGTATTCCCAAGAGTACCAATTTGTCACCCTTACTTCTTCTTTATCCATTGATGGATCGATGGTTTCGTCGATAGAGGCTAATGTGTCGATATGTTGTGAAATTGGTAAGACTGAATAAAAAGTATCATCGGGATAGTTGGTGATTTCGGAGCTCTCGAATTAATCAAAATTCGATGATATGAGATTTTCTTGCACACGACTCCTCAGATCAACAGGTTTGTAGTCTGATAGAGTTTCTGCTTGCCGGTTTACAAACTCTCTCATTTGTTCATTTTGAGCATTGAGTTCTTCGAGTTTGATTTTCATATTGTCTAATAAATTTTCAGACACGTAATTTTCCTCGTCTACTGGTTGTTGAGTTTGGAAATATTCTTGGGAATAATCCCAATTTGAATTGTATTCTTCATAATCATTCCATTCAGGTTCCGTGGGTGCGTAATTTTCCATAGGAACGTAATAATAACATTCTCATGTTGAGTGATAATCTTCACAGATTTCACAACCAGTTATTGTTTCGTCATTCATGATCCAAGATTGACCGAACGAATTGTCATCAACACCCGTTTGAGAGTATTGATTTAATTGATTTTGGATATCAAAAAGAGTTTCCATAGCCTTGTTTTCAAAATTTTCCATTTTATTACGATGGCCAAATTTTAGCTACAATGTGGTGCATTTAATAATTATCCTATTAGTTATAAAAATAGAAAAACTTATATAAGTTGTCCAATTAATAGACTTTTCTACTTTTGCCCACGTTTCGAATAGCCAAAAGATGCAGCAGGGAGCCAGAACCCTTTAAATCGGAAGCTCACAACTCAGCCACTAACAAATCCAACTATTACTACGAAGCAGAAAATTGTCAACGTCCATTAATTTAACCACTTAAATAATTTTTCTTTCCATTTGAGATAGTAGATAAGAAATAGAGAAAATTTCTAAGTCCTAAAAACTAAAGCGTCGAGAAATAAGAAAGAAAAAGAATGCGCGTCAAAAAATGTCGAAAAATAAAAATAAGAAAGTAGCGAGTCGTGACTTAAAAGGCACTAAAATTTTAAAATCGTCGCAAAATTCTAAAGCATCTAAATCTTTGTCTAAAGAAATAGCACTTAAGGGATTTTACGGCAAAGCCTAAGAATCTATACATATAAAATAACTACGGAAAAACTAATTTTAAAACTAATTGCGAACGAAAAATATATAAAATATTAAGATTACACTAAATAAAAGGATACAAATTATAAAAAGTGATAAAATTACTTATTTTTATAAAAAATATTATTTTTATATTTTTATTTTTATATTTTATAAAAGTATTAATTTTTTATATATTAAAACTAAATATAATTAATTATAACTAATTAATTTAAAAACTTAAACTAAATAATAATAATAATAAAGTAATTAGGGTTAAATAATAATAATAATTAATAATACCCCGTAATTAATGCGAAATAGGGTTTCTGGTCAGGCTGGTCAGGGCGGCTCCACAAGTCGTGGAGTTTTAAGCCTGCAAACTCCGCGAGTCGTGGAGTTTGAAAAACGTGTTTTTTTTTTAAATTTTATATTGTTTTTCTAAAAATATATATAAATATATTTATACAAAAATAAATTAAAAATATAGCGTTTCGCCTAGTCCCCAGCAGCGGCGCCAAAAACTTGATAGTTAAAGCTAAGGGGTACGTGATAGTACTATATTTTACTACGAAATACGTTACAAATTACACAAGTTTTAATTATTTATTTACAAATGGGATATACCTAAACCTTGCTACAACACTATAGGCAGTGTACCTAATCGTACAGTAGTGTAGTTTTTAGTAAGTCCGGTTCGTTCCACAGGGAGCGGGCTTATTGCACACTATATTTTTAAACAATTATATTTGTACAAAATATATTATATTAATAATATATAAAAGGGAGTTTTTACCGTTTAATGACCGGTTTGTCGATTTTAAAACTTTAGTCACAGTTAAAACCGAATGTAAAATAAATATAACTTAATTTAAAACGTAAAATAAATAACGATAATGAAATTTCTATAAATAAAAGTGCAATAATTAAAAAGTACGATAATTAAAAGTGCAATTAAATACAATAACAATAAATAAAAGTGCAATAATTAGAAGTGCAATTAAATATGAAAATAAAGGAATTATGCTTATTTAAACTTCCATAATCATGATGTTTGACGTGTTGATTTTAGTTTTATGCCCATGGGTTAATTGTCCTTTGTCCTGGATTATTTAATATGTCCGTCTGGTTTTTGTCCATAACAGTCCATCGGTCATAAATTTAAAGTGCGAGTGTCCTCGTCAAATTATCCTTATACCCGAAGTCAAATATTCCAACTAATTGGGGACTTAAACTGTAACAAGGTTTTAATACTTTGTTTAATAATTACACCAAGATATCGACTGCGTGTAACCCAAGGTTTTAATACTTTGTTATCCATTATGCCAAGTGTCCTTGTACATAATTTCACCCCTGTTTTAATAATTCCATAGACTATTAATCCATTCCCGCGTCCGGTTAAATGAACGATTATTCGTACATATAAATATCCCGCCCATCGTGTCCGATCGAGTGTATATGGTTATTTATAGGGACGTCCAATTGTAAATCTTTATATTAAAATTAACAAACTATCATTTAGTTAAACAAATATAAAGCCCATTAATAGCCCATAGTCTAATTTCCACAAGTGTCGTTCTTTTGTCCAAACTCCAATTATGGTACAAAGCCCAATTACCCAATTTTAGTAATTAGCCTAACATCATGATTACTTCGGATAAAATAAGCATAATAATAACTTAAGTACGAGACATTAATTTAAAAAGGAGAACATAGCTTACATTGATTATTTATCGCGTAGTGTTACACAGACAGAGCTCCGACTTTAAAACCCGTAAAATAACCTTTACATAACCCGAACTAATCTAATATAAAACTACCCTATACTATATATATTATATATATATATTTATTTATTTATTACATAGTATTATTATTATTATTTTTTTATTTAAACTCGACAGAATGCATGGCCTTTTATAGGGATTTCTGATTTTTCAAACTCCGCGAGTCGTGGAGTTTTTGGCCTTCAAACTCCGCGAGTCATGGAGTTTGATTTTCCAGCTCACATCAATTTGGATCTTAGCTTTGACGACATAATATATAAATAAATATAATATATAAATAATTTTAAGAATTATTTAAAGATTATATTATATTTATGTGCATAGTTGACTTGTAATTTTTAGTCCGTTGCGTCGAGCGTTGAGAGTTGACTCATGTCCCGGTTCCGAATTTTCGAACGTCCTTGCGTATTATTTTATATCGTGTACTTTGCGTTCCGCAACTTGTACTCTTGTCATTTTTAGACGTTTCTCATCAATAAATTGAACCACTTAGATTGTATCTTGTACATTTGAGCTTTTTGGTCATTTGCGTCTTCAAATCGTCATTTTCGCCTTTTGTCTTCGCACTTATTTAATATAAACGATTACAACTTAAAATAGGACAATTACAACTAAATAATTTACATATTGGGAGAATATTGCTACTAAATATATGTTCATTTGGAGCACTATCAATCCTCATATGTCTATTTCAATATGATATCTTATGTTGTCATGTTACATGAAAATAATTTTTGGTAGTTCATAGCCGTATGGCGGTGTCCGGGATATAGAAGGCGAAAATTGCTGAGTTAATGTACGGAGAACGGATTTGGAGCTTGTAATGTAAAATTTGCCAAATTTGCGTTACGGGTTCTATGGATGTGGAATGTCGATGTTTGTGAATTATGTGGTACTTTAGTAAACTGATGATGTCTCTTTTTGATTGCCAGATGTCTTCAAGAAAAAAAAAGAATACGGAATACGGAGTGTGATGATTTTTACTCCGTATGAATTGCCGTGTCTTTTGATCCCCAACTATGATGATTAGAGCTTGGTACTTGGAACAACCTCTGTATGTATATATATGTGGTGGAGTTTGAGCCACATATTCAAATCTTCAAATGTTGAAAACTTTATATACATATCTAAGTGTGAGATGTGGACATTTTATATCCACAATTTTGAAAACTTTATATTGGAAGTAGTGAATCTTCTCTTTATTTCCTGTGGTATCCGTTCTTCCTTTTTTCTTTTCTTTTTTTAAATCCGGATGACAAAAGACAGAATAAGGTTCATGTAGGATGTTGAACGGAATTAGTGATTTTCTGAATGGAAGCACGGATGACAAACTTTTGTTGGGGTTCCACAATTGTGAACATATTTCTCTTCCTTTCAAAGTTTTTTGCGTTCCTGACATTCTTTGAAATGAATGACGGAGGAATGTTTATAAGTCAGAATGTAACAATTTTTGTAGTCCGGGTGACGGACAACTTTATTGAGTATTCTAACTTTTTTGCTTCTAGTCATAGAATCGGATGGCGCCATATGATAGTACGTATTTTCTCTACTAGAGAGTAGGTATATACATACTAGTGCAAAGTAGAATGAACCATGTGAGGAGTAGTTTGCCGATTGACGTTTACCCTCGGGACGAATCCCTGCAGACGTGGATCATGGTCTAAAACCATGGCGTGGCTTAAGTCAATCTTAAAATAGGGCTTACATATGTTCTGCATGTATCCTTGGTGCTGGGCGGATGAAGTCATGCCTTGGTGCTGGGCGGATGAAGTCATGCCTTGGAGCTGGGAGGAAGAAGTCATGCCTTGGAGCTGGGAGGAAGAAGTCATGCCTTAGAGCTGGGAGGAAGAAGTTATGCCTTGGAGCTGGGCGGAAGAAGTTATGCCTTGGAGCTGGGAGGAAGAAGTCATGCCTTGGAGCTGGGAGGAAGAAGTTATGTCTTGGAGCTGGGCGAATGACGGATGGAGTCTAGAGAGAGAAAGCGCGTATGAGAGAGAAAATCTAGAGAGAGTAATATGCTACCCAGAAATTGGGACTTGAAGTCATGGAGAGTGGAGAGTGGAGAGTGGAGAGAAAGTGAAATGGCTGCCCCTCTTTTCTTGTGTGAAATGAGGTGGGGAGCTCCTCTATTTATAGGCAAAATTTGGGCTAGTGGGAAGCTTCTTGGGCTTAATTAATGGGAAAGCCCAATAACTTGCATGTCTCTAATTTGGGCATAACTTTCTCATACGAACTCCGATTGAGGTGATTCAAAAGCCCAAACATCCGTAACAGAAAGCTCCACATCTTTCATTTTATGCATGTAGACCATAGGGTACACCATTAATTATTATTATTATTATCCTTAACTTAATATTGTTACAATTATTAATTTTCGCGAACATAAGATATTTATATAAAAATATATTTATGTATACTAACATTACATAATATTATATTTTAACTAATATAATATTATTCATATTGATATAACGTTAATTAAATCATATATCAAATAATCATTATGATATATTATAAGTAGGGATAGCAATGGATGTTCCATCCATGGATATCCATCCGATCCGATCCATATAAAATGGATATGGATGATGTAAATGGAAGATAAATGGATATGGATATGGATATGGATTATCAAAATATTTAGTGGATCGGATATGGATGATAATTTATCATCCATGGATATATCCGGTACCACCCGAAATACATCAATACATACATATATATGTACTAAAATACATGCATATGCATCTACATATTGATATACATATACATATAATCAACAAAATTGTAAACTACTAACGAAAATAAGGGTTATAAAACTAATAATTATAATACTGTTAATAATAATGTTAAACATTACACATTTAATTATATTAGTTTGAACATATATTCACCTATATTGTAACGTCTTTTGTTCAATTAAAGTCCCGTTCGACGAATATTACAATAAAAACATGTGTAATAATCTAAAAACATAAAGATTATGCATTTACATGTGTTATAATCAAAATTTAATTGTGAAAATCGTCGTTAGATTAACATTTAATTTAATATCCAACGGATATCCATTAACCCGCTTAATCCAACGGATATGGATACGGATGGATGAACTGAGATTAAACGGATATGGATATGGATATGGATGGAAAAAAATTAAATGGATATGGATGTGGATATGACATCATCCGATCCATATCCGATCCATTGCCATTCCTAATTATAAGTATTAATAAAATTATATATGAATATTAATCTTAATACATAACTAAATATATATAAAGTTGTTCGATTACCATTATATGTGTTAATATATATATAAATGATATAGGTTCGTGAATCCGAGGCTAACCCTGCATTGTTCAATTTAGTCATATGTATTTTTACTACAAAATACAGTATGGTGAGTTAATTTGATTCCCTTTTACCCTTTACATTTTTGGGACTGAGAATACATGCGCTACTTTTACAACTGCTTTATTAAATGCTTTTGGCATACATTTTGAACTGCGAATACATGAAATGCTCTTATAAATTTTTGATGAGATAGACACAAGCAAAACATTCCTCGAATGAATTATGTGGACGTGATAATTGCCACCATTGAATTATGTGGACGTAATAATTGCCACAATTGATATGAATATTTTTCCCCTGATTATTATTGCTTGGTAACCTAAGAATTAGGGAACATCACTAATTTTGAGAATTAGTGCACGCCTAATTGACGCGAATCCTAAAGGTAGCTACCGAGTTTAACACCCCCACCCAGAATGTTCACTAGACGGAAGGGTTAGTGGGCGTGGTGTTTAGTACTTCGAAGTTTATATGATTATTATACAGACGGGATGTTCTATTTTGGGGATATTATTATGCGCATTATATGTTAAAGTCGGTTACCAAGCCAAGCTATGAAAGTAATGAAAAGTGAATGTTATGTATCGGGAGAATGATTTTATACACAGGTTATGTGTATGTTATTTTTGTGCACGAGATATGTGTACGGTTACTAAGATTTATGAAAGATGATTTCGTACACGAAAAAGGTGTACTGTATTTAAAAGATATCGCATGTACAATACAGGTGGGTATAGGATTCGGGCCCATTTGTACCATGCAGCATTTAAATCTTGTGGTCTATCAAAATGATGAATTTTATTGTTTTATGATAAACCTATGAACTCACCAACCTTTTGGTTGACACTTGAAAGCATGTTTATTCTCAGGTATGAAAGAAATCTTTTGCTATGCATTTTCTCATATTAGAGATATTACTTGAAGTCATTCATGACATATTTCAAAAGACGTTGCATTCGAGTCGTCGAGTTCATCAAGATTATTAATAAGTCAATTATAGTTGGAGGTATTATGAAATAGTATGTTTGCCGTCAACTTTTAATGTAAAGAAAGTTTGTCTTTTAAAAACGAATGCAATGTTTGTAAAATGTATCATATAGAGGTCAATTACCTCGCAATGTAATCAACTATTGTGAATCGTTTATATTGTATATGAACGGGGCATTTCATTATCTTTGAAGTAATTTAGGTATTTATTTAAAGGTAATTATATTTAATATATATAAGACATACTAAGGTATAACTAAATATTAAATAATACTAAAGTTATATTATCACATATATAATTATTAAGTACATTAATAATTCGTTGTGTGTATACACCTATAACGTGAATGTTATAATTAAAAGATAACGTGTACTTTATACAAACCTCACCGCTACTTGTGGTCTAGGGTGATCCTTGTTACCATTATGGGATGCTTGTGGATTTCGAATGCCAAGACTTAGATTCTGGTCAAGAGATCCTGGGCCGCTCGGTAACAATAGATCACTCGAGTGACTTGCATGTTAGCAATGAAGTTTGGGCAAGATTGTACAACGTCTTTGTTGAGAATTATAACCCGAACATTCTTAAACTAGAAGTTTTACTATAAGTGGACGCTTTCCATAAATAGGAGGTTTCCAAAAATAGAAACTTTTGAGAAATAGGAACTTTTCTCGAAAACCGTCACTTTTAATATAGTTGCTATATTAATAAACAAACTTTATGTCTGTTAGACATTAACTAATCAAAGATTATATCTTTAGGTTAAGATCTCTGATCACTTACTCCGTTCATTCTTCTTTGTGTGGAATAACTTACTTGCTACTAAGGTGAACTTCATAGCCCCACTTTTTACTGTTTCATAATTGTTTTTATAACTTTTGGGGTGAGACACATGCTTGCTTTTAAACTGTTTTACGCTTAGACACAAGTACTCAACTGTTAACTATGTTGTCTTGCTTTGATTCATGCTAAATCCCTACCGTAGTATCGTTAATTGCTACGTATAAATGCAAAGTTAATTATTGTGAGTAGGCCTATTGAGAGTAACGTCTCTAACTATTTGACCGCTGGTCTTTGGTTACATAATAATGATTCCACGACATTGACAGTACACGGTGTCATAGGGTAAACTTGTTTAGTAGCGATATTACAAACTGTAGCAACACTTTTTGATTGATATATCTATATTGATCAACTTTAAACTAAATCTTGTGGTCTAAAACTTTGGATATTATTTATAAACCTGTGAATTTCACTCAACCTTTTTGGTTGACACTTTAAGCATGTTTTGTCTCAGGTGATGGTTGAGCTGGCTGTTTGCAACTTTGTGATGATAGATTTGATGCTTGCATGGAGTCCACATCGCATATTATATTTTAGTTCATAAACATTTATTTTACATTTTAATAATAATGTAAACATTTATTACTACTTCCGTTGTTTTATTAACAAAGGTTTTATTTAAAAAGTCTCATATAGACTCGTTTATACAACTGTATTATGATATGATTGGTCAAAATTACCCCTGGTCCATTTTGGGGGTGTGACAGATTGGTATCAGAGCAGGTTTGTTGTAGAGAACCAGGATTGGAGTTTTTGTGTGCCTTATACAATTAGGTACCTTAGCAATGTAGGACTACAACTTTCCTTGACCGTAGTGTCTTTAATTGTTGCTTTTAATTGATAAATGCTACACTATACTTTAGAAACTTTACTTATCTTAGAATGGCGAGCCAACCTAAGAACTCTGCTCACTCTCCTAAGTACTCTCCAATTACGCCACCGCATTTAAATGACACCATGAATTCTGAAATTCTTGACATTCCTATGTCATCTATCATAGTTTTGTGTATTACGTATGTATTACATGAAATGCTATCCATGACTTTTGAAATTTCTATGCTTGTAATTACTTATACTCATAAGTGTATAACACCCTGTTATATTACGTGCCCTTATGCCTTTGTGCATTAGTTTGCGAACCGAAAAATGTCATTATTGACTCATAAAGATTCTCGATAACTCAAAGACATTATAATGTCATCACTATTCATATTCATTACTTTTAAATTTTTGATTTCTCGTTATTTTTGATCATTGAATTTTCTTGACGGATGGCGTCTACGAAACTCTAGAATGGAAGGGTTTGGATTACCGATTTAAAGGATCATATAGCTCAAGCCCCTAGACCTGAATAGGCCATTACGAATTGAAAGTCTTTAATCATTATCTGATCACATACTTATCATTTTTAATCTAGACACGTCATACTGCAATTATTGCATAAATAGAGTATAGACAAATCATATCTTATCATATCTATCCCAATAAACTTTGTCTAACACTTTTCCTAAATTTTCTCCGTAAATTACGGAAATCTTTTTGCTATATATACGTATTCAAGGAGACGAATATATCAATCAGTATCCAACACTTATTTCATATCAAACCCTATTCTAAACACATAATATGGATTCCTGTAACTCCTCGAGCTCCAACGGCAGCGTAACCGGAACGAACGAACCAATCAGCGATCATATATTTTGGATGGATTGGGGATGGGTTCGTAGTTGTCTTAATCAATGGAGAAGTGAAGAAGGTGATCCTTTTCACCCACCACATTTCCCTATAGGCGAAGAACCTAAAGTACTTACCGGCGAACCAATCCGGAACACTATTTTCACCCTCATTTCCAGGATATCCCGTCACGAGTATATAATATCTAGAATTCTAGATCTTATTCATCCTCTTGTCCGAACCGCCAATCATCCCGGAATAGTAGAAGAAGTCAACGAGCTTCGCGCTCGAATAGTGGCTCTGGAGAATATGGTGCAAAATATAAGAGCATCAGCAGCATAACCAGCACCACCAGTACCAACAGCACCACCAACAACAACATCTGCATCCCACGCCTCAACATCACACTCGGTACCTCAAACATCAACACCACAGCCATCAAGGAATATTAGTAATAATGAGTTAAGATGTATTGACTCATTATTTCTGAAGAGGTATATATGTATACTTTATATATATATATATATATATATATATATATATATATGTATATATATATATATATATATATATATATATATATATATATATATATATATATATATATATATATATATATGTGTGTGTGTGTGTGTGTGTGTGATTTAGAACAATAATAAATCTTTTCGTACTAAGCTATTACGTGTGAATCTTAACTAGTATGTACTACTTGGTTAATTCATATCACTAATATGCTATGATGTACATCCTTCATTAATGACTTAACAATCGTTAATCACTGCTTCGGCATAATAAACTCCATTTCATAATAAACTAAGTGTATTATTCAAATACATGTTTGATTTTACACTTCTATTTTCGATGTACTCGAAACTTTCTAGAGAACATTATTCGTGCCTTGCGAAGTTCGCAAGAATTCCACAAGCACCAACTTCATATACCGAATTATATCAATAACAACAAACGATGAAGTATTGATTTATAACTCCATTAAAGAAATATTCCATGACGATTATGTAATCTCTCAAGTTTTGAAGATTATTTATTCTCGTTCCAACCGCAAATCAAATGAGTTTAATATTATATTAACTCATTAAATCTATATTGTATTTGAAGAATACATATATGAACGTATATCTCCATAAAGATTGTAATTAAAGTTCTTTTGTATAAACTGTTAATTGTGAAGATATTTTAACGGGTAGGTAATACCCGAGAAATATTTATATCTCACATTAATATGTTGCATTGTACATTCTTCAATTCTGATTCAATAATCAGTAACTATACTACTTACGTTCACAAGATATATGTATCTGTTCACTAAAGAACAACCATTTTCATACAAATTCAATTACATATTCTGATTTTGACATATCAGAATCCAAGTAAAGCTTTAGCAGGTGTTATCTTCCTAAAGATTATTAAATTCATATATATATATTCATTCGTATTATGTGATGAATTATCATGTCAAACCACCGAAATTAGAACCATTGATGGTTACATCCTACGCTTAAACACTCCAAATTCAAAATTTTTGAAAACACCTCGGATTAATAATCAATGATTCAGATTCGTTAACCTTGAGAATGCTGACGAAGCAGCAAAAGCTATAGATGGTCTTAATGGTCAAAAGTTTGATGATAAAGAATGACGTATTGAAAAAGCTCATATTTGGAACTGAAAAACGGATTGAGCTAACCATGAAGGAAACCACGGACAAATACAAGGACCAATCCCTATATTCAAAGAATCCAGGTAATTCTAGATCCGATGAAATCTTTAGAGAATATCTTGCTCCGAAGTCATGTTAAAAGCTTGCAGAAAATTTTTCTTCATCAACTTTCGAACTTAGAAATTCCAAAATATCATCATAAATATCTTTGATATTTCTGAAGATATTTTCATAAATATTCTCGTCCGAAATTATATACCTCTTCGTGCTATATATATTACATTATATTGGAAACTTCTATAAAACCTAAGTATAAATTATGAATGAATTTTGGAGAAGTGTTGGGAATTGAAGCATGAGTTAGTATAATATAATGACGTCGGGCCAACGTGATTATATTACAGTAAGTCATGCTGAGTTTTTAATGTGACGTGATAAAGGTTCACAGATCATACCCTCATCATGAACCATGTTACATAACTCTTTCATTCTATTTAACCTCTAAACATATCAAGAAAATATTTTTCTTGATGATTCGGTCTTTTCCGGATATTCTGGTAATTTGACAAATCCAATCGTGCTATTACCTTTTGTGATGACCCGGAAATTTCCGATCAAATTTAAACTTAATCTTTATATGGTTTTGACCTAATTCACGCTAATCCTAAAGGTAGCTACCGGGTTTAACACCCCCACCCAGAATGTTCACTAGACGGAAGAGCTAGTGGGTGTGATGTTTAGTACTTCGAAGTTTATATATTATACAGACGAGATGTTCTGTTTTGGGGATATTATTTATGCACATTATATATTAAGGTCAGTTACCAAGCCAAGCAATGAAAGTAATGTGAATGTTATGTATCGAGAGAATGATTTTTATATACAGGTTATGTGTATTATTTTTGTGCACGAGATATGTGTACGGTTATTTAAAAATTGCGAGGCAACCTACGGGGGAGAAAAGGATACGAGCCTACTCTGCTAAGCATTATGAAAAATGGTTTCGTACACGAGATAGGTGTACTGTATTTAAATCTTGTGGTCTATCAAAATGATGAATTTTACCGTTTATGATAACCTATGAACTCACCAACCTTTTGGTTGACACTTTTAAAACATGTTTATTCTCAGGTATGAAAGAAATCTTCCGATGTGCATTTGCTCATTTTAAAGATATTACATGGAGTTGTTCATGGCATATAGAGGTCAGAACCTCGCAATGGGACCATCTGATGAAGACTTCGTCCAGGTGGATTAGGACGGGTTGTTTCAGTTGGTATCAGAGCAGTGGTCTTAGTGAACCAGGTCTTGCATTAGTGTGTCTAACTGATAGTTGTTTAGATGCATTAGTGAGTCTGGACTTCGATCGTGTCTACATGTCAAAAAGTTTTGCTTATCATTTCTTGTCGAAAATTACCTGCTTATCATTCTTAGGGAATCATTTGCTTATCATCCTTAGTCTAGACACGTTTTACTGCATTGATTGCATGAATAGTGTATAGACAAAAATTCATATCTTAACGTATCTGCTAATTCATATCTTAGCGTATCTGCTAATTCATATCTTAGTGTATATGTTACTATAAACTTTGCCTAACATATTCCGTAAATTCCTCCGTAATCGACAAAATCTTTTGTTCTATATATATAGATATTCTATGTAATTAGAATACCATTCGATAGTCGGAAATCATTTTATATCAAAAATCCTTTATTCAATCGAACGAAATGGAACTCACCACTAGTTCAAGTCCCTCGGATTCCGATATGGAGTTTCACTCGAGCTCCGAAAGCAGTGTGACCGGAATAGATCAACCAATTAGTCAACTTCAATTCTGGATGAATTGAGGATGGGTTCGTAGTCGACTTAATCAATGGAGACGCGAAGAAGGCGATCCTTTCCACCAACCAAATTTCTCTCTTGGCGATGAACCTGAAGCACTTACCGGCGAACCAGTTTGAAACACCATTTTCACCCTCATTTCCCGAATATCTCGCCACGATTATATTCTATCTAAAATTCTAAAACTTATTCATCCACTCCTTCCGACCGACAATCATCCCGAAATAATAGAAGAAGTCAACGAACTTCGCGTTCGAGTAATCAATTTGGAGAATATGGTGCAAAATTTACCAGCTTCAGCAACATCACTGGCACCAACAGTACCATCAGTAACAGCACCAGTACAATTAATAATCCATGCCTCAACATCTCATTCTGTACCTCGAGTATAATCATCATTCTACGAATCGTTCTACATCATTTATCTTCGTTCTTCATGGCGATTATGTAATCTCTAATGTTTTAGAGATTATATATTCAAGTTCTAATGATAAATCAAATGAGATTAATATCATATTAGCTCATTAAATCTATATTACATCTGAAGAAAATATATATATGAAAGTATATATTTTCATAAAGATTGTAATTAAAAATTCTTTTGTACAAACTGTTAATGGTGAAAATATTTTAACGGGTAGGTAATACCCGAGGAATATTAGATTTCACATTAAAAAGTTACACTGTACATTCTTCGAATCCGATTCAACAGTCATTTACTATCCTACTTACATCCATAGATATACGTATCCGTTCATCGCAGAATAACCATTTTTCATTCAATTTCATATTTGGATTTTGACCTATCATAATCCAACAAGTGGCATAATGAAGAAAACATTTGACAAAATAAAATTTGTTAGAAACAAACAAATTAAATATGAGAAATATTGTTAAGACTCCACGCTAACAAAATCCTAGCTAACTGTTCCTAGCTAACTGTTAATTCCTTATTACATTTATTTATCGCAATTTAATTCTCGCAATTTTAATTCTCGCAATTTTATTTATCGTCATTTAATTTCTGTTATTTATTTTACGCACTTTAAATATCGGGACACGTATACAAGGTTTTGACATATCATATCGACGCATCTATATATATTATTTGGAATAACCATAGACACTCTATATGCAGTAATGCTTGAGTTAGCTATACAGGGTTAAGGTTGATTCTCAAATAATATATATATACTTTGAGTTGTGATCGAGTCTGAGACATGTATATAACGGGTCACGACACGTATTAATTAATTCGAATATTATATATTAAACTATATATGAATTGTTGAATTACTAATTGTGGACTCCTAACTATGAACTAATGACATTGGACAATTAAAATAAATTAAAATATGGATTATAACATATGAAACTAAACATTTCTTCAAGTTTGCCACTTGATTTCATCTTAAACCTCATTTGTATCATGACAATTACAATCTGCGATCAAACCTTTCATGATTCTTGAAAACACCTCAATCGAGAGGATGAACCAACCGCACTTCATCTACGGAAGAAAGATTGATGCATATAGTATTGCACCTGAAAACACTCGGAACCTGAGTAAACGTTTAACATGTATCTGTGCTAGCTCCTTTGGCGTTGTTATTACCGAAAATAACTTTACAATACATTTCCAAATTAGCAAATTTTGTCACAGCTCCAATAAGACAACTTCAACTTCATTCGAATAAGCCTTATTATAACTTTGATATATAAGCTTGCCTTTCGTCATCATTACTGGGGAACCGTTTATATTCCACCATATTACCAGCAGACGTACCAGCAACCTCGTTACTCCTTGGCTTAAATCTCTCCGACGAATTACTATATTTATCTAGTAAGTCTTATCATGAACTCATCCGCATCTTATAACGAGAATTACTATACCAATTACTGAGAATCATCAATCAGTATTTCGAATCTCAGAGCATTTCTAAGTCAACAGTTATATGTATACATATAACATTTATATCCTAGAATTATGATCTTCCATTCTAAATTTCTGAAAAGCACTTTAGCCTATGAATCAGTTTTCTGAGTTTTGAAAAAGCTGATGAAGCAGTGAAAACTGAAGACTGCCTTAACAGTCAAAAGTTAGATGATAAAGAATAGAGTGATGGAAACACTTAATGGAAAATTTGTACTGAAAAACGGATTGAGCAAACCATGAAGGAGACTCTGAACAAATCACAAGGACTAAACTTATACATAAAGAATCATGTTTCTATCTTTAGCAAATACCTTGCTCCTTAATCGTTCTAAATCATTATAAATGAATTTATTCATCACATTTTGATTGTAGAATTATAAGATATTATCATATCTTTCATTATAAATATCTTCAATATTTCTGAAGATATCTTCAAAAATATTCTTGTCCGATATTACTTATCTCTCCGCGTTATCTGTATTACATCATAAAAGAAACTATTGCAGTTTCTAAATTTTTGAAAAAAAAAATTCGAATTAAAATTATGAATGTTTTGAAGTAGTGTTAGAAACTGATGCATGAGTTAGTATAATATAATGACACTTGATCAATGTGATTATATTACAGTAAGTCATGCTGAGTTTCTAAATAGAACGTGATAATTCACAGATCATAACGTCATCATGTGCCATGTTACATGACTCTTATATTTTATCTAATCTATAAACATATCAAGAACATATTTTCTTAATAGTTCTATCTTTTCTCTTGAATTCTGGTAATTTGACAAATCAAATCGTGCTACTACCTTTCCTTTCTACTATTACATTATGACAATTCAAAACTCCATACCTATTAATTCTGGACCATTACTTGCTTTACTTAACGTCGGGAAGAGAAAACAAAAGCATGGAGCTCCGAAATATAAGGGAGAATATAAAACCCGATAACAACACATAAATTACAAACCGTTGATATCAATGTTTATCGCAACATAAAGACAATGGATAATTAAAAACACTACAACCTCAAGGGTGAAGTAGAAGAAAACAGATTCCTCCGGTGGAAGTTGGAAAAGGAGAATGATTGTTGCGATAGTAAGGATAAGGACAAGGATCAGAACTGGATTAAGCATTTTCACAATCTTTTGAATTTGGGAATTGGGTATAGGAGAGGTAAAAGTTATGGAACGGAAAAAGTTTAATTTATAATGGAAATATCAGACAGAGTAACCGAGGCAGATTACCGTATTTAATTATAGAAATCTTAATTTCCTTACTCGTCGAAGAATCAAATCTGTTAGATTTAGAAGATTTTCTTTAAATCTCTTAATTTCTAGAATTCAACCAAGACAACGTCAAGGGTTAAGATGAATCTCTATTTCTTCATTTCAACCTTTTAAGATAATTTCACTTATACTCTTAGAATAATCAAATCGTTTTATCCATATTATTCAATGGTGATAATGTAGTGACCCGAACTTTTCCATGTTTATATATATTAATTGAGATTGATGTTTACATGATTAAATGTTTCCAACATGTTAAGCAATCAAACTTGTTAAGACTTGATTAATTGAAATAGGTTTCATATAGACAATTGACCACCCAAGTTGACCGGTGATTCACGAACGTTAAAACTTGTAAAAAAAAACTATATGATGACATATATATGGTTATATATATAGTTAACATGATATTATGATAAGTAAACATATCATTAATTATATTAACAATGAACTACATATGTAAAAACAAGACTACTAACTTAATGATTTTGAAACGAGACATATATGTAACGTTTATCATTGTAACGACATTTAATGTATATATATCATATTAAGAGATATTCGTACATCATAATATCATGATAATATAATAATTTAAAATCTCTTTTGATATTATAAACATTGGGTTAACAACATTTAACAAGATCGTTAACCTAAAGGTTTCAAAACAACACTTACATGTAACGACTAACGATGACTTAACGACTCAGTTAAAATGTATATACATGTAGTGTTTTAATATGTATTTATACACTTTTTAAAGACTTCAATACACTTATCAAAATACTTCTACTTAACAAAAATGCTTACAATTACATTCTCGTTCAGTTTCATCAACAATTCTACTCGTATGCACCTGTATTCGTACTCGTACAATACACAGCTTTTAGATGTATGTACTATTGGTATATACACTCCAATGATCAGCTCTTAGCAGCCCATGTGAGTCACCTAACACATGTGGGAACCATCATTTGGCAACTAGCATGAAATATCTCATAAGATTACAAAAATATGAGTAATCATTCATGACTTATTTACATGAAAACAAAATTACATATCCTTTATATCTAATCCATACACCAACGACCAAAAACACCTACAAACACTTTCATTCTTCAATTTTCTTCATCTAATTGAACTCTCTCAAGTTCTATCTTCAAGTTCTAAGTGTTCTTCATAAATTCCAAAAGTTCTAGTTTCATAAAATCAAGAATACTTTCAAGTTTGCTAGCTCACTTCCAATCTTGTAAGGTGATCATCCAACCTCAAGAAATCTTTGTTTCTTACAGTAGGTTATCATTCTAATACAAGGTAATAATCATATTTAAACTTTGGTTCAATTTCTATAACTATAACAATCTTATTTCAAGTGATGATCTTACTTGAACTTGTTTTCGTGTCATGATTTTGCTTCAAGAACTTTGAGCCATCCAAGGATCCATTGAAGCTAGATCCATTTTTCTCTTTTCCAGTAGGTTCATCCAAGGAACTTAAGGTAGTAATGATGTTCATAACATCATTCGATTCATACATATAAAGCTATCTTATTCGAAGGTTTAAACTTGTAATCACTAGAACATAGTTTAGTTAATTCTAAACTTGTTCGCAAACAAAAGTTAATCCTTCTAACTTGACTTTTAAAATCAACTAAACACATGTTCTATATCTATATGATATGCTAACTTAATGATTTAAAACCTGGAAACACGAAAAACACCGTAAAACCGGATTTACGCCGTCGTAGTAACACCGCGGGCTGTTTTGGGTTAGTTAATTAAAAACTATGATAAACTTTGATTTAAAAGTTTTTATTCTGAGAAAATGATTTTTATTATGAACATGAAACTATATCCAAAAATTATGGTTAAACTCAAAGTGGAAGTATGTTTTCTAAAATGGTCATCTAGACGTCGTTCTTTCGACTGAAATGACTACCTTTACAAAAACGACTTGTAACTTATTTTTCCGACTAGAAACCTATACTTTTTTTGTTTAGATTCATAAAATAGAGTTCAATATGAAACCATAGCAATTTGATTCACTCAAAACGGATTTAAAATGAAGAAGTTATGGGTAAAACAAGATTGGATAATTTTTCTCATTTTAGCTACGTGAAAATTGGTAACAAATCTATTCCAACCATAACTTAATCAACTTGTATTATATATTATGTAATCTTGAGATACCATAGACACGTATACAATGTTTCGACCTATCATGTCGACACATCTATATATATTTCGGAACAACCATAGACACTCTATATGTGAATGTTGGAGTTAGCTATACAGGGTTGAGGTTGATTCCAAAATATATATAGTTTGAGTTGTGATCAATACTGAGATACGTATACACTGGGTCGTGGATTGATTCAAGATAATATTTATCGATTTATTTCTGTACATCTAACTGTGGACAACTAGTTGTAGGTTACTAACGAGGACAGCTGACTTAATAAACTTAAAACATCAAAATATATTAAAAGTGTTGTAAATATATTTTGAACATACTTTGATATATATGTATATATTGTTATAGGTTCGTGAATCAACCAGTGGCCAAGTCTTACTTCCCGACGAAGTAAAAATCTGTGAAAGTGAGTTATAGTCCCACTTTTAAAATCTAATATTTTTGGGATGAGAATACATGCAGGTTTTATAAATGATTTACAAAATAGACACAAGTACGTGAAACTACATTCTATGGTTGAATTATCGAAATCGAATATGCCCCTTTTTATTAAGTCTGGTAATCTAAGAATTAGGGAACAGACACCCTAATTGACGCGAATCCTAAAGATAGATCTATTGGGCCTAACAAACCCCATCCAAAGTACCGGATGCTTTAGTACTTCGAAATTTATATCATATCCGAAGGGTGTCCCGGAATGATGGGGATATTCTTATATATGCATCTTGTTATTGTCGGTTACCAGGTGTTCACCATATGAATGATTTTTATCTCTATGTATGGGATGTGTATTGAAATATGAAATCTTGTGGTCTATTGTTACGATTTGATATATATAGGTTAAACCTATAACTCACCAACATTTTTGTTGACGTTTTAAGCATGTTTATTCTCAGGTGATTATTAAGAGCTTCCGCTGTCGCATACTTAAATAAGGACAAGATTTGGAGTCCATGCTTGTATGATATTGTGTAAAAACTGCATTCAAGAAACTTATTTTGTTGTAACATATTTGTATTGTAAACCATTATGTAATGGTCGTGTGTAAACAGGATATTTTAGATTATCATTATTCGATAATCTACGTAAAGCTTTTTAAACCTTTATTGATGAAATAAAGGTTATGGTTTGTTTAAAAATGAATGCAGTCTTTGAAAAACGTCTCATATAGAGGTCAAAACCTCGCAACGAAATCAATTAATATGGAACGTTTTTAATCAATAAGAACGGGACATTTTAGTTGGTATCCGAGCGTTGGTCTTAGAGAACCAGAAAATTTGCATTAGTGTGTCTTATCGAGTTTGTTAGGATGCATTAGTGAGTCTGGACTTCGACCGTGTTTTCTTTAAAAATGATTGCTTAACATTTTTGTTGGAAACTATATATTTTTAACATATGAATATTATGTGATATATTAATCTCTTAACGTGTTTGATATTATGTGATAGATGTCTACCTCTAGAACAAGTCCCATTGACTCACCTAATAATAATGAAGAGTCAAATGTAAATTGGAATGATTTGTGGACTGATTCACAAGTTCCCGAAGAGGAACCGGAAGAAGAGTCGGAACCGGAAGAAGAATCGGAACCGGAAGAAGAATCGGAACCGGATGAAGAAATAGAACCGGTGGGGGAAATAATAAAACGGTTAAGTAAAAGAAAATCCTCAACCAACCGACCAAAGTTAATTATGGTCAATGGTGTTTCCGCCAAGGAAGCAAAATATTGGGAGGATTACCAATTCTCCGATGAATCGGATTCCGACGAGAATTCCGATGATGTTATAGAAATTACCCCAACTGAATTTAAAAAGGCAAAAGAAAATAATAAGGGAAAGGGCATAAAAATAGAGAAATCTAATTCCAACCCCGATGAACTTTATATGTATCGTCAACCCCCGAAGTCCTTAAGTTGTAACAATGACCCGGGAACCTCTAAACCACCAGGTTTTTCTAAACCAATGTGGACAACGACGGCTCGTATTAGGGGAACATCATATATCCCTAGAAACTTGGCAAAACGAACCAAAACCGAAGAAGAAGAAACGAGCGAGTCGGAATAGGATAGTTGTATTCGTGTGGTGTAATATATGGAATATAGTGTTCTTATGCTCTATGATATATGTAAAAATTGCTTGTATTAATAAGTATTTTTTTTTATGAATCTAACTCTTGTCTATTTTTACAGTTTAAAAACACAAAATGGATAGACAACCCAATATTTTAAGAGACCTACCCGGAGACATGATTGATGAAATCTTGTCTAGAGTCGGCCAGAATTCTTCGGCACAACTATTTAAGGCGAGATCAGTTTGTAAGACATTCGAAGAACGTTCCAAGAATGTCTTGGTTTATAAGAGACTTTCGTTTGAAAGATGGGGGATATCACATTGGGAAACCCATAAGTTACGATGTGTTTACTTTGACGCATATATTGCGGGGAACCCAAATGCTATTTTACGCAACGGGTTAAGAAATTATTTTGACTCAATATATCCGAATATTGGACTTCGTGATTTAGAAAAAGCGGCTAACATGCAACATAAAGAAGCATGTTATGCTTACGGATTAGTAATGTTCGCTTCTCACCAAAGTGAGAACAAGAACATCGGGCTACAACTATTAAACAAAACGTTTCCACAAGTGACGGAGTCGGTAATTGGGGTAAGAAATGAGGTTTTTAGATTATTACGGGACTGTTGGACATTACGTAACCCTCGTCCCTTTGATGACGTTACAACACGCTGTCTTATCAACGGCCATAACGGTTATGTTGCACAAGACCAAGGATGGGAAGTAGTCCTAGTAAAACCAGAATGCATGACTTGTTTCTGGACGTATGAATTACGTGTCTTTATTGCCTTTGCTGAACGACTTGTGTACTAGCTAGAATTGTCTTCACAACTATCTTGTATCAAAGTTATTGTGTGCTATATTTCATGCTTTATGTAAAATAAGCGGTATTGTAAGTTTGTAAAATATTGTATAAAAGTTTGAACGCGAAATATTATTATAATCAGTTTTTCATATAGAATTGTAGTAGTTGAATTGTATATTAGCTACTAAGTATGAACTTAACGGGTAGGTACTACCCGAATTTAAACTTATAAAACGCTAATATGAAGAAAAAGATTTTATAAATGAGTTCATATTATGCTACGAAATACTATTAACTACTCTTAATATTCTGTATGATTAACTTGTTCCATTTAACTATTTTGAAGGAAATGGCACCGACTACTCGACACACCGTGAATATGAATGAAGAGGAATTCCGTACTTTTCTAGCTTCAAACATAGCCGCAGTACAGGCTGCGCTACATACCAACAATAACCTTGGATCTAGCAGTACAGGAAATCGTGTAGGATGCACCTATAAAGAATTCACTGCCTGCAAACCTTTGGAATTTGATGGAACCGAAGGACCGATCGGATTGAAACGGTGGACCGAGAAGGTTGAATCGGTGTTTGCCATAAGTAAGTGTACTGAAGAGGACAAAGTGAAGTACGCTACGCATACCTTCACAGGTTCTGCGTTAACATGGTGGAATACCTATCTAGAGCAAGTGGGACAAGATGATGCGTACGCACTACCGTGGTCAGCATTCAAGCACTTGATGAACGAGAAGTACCGTCCCAGAACCGAGGTCAATAAGCTCAAGACAGAACTTAGAGGGTTACGAACCCAAGGATTTGATATTACCACGTACGAAAGACGATTCACAGAATTGTGCCTATTGTGTCCGGGAGCATTCGAAGATGAGGAAGAGAAGATCGACGCGTTTGTGAAAGGATTACCGGAAAGAATCCAAGAAGATATAAGTTCACACGAGCCCGCCTCCATACAACAGGCATGTAGAATGGCTCACAAACTAGTGAACCAGATTGAAGAAAGAATTAAAGAACAGACTGCTGAAGAGGCCAATGTGAAGCAAGTCAAAAGAAAGTGGGAGGAAAACGGTGATAAGAATCACCAATACAACAACAACAGCAATTACAACAATAATCGCAACAATTATCCCAACAATCGCAACATCAATCGCAACTACAACAAACGGCCCAACAACAACAACAACAACAACAACAACAACAGCAACTACAACAATCATCCCAACAACAATAATAACCGCAACAACAACAACAATCAGAAGCAACTATGCCAAAGGTGTGAAAAGAATCACTCGGGGTTCTGCACCAAATTTTGCAACAAGTGTAAAAGAAATGGTCATAGCGCGGCGAAGTGTGAGGTCTACGGACCAGGGGTTAATAGAACGAAAGGAACAAATGGTGTCGGAACGAGTAATGGCGGAGCAAGTAGTGTCGGAGCAAGTTATGCCAATGTAGTTTGTTATAAATGTGGAAAACCAGGCCACATTATTAGAAATTGCCCGAACCAGGAGAACACGAATGGACAAGGCCGTGGAAGAGTTTTCAATATTAATGCGGTAGAGGCACAGGAAGACCCGGAGCTTGTTACGGGTACGTTTCTTATTGACAATAAATCTGCTTACGTTTTATTTGATTCGGGTGCGGATAGAAGCTATATGAGTAGAGATTTTTGTGCTAAATTAAGTTGTCCATTGACGCCTTTGGATAGTAAATTTTTACTCGAATTAGCAAATGGTAAATTAATTTCAGCAGATAATATATGTCGGAATCGAGAAATTAAACTGGTTAGCGAAACATTTAAGATTGATTTGATACCAGTAGAGTTAGGGAGTTTTGATGTGATAATCGGTATGGACTGGTTGAAAGAAGTGAAAGCGGAGATCGTTTGTTACAAAAATGCAATTCGCATTATACGAGAAAAAGGAAAACCCTTAATGGTGTACGGAGAAAAGGGCAACACGAAGCTACATCTTATTAGTAATTTGAAGGCACAAAAACTAATAAGAAAAGGTTGCTATGCTGTTCTAGCACACGTCGAGAAAGTACAAACTGAAGAAAAGAGCATCAATGATGTTCCCATTGCAAAAGAATTTCCCGATGTATTTCCGAAAGAATTACCGGGATTACCCCCACATCGATCCGTTGAATTTCAAATAGATCTTGTACCAGGAGCTGCACCAATAGCTCGTGCTCCTTACAGACTCGCACCCAGCGAGATGAAAGAACTGCAAAGCCAATTACAAGAACTTTTAGAGCGTGGTTTCATTCGACCAAGCACATCACCGTGGGGAGCTCCTGTTTTGTTTGTCAAGAAGAAAGATGGTACATTCAGGTTGTGTATCGACTACCGAGAGTTGAACAAACTTACCATCAAGAACCGCTACCCACTACCGAGAATCGACGACTTATTTGATCAACTACAAGGCTCGTCTGTTTATTCAAAGATTGACTTACGTTCCGGGTATCATCAAATGCGGGTGAAAGAAGATGATATTCCAAAGACTGCTTTCAGAACACGTTACGGTCATTACGAGTTTATGGTCATGCCGTTTGGTTTAACTAATGCACCAGCTGTGTTCATGGACCTTATGAACCGAGTGTGTGGACCATACCTTGACAAGTTTGTCATTGTTTTCATTGATGACATACTTATTTACTCAAAGAATGACCAAGAACACGGTGAACATTTGAGAAAGGTGTTAGAAGTATTGAGGAAGGAAGAATTGTACGCTAAGTTTTCAAAGTGTGCATTTTGGTTGGAAGAAGTTCAATTCCTCGGTCACATAGTGAACAAAGAAGGTATTAAGGTGGATCCGGCAAAGATAGAAACTGTTGAAAAGTGGGAAACCCCGAAAACTCCGAAACACATACGCCAGTTTTTAGGACTAGCTGGTTACTACAGAAGGTTCATCCAAGACTTTTCCAGAATAGCAAAACCCTTAACTGCATTAACGCATAAAGGGAAGAAATTTGAATGGAATGATGAACAAGAGAAAGCGTTTCAGTTATTGAAGAAAAAGCTAACTACGGCACCTATATTGTCATTGCCTCAAGGGAATGATGATTTTGTGATTTATTGTGACGCATCAAAGCAAGGTCTCGGTTGTGTATTAATGCAACGAACGAAGGTGATTGCTTATGCGTCTAGACAATTGAAGATTCACGAACAAAATTATACGACGCATGATTTGGAATTAGGCGCGGTTGTTTTTGCATTAAAGACTTGGAGGCACTACTTATATGGGGTCAAAAGTATTATATATACCGACCACAAAAGTCTTCAACACATATTTAATCAGAAACAACTGAATATGAGGCAGCGTAGGTGGATTGAATTATTGAATGATTACGATTTTGAGATTCGTTACCACCCGGGGAAGGCAAATGTGGTAGCCGATGCCTTGAGCAGGAAGGATAGAGAACCCATTCGAGTAAAATCTATGAATATAACGATTCATAATAACATTACTACTCAAATAAAGGAGGCGCAACAAGGAGTTTTAAAAGAGGGAAATTTAAAGGATGAAATACCCAAAGGATCGGAGAAGCATCTTAATATTCGGGAAGACGGAACCCGGTATAGGGCTGAAAGGATTTGGGTACCAAAATTTGGAGATATGAGAGAAATGGTACTTAGAGAAGCTCATAAAACCAGATACTCAATACATCCTGGAACGGGGAAGATGTACAAGGATCTCAAGAAACATTTTTGGTGGCCGGGTATGAAAGCCGATGTTGCTAAATACGTAGGAGAATGTTTGACGTGTTCTAAGGTCAAAGCTGAGCATCAGAAACCATCAGGTCTACTTCAACAACCCGAAATCCCGGAATGGAAATGGGAAAACATTACCATGGATTTCATCACTAAATTGCCAAGGACTGCAAGTGGTTTTGATACTATTTGGGTAATAGTTGATCGTCTCACCAAATCAGCACACTTCCTACCAATAAGAGAAGATGACAAGATGGAGAAGTTAGCACGACTGTATTTGAAGGAAGTCGTCTCCAGACATGGAATACCAATCTCTATTATCTCTGATAGGGATGGCAGATTTATTTCAAGATTCTGGCAGACATTACAGCAAGCATTAGGAACTCGTCTAGACATGAGTACTGCCTATCATCCACAAACTGATGGGCAGAGTGAAAGGACGATACAAATGCTTGAAGACATGCTACGAGCATGTGTTATTGATTTCGGAAACAGTTGGGATCGACATCTACCGTTAGCAGAATTTTCCTACAACAACAGCTACCATTCAAGCATTGAGATGGCGCCGTTTGAAGCACTTTATGGTAGAAAGTGCAGGTCTCCGATTTGTTGGAGTGAGGTGGGGGATAGACAGATTACGGGTCCGGAGATTATACAAGAAACTACCGAGAAGATCATCCAAATTCAACAACGGTTGAAAACCGCCCAAAGTCGACAAAAGAGCTACGCTGACATTAAAAGAAAAGATATAGAATTTGAAATTGGAGAGATGGTCATGCTTAAAGTTTCACCTTGGAAAGGCGTTGTTCGATTTGGTAAACGAGGGAAATTAAATCCAAGGTATATTGGACCATTCAAGATTATTGATCGTGTCGGACCAGTAGCTTACCGACTTGAGTTACCTCAACAACTCGCGGCTGTACATAACACTTTCCACGTCTCGAATTTGAAGAAATGTTTTGCTAAAGAAGATCTCACTATTCCGTTAGATGAAATCCAAATCAACGAAAAACTCCAATTCATCGAAGAACCCGTCGAAATAATGGATCGTGAGGTTAAAAGACTTAAGCAAAACAAGATACCAATTGTTAAGGTTCGATGGAATGCTCGTAGAGGACCCGAGTTCACCTGGGAGCGTGAAGATCAGATGAAGAAGAAATACCCGCATCTATTTCCAGAAGATTCGTCAACACCTTCAACAGCTTAAAATTTCGGGACGAAATTTATTTAACGGGTAGGTACTGTAGTGACCCGAACTTTTCCATGTTTATATATATTAATTGAGATTGATGTTTACATGATTAAATGTTTCCAACATGTTAAGCAATCAAACTTGTTAAGACTTGATTAATTGAAATAGGTTTCATATAGACAATTGACCACCCAAGTTGACCGGTGATTCACGAACGTTAAAACTTGTAAAAAAAAACTATATGATGACATATATATGGTTATATATATAGTTAACATGATATTATGATAAGTAAACATATCATTAATTATATTAACAATGAACTACATATGTAAAAACAAGACTACTAACTTAATGATTTTGAAACGAGACATATATGTAACGTTTATCGTTGTAACGACATTTAATGTATATATATCATATTAAGAGATATTCGTACATCATAATATCATGATAATATAATAATTTAAAATCTCTTTTGATATTATAAACATTGGGTTAACAACATTTAACAAGATCGTTAACCTAAAGGTTTCAAAACAACACTTACATGTAACGACTAACGATGACTTAACGACTCAGTTAAAATGTATATACATGTAGTGTTTTAATATGTATTTATACACTTTTGAAAGACTTCAATACACTTATCAAAATACTTCTACTTAACAAAAATGCTTACAATTACATTCTCGTTCAGTTTCATCAACAATTCTACTCGTATGCACCCGTATTCGTACTCGTACAATACACAGCTTTTAGATGTATGTACTATTGGTATATACACTCCAATGATCAGCTCTTAGCAGCCCATGTGAGTCACCTAACACATGTGGGAACCATCATTTGGCAACTAGCATGAAATATCTCATAAGATTACAAAAATATGAGTAATCATTCATGACTTATTTACATGAAAACAAAATTACATATCCTTTATATCTAATCCATACACCAACGACCAAAAACACCTACAAACACTTTCATTCTTCAATTTTCTTCATCTAATTGAACTCTCTCAAGTTCTATCTTCAAGTTCTAAGTGTTCTTCATAAATTCCAAAAGTTCTAGTTTCATAAAATCAAGAATACTTTCAAGTTTGCTAGCTCACTTCCAATCTTGTAAGGTGATCATCCAACCTCAAGAAATCTTTGTTTCTTACAGTAGGTTATCATTCTAATACAAGGTAATAATCATATTTAAACTTTGGTTCAATTTCTATAACTATAACAATCTTATTTCAAGTGATGATCTTACTTGAACTTGTTTTCGTGTCATGATTTTGCTTCAAGAACTTTGAGCCATCCAAGGATCCATTGAAGCTAGATCCATTTTTCTCTTTTCCAGTAGGTTCATCCAAGGAACTTAAGGTAGTAATGATGTTCATAACATCATTCGATTCATACATATAAAGCTATCTTATTCGAAGGTTTAAACTTGTAATCACTAGAACATAGTTTAGTTAATTCTAAACTTGTTCGCAAACAAAAGTTAATCCTTCTAACTTGACTTTTAAAATCAACTAAACACATGTTCTATATCTATATGATATGCTAACTTAATGATTTAAAACCTGGAAACACGAAAAACACCGTAAAACCGGATTTACGCCGTCGTAGTAACACCGCGGGCTGTTTTGGGTTAGTTAATTAAAAACTATGATAAACTTTGATTTAAAAGTTTTTATTCTGAGAAAATGATTTTTATTATGAACATGAAACTATATCCAAAAATTATGGTTAAACTCAAAGTGGAAGTATGTTTTCTAAAATGGTCATCTAGACGTCGTTCTTTCGACTGAAATGACTACCTTTACAAAAACGACTTGTAACTTATTTTTCCGACTAGAAACCTATACTTTTTTTGTTTAGATTCATAAAATAGAGTTCAATATGAAACCATAGCAATTTGATTCACTCAAAACGGATTTAAAATGAAGAAGTTATGGGTAAAACAAGATTGGATAATTTTTCTCATTTTAGCTACGTGAAAATTGGTAACAAATCTATTCCAACCATAACTTAATCAACTTGTATTATATATTATGTAATCTTGAGATACCATAGACACGTATACAATGTTTCGACCTATCATGTCGACACATCTATATATATTTCGGAACAACCATAGACACTCTATATGTGAATGTTGGAGTTAGCTATACAGGGTTGAGGTTGATTCCAAAATATATATAGTTTGAGTTGTGATCAATACTGAGATACGTATACACTGGGTCGTGGATTGATTCAAGATAATATTTATCGATTTATTTCTGTACATCTAACTGTGGACAACTAGTTGTAGGTTACTAACGAGGACAGCTGACTTAATAAACTTAAAACATCAAAATATATTAAAAGTGTTGTAAATATATTTTGAACATACTTTGATATATATGTATATATTGTTATAGGTTCGTGAATCAACCAGTGGCCAAGTCTTACTTCCCGACGAAGTAAAAATCTGTGAAAGTGAGTTATAGTCCCACTTTTAAAATCTAATATTTTTGGGATGAGAATACATGCAGGTTTTATAAATGATTTACAAAATAGACACAAGTACGTGAAACTACATTCTATGGTTGAATTATCGAAATCGAATATGCCCCTTTTTATTAAGTCTGGTAATCTAAGAATTAGGGAACAGACACCCTAATTGACGCGAATCCTAAAGATAGATCTATTGGGCCTAACAAACCCCATCCAAAGTACCGGATGCTTTAGTACTTCGAAATTTATATCATATCCGAAGGGTGTCCCGGAATGATGGGGATATTCTTATATATGCATCTTGTTATTGTCGGTTACCAGGTGTTCACCATATGAATGATTTTTATCTCTATGTATGGGATGTGTATTGAAATATGAAATCTTGTGGTCTATTGTTACGATTTGATATATATAGGTTAAACCTATAACTCACCAACATTTTTGTTGACGTTTTAAGCATGTTTATTCTCAGGTGATTATTAAGAGCTTCCGCTGTCGCATACTTAAATAAGGACAACATTTGGAGTCCATGCTTGTATGATATTGTGTAAAAACTGCATTCAAGAAACTTATTTTGTTGTAACATATTTGTATTGTAAACCATTATGTAATGGTCGTGTGTAAACAGGATATTTTAGATTATCATTATTCGATAATCTACGTAAAGCTTTTTAAACCTTTATTGATGAAATAAAGGTTATGGTTTGTTTAAAAATGAATGCAGTCTTTGAAAAACGTCTCATATAGAGGTCAAAACCTCGCAACGAAATCAATTAATATGGAACGTTTTTAATCAATAAGAACGGGACATTTTAGATAAAACTCTATATATCAACTCATATTCGTCATGAAAACATTTTTATTGTTAACCATGACCATCTCGATCAAATTTCGGGACCAAATTTCTTTAACGGGTAGGTACTGTGACGACCCAAAAATTTCTGATCAAATTTAAACTTAATATTTATATGGTTTCGACATAATAAGCAAAGTCTGTAAGGTTGAGTCTCAAAAGGTTTGAACTGTTTCATATATTCAATTGACCTTCGACTGCTCTCGACGATTCACGAACAATTAATTGTAAATAGATATGTGTGTATGTATATATAAATAATAATTCGAAATATAATTTGAAGTATTATATGTTGTTGTTATAAAAAAATTAATAAAATAAAAATAGGATATTATAATAATTATTATTTAAAATGTATCTCTATATATAAATAAAGTATATTAAAAATAAATATTAAATGATTGTAATATTCGTTTGATATTTCAATTGATATTAAGCAAGTTAAATTCAAACTTATGTAATTTTAAAATAAAAGGTGATACGAAAATGAGTTTTATAAATTTTAGGCTTATTAAAAATGTATTTAGGAACTATTTGTTAAGTTTTAACACTTTTTATATTTCACCCATAAATGAGAGGGATAGTTGATGTAATTTTTTATTTAATAAATTAATGATCAAATTTTATACCATAATGATCAAAATAAATAAAACTATTTAATTTAAAATTTTGAGAATTTTCCGAAGACTTTTATCCACCACTGAGTAACAAAGAAGTACGAAATAATAGTCCGTGAAAAACTGTCGGTAATTAGAATCCAAATTAAAACGATGGCTCACTGTTCCTTTTGAATTTGTAACATCCCGTTTTCACTAAATATGATTTAAGGTGCGTATTTAACTCCGTGTACATTTAATATTATACCTATGATCGATAGTGTATAGTTTAAATATTGAAAATGTTGAAAATGGTTTGATCAGGCCTTCTGTCGCGTCTGGAGGTCTTTCATCGCGTTCTGGTGTGACGCGATACGCGACAAATCTGTCTGGGACGCGACAGTTTCAGAATCCCAGTTCTGTCAAGGTTATCGCGTTTGAATTATGTTTATCGCGTTTGGTTGTCGCGAAACGCGACACTTTGTCGCAAAACGCGACAAATGTCATTGTTTGACAATTTTAGCCATTTTAATTGGAATCTTTTAGGGGTGTTTAGGTCTTTTCACCTATGGCCGGTTTTTGAGACTTTAAGGCTGGTTCAACCTTATCCCCTCTCCATTTATGACTTTTCCATTTAATTGAATTAAAGTTTAGAGAGAGAGTGAAGTTTTAAGAGTGAGAAAGCTTATTTTGGTGAAGAAGAAGGTTGAATCTTGCCCGAACCCAAGTGTTAAAGTGGTTCCTCGCGTCTCTACCTACACTTTGATAGTCTCGGTAAGTTCTAACTCTATGTTTTGAGTTTATTTAAGTTTGAGCTAGGGTTTGGCTCATATGGAGCTTGCGTGACCCAATTGAAGGTTAAATGGGTGGGTTTTGGGTTAGATTTATGAAAATGAACCCTAATGGCCATAACCTAGGTTTTGGTCTTATGATTTGGGGTTGTAAGTATTAGATTGTGTTGTTAAGCATTAAAACACTTGTTAAAGGTTGAAAGAATTGTAAATGGGTCATGTTTGACTAAGTTTGAAAGGGTAAGTGTTAAAATGGGTCAAATGAGTACTAGTTGACCTAATTGGGTGAAATGGGTATGAAATGCCCTAAGTTTGTGCTAGTTGAAGTTTGTAGACTTGAATTCATTAGCTTTAGTGATTTAATATGAGTCTTGGTCATTTATGGGCGGTTGTGGTGTAGTTGAGTCATTTAATGTAATTTGGGTCATTAAATGCTCAAGTGTAAGCATTGTGGTTAATTCCACTAGTTGTGTAATTGAATGTGTACTTAATGAATTAGGTACATTGCTTTGAAGTTCGGAAGTGCACAATCATCATCCTTGTGTCAAGGTGAGTGGAATAAGTATACATGTACGTATATAATGTGTTTATTTGTATGATTGGATATGTGTTGTCCAAGTTAGTGTTATATGTGTTGTACGCTAACGTTTTACGAATGGATATGTGTTGTCCAAGTTAGTGTTATATGTGTTGTACGCTAACGTTTTACGAATGGATATGTATTGTCCAATTTAGTGATATATGTGTTGTATACTAACGATCTTATGAACGGATATGTGTTGTCCAAGGGTTAGTGATATATGTGTTGTACACTAACGGTTGTTATGAACACCGATGAGAAATTCGAGTACCATTCCTTTTACTATTGGTTAACCATGGTTGTGTGAATTTGGTATTAGCATATTCAATATTGAACTATATGCTATTGGTGTTGCTAGCTTCTTATGAATTGTGGATAGTAGGTTATGCATGATGTTTGCATGGTTGTCGTATTGCTAGCTTGTATGCGGTGTTGTGTAAGTGTTTGTAAATAAGTAGGTTATATATGAATATGTATAATTATTGCATTCACTAAGCATTAGCTTACCCCTCTCGTTGTTTATCTTTTTAGATGCAGGTGCGGATAAGGGAAAAGGGGTTGTTGGGCACTAGGTGTCCTTTGATGATGTTTAGTTGGAGCTTTTGAAGTTGGCCTAGCGTTTTGGGTAGTTTAGCCCCAAACTATGCTCGATGTGTTGTTTGGATTAAAACTATCGTTTTTGGATTGGTCAAACTTGTATCACCTTTATTAATGGCCTTCGTGCCTTTTTGTCATAACCCGTCCTTAACCATAAGAACGTGTTAGATAACGTATGATTTCATTGCGAGGTATTGACCTCTATATGCGACATTTTTAAAAGAAAAACTGCATATATTATACATTACAAACCATGATCCTTATTTTTGATACAAGCTTTGGACAAAATAAAGATGATTATCGTTTAGCGATAATCTTCGACTTACAAACTTTACAAATGATAATAACAACCCGATTTCTAGCATATTTTATAACACAAGTTCTTGGATATGCAGTCTTATTTTTGACACAAATATGCGTACGCAAGATCCTGCTTAGATTCAACATGATGCAGCGGAAGCTTTTAGAAATCACCTGAGAATAGACATGTTTTAAAAAGGTCAACATAAAGTTGGTGAGATATAGGTTTAATGCCGGTAGCAATATATATATATAGACCACAAGATTTCATATATAAACAGTTTAATAAAAATATTCTAAGTGGTTGAGCACTTGGTAACCATACTTAACATTCAATCACGTCGCATATTCCCTTTAATATGAAATCTTACTACACCGTACCAAGTGTAGTCACAAAACGAAGTACTGTGCAACCGTTGAATACTGGTCGTCCAGTCCGGTTGGGGTTGTCAGGCCCGATAGATCTATCAACAGGATTCGCGTTTACAATACCGCTGTAAATATTAGTTACCAAGCTACAGGGAAGTATGCCAGTGGTACAACTCAACGTAGAATATATTTTTCAGTTACTTGTGTCCATATCGTAAAAACATAAAATACATGTATTCTCATCCCGAAATATTTAGAGTTTAAAAGTGGGACTATATACTCACTTTCGTCTTGAAGATATATATAATTTGACTTGGTCTCCGGTTGATATCACGAACCTATCCATATATAATATATCCATACCTTTTCTTTTTAAACAAACGTTTCATATATATACTTGTTATACTTTTAATACTTTTAATAATTCCTTAGTCCGTAGTTAGCAGTTTGATGTTAGTAATTCAATTTTCATGGTTCATATTTAGATGTTTAATAAACCCGCAATGAAATAAATAAAACCCCCAATGAAATAAATAAAACCCCATCGTATATGTATTGGTCGAGATTAATCTTGACCCACGGTACCGGTGTTGTCAAATGACGTGTTGCGTACATAAAGTACCGGTGTTGTCAAATGACGTGTTGCGTACAAACATGGGATCTTATGATTAATCTTCTCGTAATGTTTACGGGTGATCCTGAACCATATAAAATTGAATTATGAGTACATATATATAAATTATCATGTTATCTAAGAAAGATGTGATTTATTTAATTTTTCCCAATTAATCCCGAAGTTAAACTAGTCTTGGATAACCAATTTTGTTTCGGTCATAGTTTCTTCGTTACAACTCCGTTTTCGTTGATTCAACTTGCCATATCCTTGGATCGAGTTCCTCTTTAAGACTATAAACTGTAAATACCTTAGTTTGTATTCAAAATCACACGGCATAGGTGAAACTTTAGTGAAACTTATGAAGTTAAACATTTTCCTTTATGTAAACAACCTTAAATGATTATTTTTCTAAAAATACTTATACTTTGAATTAAATCATGAAATTTTTATGTGTTATCATATTTATAATAAAAATCATTTTTCCAGAAAATAAACCTTCAATTCAAAGTTTAAGATAGTTTTTAATTATCCAACCCAAAACAGTCCCCGGTTACACTCCGACGTCGTAAAAACAGTTTTTAAGGTGTTCTTTGAAAAACCAAGTTATACCTTGTTAAATTAGCATATATTTAAGTTATATTACAGGTCTTGAAGTATTTTAAAAGTTAAGTTAGAAGGATATATTTAGTTTGCAAACAAGTTTGAAAACATTCAAACTATGTTCTTGTTGTTAAACTTTTATACCACAAAATAAGATAGCTATATATATATGAATCGAATAAGGTTATGAACAAAGTTACTACCTCAAGTATGATGAAGAAAGTTACTGAATAAACAAGATATGAACTTGTTCTTGATGAGTTGGAAGATTAAAAAGTGATTCATGAAAAGAAACAAAGGTTGTAAGTAAGTTTATATCTTAATTAACTTACATGAATTGAATCAAAGTTTAAACATAGTTTTACCTTGATTATGGAGCTAGAAACTTATGAAGATCTTAAGGAATACTTGAAGATTGAAGATGAAAGAGTTTAAGAGTTAATCTAGCTTGAAAGAAAGTTGATATGGAAGTATGTGTATGTGTAAAAAAACGTGTGGATATGTATGTATATATAGACTTTTTGTTTTGATTTTTAGCTCATAAGTCTTGATTAATGACAAAGGATTGGCTCCCACAAGTTGCTATCATGTCCCTTAATCATTCATGGCTGATCATTGGTATTTCCTATTGGTATATACCAATAGTAAATACATCTAGAAGGTGGGTATGATATGGGTACATATACCGTAGTTATACGTATAGAAATCTTGTGAAAAATGGAATGAGGATTCAAATATAGCTATCTTTTGTGAATACACTTATATGGTTTTATGTATTTAATTTCTTAAAAGTGATTAAATACATTACTTATACGATATATGTATAAACATTATAGGTTATAAGTATTTATGTCAAATAACGTTACGTATGGTTATCGTTTTGAAAACTTAAGTTAGTAGTTTCAAAATATACTTATATCTTATTGTTATTAATACAAAATGAGATATTAAAACATTCATTAATCATGTTTAATATATATATATATATTCATATATATACACAAACGTATAATTATCATATATTGTATAGTTCGTGATATCATCGGTCAAACTAGACGGTCAAACGTTGTGTAAAACTCTTTTCGAAAACATAAGTCTCAACAATTTGGATTGCTTATCATGTTGGTAAGGTTTAATTTATGTAAATATTAATCTTATAAATATAGAACGATCGAAAAAGTGCGGGTCGTTACATTACCTCCCCGTTAAATAAATTTCGTCCCGAAATTTTAAAATTGTACCTATTTTGCGTCATCGAGAAACAAGTGTGGATACTTTTGTTTCATCTGATCCTCTCGTTCCCACGTAAACTCGGGACCTCTTCGAGCATTCCAACGAACCTTAATTATCGGTATGTTGCTCTGCTTGAGCTGTTTAACTTCACGATCCATGATTTCGATTGGTTCTTCGACGAATTGTAGTTTCTCGTCGACATGGATTTCTTCAAGAGGGATGGTGAGGTCTTCCTTTGCAAGACACTTTTTAAGGTTTGAGACGTGAAAGGTATTATGTACTCCGGCGAGTTGTTGCGGTAACTCGAGTCGATAAGCTACCGGTCCAATGCGTTCGATAATCTTGAACGGGCCTACATATCTTGGGTTCAGTTTACCCCTTTTACCGAAACGTATTACACCTTTCCAAGGTGACACCTTTAGCATAATCATGTCACCGATCTGAAACTCTAATGGTTTCCTTCGGACATCGGCGTAGCTCTTTTGGCGACTACGGGCGGTTTTCAATCTCTCCTTAATTTGTACTATCTTCTCAGTCGTTTTGTATGATCTCGGGACCAGTTAAATGTCGATCTCCTACTTCATTCCAACAGATAGGAGATCTACACTTCCTTCCATACAATGCTTCGAATGGTGCAGCTTTAATGCTCGCATGATAACTATTATTATACGAGAATTCTGCTAATGGTAGATACTTATCCCATCCGTTTCCAAAATCGATCACACATGCTCTGAGCATGTCTTCGAGAGTCTGAATTGTTCTTTCACTCTGCCCGTCGGTTTGCGGATGATATGCGGTGCTCATATCCAAACGAGTTCCTAGGGCCTCCTGTAGTGATTGCCAGAACTTTGAGGTAAATCTACTATCACGATCGGATATAATGGAAATAGGTATTCCATGCCTTGAAACAACTTCCTTTATATACAATCGTAATAGTTTCTCCATTCTATCCGTTTCCTTTATAGGCAGGAAATGTGCAGACTTGGTGAGACGATCAACAATCACCCAAATGGTGTCGTATCCCCAGGCAGTCTTTGGTAACTTCGTGATGAAATCCATGGTAATACCATCCCATTTCCATTCTGGGATTTCTGGTTGTTGAAGTAACCCTGACGGCTTCTGGTGTTCTGCTTTGACCTTAGAACAAGTTAAACACTCCCCAACATATGTTGCTACGTCTGTCTTTAAGTTAGGCCACCAATAACGTGTCTTAAGATCTTGATACATCTTTCCGACTCCAGGATGTATCGAGTATCTTGTCTTATGTGCCTCGTTCAATATCAACTTCCTTAATCCACCCAACTTCGGTACCCAAATACGGTTTGCAAAATATCGAATTCCATCCTCCCGTATAATGAGTTGCTTCTCATACTTCTTCATTATTTCACTTCTTATGTTTTCTTTAGTAAGTGCTTCTCGTTGAACTTCTTTGATTTGTGAGTTGAGATTCATGCGAATTTTTATGTTCATTGCTCGAACTCGAATTGGTTCTCGTTCCTTTCTGCTTAGAGCATCGGCCACTACGTTCGCTTTCCCGGGATGATAACGAATTTCACAATCATAGTCATTTATTAACTCGACCCACCTACGTTGCCTCATGTTCAACTGTTTCTGATCAAAAATATGTTGAAGGCTTTTATGATCAGTAAACACAGTGCATTTAACCCCATACAAGTAGTGTCTCCATATCTTCAATGCAAACACGACTGCTCCCAGTTCTAGATCATGCGTCGTATAATTCCGCTCGTGAATCTTTAATTGTCGGGATGCGTATGCAATAACTTTCTTCCGTTGCATAAGAACGCAACCAAAACCTTGTCGCGAAGCGTCACAATATATTTCAAAATCATCGTTCCCTTCTGGTAACGATAAAATAGGCGCCGTAGTTAACTTCTTCTTTAGTAACTGAAATGCACTCTCCTGCTCAGAAGTCCATTCATATTTCTTCCCTTTTTGTGTTAACGCTGTCAACGGCTTAGCTATTCGGGAAAAATCTTGAATAAACCTTCTATAATAACCGGCTAAACCCAAAAATTGGCGTATCTGCATTGGTGTCTTAGGAGTCTCCCATTTTTCAATGGCTTCAATTTTTGCTGGATCAACCTGAATTCCTTTGCTACTAACAACGTGGCCAAGAAATTGCACTTCTTTCAACCAGAAAGCACATTTAGAAAATTTAGCATATAGCTGTTCTTTTCTTAACAACTCTAATATCAACCTTAAATGCTGCTCATGCTCTTGCTCACTCTTGGAATAGATAAGAATATCATCAATGAAAACGATAACAAACTTATCTAAATATGGACTACAAACTCGATTCATGAGGTCCATGAATACAGCTGGCGCATTCGTCAATCCAAACGGCATGACCAAAAATTCGTAATGACCGTAGCGTGTCCGAAAAGCAGTTTTCGGTATATCTTCTTCTTTGTCACGTAATTGATGATAGCCCGATCTTAGGTCAATTTTTGAGTACACACATGATCCTTGGAGTTGATCAAATAAGTCGTCAATTCTCGGTAGTGGATACCGATTCTTGATAGTTAACTTATTTAATTCACGATAATCTATACACATTCGGAAAGATCCGTCTTTCTTCTTGACGAATAAAATTGGAGCTCCCCACGGTGAAGTACTTGGTCGTATGAATCCACGATCCAGTAATTCTTTTAACTGACTCTGAAGTTCTTTTAACTCGGACGGTGCAAGTCTATATGGAGCACGGGCAACCGGTGCAGCTCCTGGTACAAGATCTATTTGAAATTCTACAGATCTAAATGGAGGTAATCCCGGCAACTCTTCCGGAAATACTTCAGGAAAATCTCTTGCCACAGGCACGTCATTGATGCACTTCTCTTTTTCTTTCTTTTCGACTTTATTAACATGTGCTAAGATAGCATAGCACCCTTTCTTCAAGCACTTTTGAGCTTTCAAATAACTAATGAGTTTTAGCTTTGAGTTACCCTTCTCTCCATAAATCATTACTGGCGTTTTATCCTTACGAGGAATGCGAATTGCCTTCTTGGCGCACACAACTTCAGCTCCTATTTTGGACATCCAGTCCATGCCGATTATTAAATCAAAACTTCCTAATTCTACGGGTATCAAATCAATCTTAAATGTTTCTCCGGCTAAATTTATTTTACAATCACGGCAAATTTTATCGGCTTTAATTAGTTTACCATTAGCTAACTCAATCATGTACTTAGCATCTAGAGGTAATGATGAACAATTCAATTTAGTGTGAAAGTCTCTACACACGTAACTTCTATCAGCACCAGTATCAAATATAATAGATGCGGATAAGTTATTAATGGTAAACGTACCCGTAACAAGCTCCGGGTCTTCACATGCCTCTCTAGCATTAATAACAAATGCTCTCCCACGTGCAGGTCCGATATTCTTCTCTGGATTCGGGCACTGGCTCTTATAGTGACCTTGTTTTCCACACCCAAAACAAGTAATGGTAGCCAAAGCAGTTCTATTTGCATTGGTGGCAGGAGTCTTGGTACCATTTGTATTTGTAACGAGAGCCCTACAATCTTCAGCAAGATGACCCTTTCAATTACATTTGTTGCATACCACATTACAGTAACCAGAGTGATGTTTGTGGCATCGGTTGCATAAAGGATTTTGTCCTTTATAACCAAAGCTTAAACCACTACCCGCACCTTGCGTGTTTTCTTGTTTCTTAAAAGATTGTTGTTGGTTACCTCGATCATAATTTCCATTCCACTTTCTTTTGTTACCTGATACCTTCACATCAGTATTGGATACTTTCTTATCCATGATGACCTGATCCATTAGCTCGTTTGCCATGGTTATAGCTTCATGAATTGTCTTAGGTTTCGATGCTGTAACATTTGCCTTGACCTTTTTGGGCAAACCATCTTTGTACATTTCAATCTTCCGTTCTTCGGTTGGAACCAATTCAGGACATAGCAAAACTAATTCCATGAATCGCTGATTGTAGTTGGTGATTTTAGTACCAATAACCTTCAGACTTCGTAACTCATCTTCCAACTTCCTAACCTCGTTCCTTGGACAATATTCGTTGATTAACATTGTTTTGAATTCTTCCCACGGAGTATCATAAGCTACATCTCCTCCTACAGCCTTCACATAATTTTTCCACCACGTGAGTGCACTATCTTGTAAAGTGCACGATGCATACTTGGTCATGTCCTTTTCAACACAACCACTGATTTTAAACACAGTCTCCATCTTTTCTATCCACCGGGTTAAACCGATCGGTCCTTCTGTTCCACTGAATGATGAGGGCTTGCAAGCTTGAAAAGTTTTGTAAGTGCACCCCACACGAGGATTTGGGTTAATTGCAGCACCTCTTGCAGCCTCGACCCATAACATTCTGTCGTTCACTCGCTGATTGATGAGTTCCTGGATTTCTTGTTCCGTCATTCGGTTCAATCGCGCCATATTCTTCTATAAGAATGAAAAGAAAATAATTATTCACATGGAATATTATAGATGTAGTGTATATTTACAGTACATTATAGCTTATTAATAATATGAACCAGGTATTATTATAAAAGCCTTTTCTTCTTATTAGCGTTTTATAATTATATCTAGGGTAGTACCTACCCGTTAATGTCCATACTTAATAGCTTAGTACAGAATCAATTACTACCATCTAAATAATACTTAACCATGGAAAATTATTGCATTTCACACTTCACTATTTTACATATGCTTATCTTACATCGAACATTAAGCAAACCACACTAATAATATTATACAAAACATTATATGATCCCATGGTTTAATACGGCAGCGCATCGTTTGGTCTATTTTCTAGGACGTTTAGGTTCAAAGAATCGCTTAACGCTTATCCTGGCTGTCTGCCTATATTTTGGCTGTGGGACTGAAGAACTGGATGCCGGGATAGAACGAATAGGAATAGCGGGAATAGGGGTGGTAGTGTCTAGTGGAGTTGGTGCCACATCATCCTTACTAAACTCGGGATTTGAATTTTCTAATTCATTAGCCTTTCGTTTCTTTCCTAGTTCGAACTCGTCTTTTGTAATTTCCTGTATTTCTTCCTCGGGTTCACTTTCCTCCTTGGGTTCACTTTCCTCCTCGGGTTCACTTTCCTCCTCGGGTTCACTTTCCGGGTTCTCTATAGTCGGTTCATCCGGAATTTGTGAGTCTTCCCCAAAGATACTACTTTCGTCATCGGATAGGTTAATGACTGGAACACCATCTGAAGATTCTGATTCGGAGTCGCTGAATGTGATAATAAGTTTCGAGCCCGACATCTATCACATAACAACTAACCCATTAGTACTACATAATATTTACATATAAATTTTAACCAACAATGATAAGCAATGGTTTTTAAAATCAGACCCGGTCAAAGTCCAGACTTACTAATATATCCTAACGACTTCTCGGTTAGACACACTAATGCAAACCTGGTTCGCTAAGACCACCGCTCTGATACCACATGTCATAACCCGTCCTTAACCATAAGAACGTGTTAGATAACGTATGATTTCATTGCGAGGTATTGACCTCTATATGCGACATTTTTAAAAGAAAAACTGCATATATTATACATTACAAACCATGATCCTTATTTTTGATACAAGCTTTGGACAAAATAAAGATGATTATCGTTTAGCGATAATCTTCGACTTACAAACTTTACAAATGATAATAACAACCCGATTTCTAGCATATTTTACAACACAAGTTCTTGGATATGCAGTCTTATTTTTGACACAAATATGCGTACGCAAGATCCTGCTTAGATTCAACATGATGCAGCGGAAGCTTTTAGAAATCACCTGAGAATAGACATGTTTTAAAAAGGCCAACATAAAGTTGGTGAGATATAGGTTTAATGCCGGCAGCAATATATATATATAGACCACAAGATTTCATATATAAACAGTTTAATAAAAATATTCTAAGTGGTTGAGCACTTGGTAACCATACTTAACATTCAATCACGTCGCATATTCCCTTTAATATGAAATCTTACTACACCGTACCAAGTGTAGTCACAAAACGAAGTACTGTGCAACCGTTGAATACTGGTCGTCCAGTCCGGTTGGGGTTGTCAGGCCCGATAGATCTATCAACAGGATTCGCGTTTACAATACCGCTGTAAATATTAGTTACCAAGCTACAGGGAAGTATGCCAGTGGTACAACTCAACGTAGAATATATTTTTCAGTTACTTGTGTCCATATCGTAAAAACATAAAATACATGTATTCTCATCCCGAAATATTTAGAGTTTAAAAGTGGGACTATATACTCACTTTCGTCTTGAAGATATATATAATTTGACTTGGTCTCCGGTTGATATCACGAACCTATCCATATATAATATATCCATACCTTTTCTTTTTAAACAAACGTTTCATATATATACTTGTTATACTTTTAATACTTTTAATAATTCCTTAGTCCGTAGTTAGCAGTTTGATGTTAGTAATTCAATTTTAATGGTTCATATTTAGATGTTTAATAAACCCGCAATGAAATAAATAAAACCCCCAACGAAATAAATAAAACCCCATCGTATATGTATTGGTCGAGATTAATCTTGACCCACGGTACCGGTGTTGTCAAATGACGTGTTGCGTACATAAAGTACCGGTGTTGTCAAATGACGTGTTGCGTACAAACATGGGATCTTATGATTAATCTTCTCGTAATGTTTACGGGTGATCCTGAACCATATAAAATTGAATTATGAGTACATATATATAAATTATCATGTTATCTAAGAAAGATGTGATTTATTTAATTTTTCCCAATTAATCCCGAAGTTAAACTAGTCTTGGATAACCAATTTTGTTTCGGTCATAGTTTCTTCGTTACAACTCCGTTTTCGTTGATTCAACTTGCCATCTCCTTGGACCGAGTTCCTCTTTAAGACTATGAACTGTAAATACCTTAGTTTGTATTCAAAATCACACGGCATAGGTGAAACTTTAGTGAAACTTATGAAGTTAAACATTTTCCTTTATGTAAACAACCTTAAATGATTATTTTTCTAAAAATACTTATACTTTGAATTAAATCATGAAATTTTTATGTGTTATCATATTTATAATAAAAATCATTTTTCCAGAAAATAAACCTTCAATTCAAAGTTTAAGATGGTTTTTAATTATTCAACCCAAAACAGTCCCCGGTTACACTACGACGTCGTAAAAACAGTTTTTAAGGTGTTCTTTGAAAAACCAAGTTATACCTTGTTAAATTAGCATATATTTAAGTTATATTACAGGTCTTGAAGTATTTTAAAAGTTAAGTTAGAAGGATATATTTAGTTTGCAAACAAGTTTGAAAACATTCAAACTATGTTCTTGTTGTTAAACTTTTATACCACAAAATAAGATAGCTATATATATATATGAATCGAATAAGGTTATGAACAAAGTTACTACCTCAAGTATGATGAAGAAAGTTACTGAATAAACAAGATATGAACTTGTTCTTGATGAGTTGGAAGATTAAAAAGTGATTCATGAAAAGAAACAAAGGTTGTAAGTAAGTTTATATCTTAATTAACTTACATGAATTGAATCAAAGTTTAAACATAGTTTTACCTTGATTATGGAGCTAGAAACTTATGAAGATCTTAAGGAATACTTGAAGATTGAAGATGAAAGAGTTTAAGAGTTAATCTAGCTTGAAAGAAAGTTGATATGGAAGTATGTGTATGTGTAAAAAAACGTGTGGATATGTATGTATATATAGACTTTTTGTTTTGATTTTTAGCTCATAAGTCTTGATTAATGACAAAGGATTGGCTCCCACAAGTTGCTATCATGTCCCTTAATCATTCATGGCTGATCATTGGTATTTCCTATTGGTATATACCAATAGTAAATACATCTAGAAGGTGGGTATGATATGGGTACATATACCGTAGTTATACGTATAGAAATCTTGTAAAAAATGGAATGAGGATTCAAATATAGCTATCTTTTGTGAATACACTTATATGGTTTTATGTATTTAAGTTCTTAAAAGTGATTAAATACATTACTTATACGATATATGTATAAACATTATAGGTTATAAGTATTTATGTCAAATAACGTTACGTATGGTTATCGTTTTGAAAACTTAAGTTAGTAGTTTCAAAATATGCTTATATCTTATTGTTATTAATACAAAATGAGATATTAAAACATTCATTAATCATGTTTAATATATATATATATATATATATTCATATATATACACAAACGTATAATTATCATATATTGTATAGTTCGTGATATCATCGGTCAAACTAGACGGTCAAACGTTGTGTAAAACTCTTTTCGAAAATATAAGTCTCAACAATTTGGATTGCTTATCATGTTGGTAAGGTTTAATTTATGTAAATATTAATCTTATAAATATAGAACGATCGAAAAAGTGCGGGTCGTTACACTTTTGTAAACACTAAACTTGTTGTATGTTTTAATGAAACGTGTGGAATGGTTTACATATTTAATTGGCGTGTAAATGTGTATTATTTAAAAAAAATTATCGTATGGAATACGGGTTGGGTTGTTTCAGAATTCATCACATGTTTTTGTTTTAGAATGATATTATATTTATTATTATAATATTTATCTACTTGTTTGTGTTACCCACTTTTAAATTGTGTTACAGCTAATGTCGACGAATGTAATTGTGTTGATTTTTCAATATGAAAGAATCCAATGTTATTATACTGTGCAAAACTTTCCATGAATTATATATACATATAAAGGCATACTAGAAATAGGTATATAGATATACTCCAGCCTTTTTCTTTTTTGTTTACTTCATGGAAACATCCATCACCATAATAAACACCATGGATCACCAAAACATCATCACCTTTTTCCACCCCATCCATCCTTCACTCTCTTATTACCACCCAAGAAAAACTATCTAGCTAACATCTCTCCCCTCGTGAATCAACACCGGCCATCACTACACCAACACTACTACCCAACCCCCGGCAATCACCCCGACACCATAACCATCTCACCCTCTTTTATTTCTGTCACACACGAAACTATCACAACCCTACACCACCTTTCTTTCTCTCCTTCTTCCATTAACTCGTGATATTTATTTCTATGTTTAAGAAACAAAACACACAACAAACCCACTTCAAACCCATTTTTCTCTTCTTTCTGTTTCACACTGCTCTTATGTTTCTGTCCAAACGAAAAAGCTTACTAAGCTTATGTGCTCGACTACTGTTCTGATCATTGAAGCTTTCGATCTCCATAAATATCGGCTGCTACGGTTGTGCTCAAAAACTAAATCACCATCACAGCCTGCAATCAATCACCTTCATCATTAAACCCACTAGAACCACTTGCTAACTACTTTGCTACTTCTATTTTTCTGTTACTGCTACTCACTGTAGTTCGAACAGCTGGTTATCACCAAACACAAACACACATCGCTTTATTCCTGTTTCTATTCGGTTTACAACCACGAGTCACCATTACCGCCACCATTTATTCATATATTTTTTTCTTTTCGTTGCTACAGCGTGACCCAAACACAAACCATATCAACCCTATTAAACAAAATCCACCTCTTATTTTGATTCCCTACTATTGCTACACGTTTCTGTTTCTAACCTTGACCATAAAAGAACAACGATGATATTAGATATAAGAGGAGGAATATTGAAAATAATTAGCAAAGAAGAAGTTGATAAAGACAATATTTTTTCTGCTGGCCGACCAAGTGGGAGACAAAAGGGGACGTTTTGGTTTTCTTTATTGTAGTAATTAGTGAGGACAAGGTAGGCTATGATGATGATGTATGATGTTACAATGATTAATGATGATGCAAAAAGGATGAGAAGATGGTCAGTGATCACGATGAGAATATAATGTTGACTGCGAAGATATACTTTTTTGCTCTAACCCGTTCGAAGTCCCTGTTATCAAACCAAAGCCCACAAAATTCCTTGTGGAATGGACTGTCTTGAGGTTTTAATACAAAGTGGGCCGAAGCCCATTTCACAATTTAAAACCATACTAAATCGGTCCTAGCTTTTGGTTACTTGTCAACTGTTAATGTTACTGTACTACTTAGCTGCTGCGTGATAAACCTTTCTTTTACTTCGAACAGTAATATCCATGATGTGAGGTGACGACGATAAACATTAGTTTAGATGATTTGATGAAGATGATGATATATGATTTAATGATAAAGATGATGCGTGATGATGAACATGATACATGATATTAATGATGAACGATAATGGTGATTTCATGGTGATGAACGAGTACGTTGATAATCTATATTGATAATGATACATGGTGATGAAACAGAAAAGAAGTTATGGTGATGAGATGATTAGGGTATAATGGTTCACAGACAAGGGTTAATAGAATTTAATTACCATTTAAATTAGAAAAATAATAAGCAGATCATTGGTTTAGGTTGTTATTGGGTTAGCGGGAGGTCGCGGGTTCAAACCCGGACTTGGGCATTTGTTAAGGGCTACTTCTTTAAGGTAGTTTACTTATTACTCATATTTTTTTTTTATTTTTTTTATTGTTATTACTAATTACTATTATTATTGCTATTAGGTTATTACAAATATTAAAAATATAATTATTAGTATCATTCATACAATTAAAATTATTATCATTAGTATTAAAATGATTAATAAAATTTTTGTTATTACTATTAATAACATTAGTATTAGTATTAATATTATTATCAGTATTACTATGATTGTTATCATTATTAGTATTAATAACATTATTAGTATCATTATTATTAAAAATTATCATTATCATTTTTGTTATTAGTATTACCATTATTAATAAAAATTATTATTTTTATTATTAGTAAATCAATATTTTCAAAACTATTATTCTAACAAATAAATATTTTATACATTAAAAAAAATACATATTACATAACTATATTAATATTACATATAACAAATTATTGATTTTTAATATAATAACAATTACAAATATATAGATTAATATAACTATGTGTATAAATATTAATAAGTTTACAGAATAAAGATATATAACATATAACTAAAAATATAATATTTTTGTTCGATTACAATTATATGTGTTAATATATATAAATGATATAGGTTCGTGAATCCGAGGCCAACCTTACACTTGTTCAATGTCGTCATATGTATTTTTACTACAAAATACAATATTGTGAGTTCATTTGCTCCCTTTTACTCTTTATATTTTTGGGACTGAGAATACATGCGTTGTTTTTATAACTGCTTTATTAAATGCTTTTGAAATATATTTTTGAACTGAGAATACATGAAATGCTTTTATATATGTTTGACGAGATAGACACAAGCAAAATATTCCTCGAATGAATTATTATGCAGACAGAAGTTCTGTGGATTATTATTGAATTAGTTGGACGTGATAATTGCCACTAATTGTTGTGAATATTTTCCCCTGACTATTATTGCTTGGTAACCTAAGAATTAGAATCGGGTATGGCCCTAATTCACGCGAATCCTAAAGGTAGCTACCGGGTTTAACACCCCCACCCAGAATGTTCACTAGACGGAAGAGCTAGTGGGCGTGGTGTTTAGTACTTCGAAGTTTATATATTATACAGACGAGATGTTCTATTTTGGGGATATTATTTATGCGCATTATATGTTAAGGTCGGTTACCAAGCCAAGCAATGAAAGTAATGTGAATGTTATGTATCGAGAGAATGATTTTTATACACAGGTTATGTGTATTATTTTTGTGCACGAGATATGTGTACGGTTATTTAAAAATCGCGAGGCAACCTACGGGGGAGAAAATGATACGAACCTACTCTGCTAAGCATTATGAAAAATGTTTTCGTACACGAGATAGGTGTACTGTATTTAAATCTTGTGGTCTATCAAAATGATGAATTTTACCGTTTATGATAAACCTATAAACTCACCAACCTTTTGGTTGACACTTTTAAAACATGTTTATTCTCAGGTATGAAAGAAATCTTCCGCTGTGCATTTGCTCATTTTAAAGATATTACATTGAGTCATTCATGGAATATAGAGGTCAGAACCTCGCAATGGGACCATCTGATGAAGACTTCGTCCAGGTGGATTAGGACGGGTCGTTTCACCTTTCCTTTCTGCTTTGTATATTATGATCATTCGAAACTTCATACCTACGAATTCTGGACCATTATTCGCTTGACTTGAAGTCGGGAAGGAAAAACAAAAGCATGGAGCTCCGACATATAAGGGAAAATATAAAGCCGGATAATAACACAATAATTACAAACTGTGTATATCAATACGTATTGCAATGTAAAGACACGGGAGAATTAAAAACATTATAACCCCAAGGGAATAGTAGAAGAAAATAAATTCCTCTGGTGGTAAATGAAAAAGAAGAATGATTGTATATATGGTCAATATAATAACAAGGATCAATACGGGATTGAGCATATTAACAAATCTTTTGAAAGTATGAATTGAGGAAGAAAGTATAGAAGTGGTGAAGATAATGAGACGGAAGAAGCTAATTTATAGCAAAATTCCAAACACAACAATCGAGGCAATTCACCGCATTTAATCAAAGAAATCCCAAAATTCCTTAATTACCGGAGAATCAAATCTTATAAAGATTATGAAGATTTCTTTAAGCCCCTTGAATTCCGAAAATCAACTTTATCTATGTCAAAATTTAAGACGAACATTTAATTTCCTCATTTCACTTTTTTACGATAGCTTCACTCATACTCTTCACGTAATCGAATTGTTTTATTAATCTATAGTGATAAAACTCTATTTTCCAACTCATATCCTTCATGAAAACATACTTACTGTCAACCATGATGATCTCTGTCAAATTTAGGGACGAAATTTCTTTAACGGGTAGGTACTATAATAACCCTCACATTTCCATACTTGAATTGACTAATTTTGAAAGGACCCGTTCATATACATTATAAACGATTCACAATAGTTGATTACATTACGAGGTATTTGACCTCTATATGATACATTTTACAAACATTGCATTCGTTTTTAAAAGACAAACTTTATTTACATCGAAAATTGACAGGCATGCATACCATTTCATAATATCCACTATCCAACTATAAATTGATTTAATAATAATATTTGATAAACTCAATGACTCGAATGCAACGTTCTTCGAAATATGCTATGAAAGACTCCAAGTAATATCTTTAAAATGAGCAAATGCACAGCGGAAGATTTCTTTAACACCTGAGAATAAACATGCTTTAAAGTGTCAACCAAAAGATTGGTGAGTTCATTAGTTTATCATAATCATTTATTTCCATCATTTTAATAGACCACGAGAATTTCATTTCCAGTTCTCATAAATATACGTCCCATGCATAGATAAAAAAATAATCATTCATATGGTGAACACCTGGTAACCGACATTAACTAGATACATATAAGAATATCCCCTATCATTCCGGGATCCTCCTTCGGACATGATATAAATTTCGAAGTACTAAAGCATCCGGTACTTTGGATGGGGTTTGTTAGGCCCAATAGATCTATCTTTAGGATTCGCGTCAATTAGGGTGTCTGTTCCCTAATTCTTAGATTACCAGACTTTAATAAAAAGGGGCATATTCGATTTCGATAATTCAACCATAGAATGTAGTTTCAATTACTTGTGTCTATTTCGTCAAACATTTATAAAAACAGCGCATGTATTCTCAGTCTCAAAAATATATATTGCAAAAGCATTTAAAAAGGGAGCAAATGAAACTCACCATACTGTATTTCATAGTAAAAATACATATAACGTCATTGAACAAGTGCAAGGTTGGCCTCGAATTCACGAACCTATATTAATTATATATATTTATAGGTTTGGTTAATATCTATCAAACAATTTAGATCAAGTCATAATGTATCAAAATCCTAATGCTCGAGACTAATATGCAAAAGTCAACAAAAGTCAATTTAACTCAAAATGATTTCCAAAATTTATACATGATTATTATATAGTTTAAATATCGTCGTTTTATATTTTTAAATATTTTTAAAAGATTTATTAGAGTAAATAATATACTTCATTTATTAATAAATAAAACTTTATATAAAAATATACTTTTAATAATAATAGTGACAATAATAATGAAAAATGATAATTTTATCTAAATCGAAATCTTTAAATTTTATCATGATACTCATACTCATTATTTCCTAATAAATTTGTTAATAGTTTTTAAATCGTCTTTTATATTGCGTTCATTTTAATGATAATAATAGTAATCATAATAATTAAGTGTTACTAATATTAGTTTTAATTATAATAATACTAATAATAATACTAATAATTATGATAATGATAATACTCATAATTATTTTAATGATAATAATAATAATAATACTAATTATAACTTTAACGCTAATAACGATAGTAATAATAATAATAATTTTTAATAATACTACTTTTTATTGATGATAATAATAATAATAATAATAATAATAATAATAATAATAATAATAATAAAATAAAAACTAGAACGACAATAATAGCGACGATAATAATAATCATTTTTAATATTAATACAAAAATTCAATTGACAATAACTTCTAATCCATTCATCGAATCCATTCAATATCTAAAGGAAAAGTTCTTAATTTTTCGCTAGCTTTCTAAGGACATGCATATCTTATACCTTATCTCAACCGCAGGTGTAACTAATTCAAAATTCAACATAACCTATCTAAGGGCAATATCAAAAGTACAAGCGTGCATAATCCTATTTTCTCGAGCACTAGTCAGGGATACACTATTAATATGTAAAAATTAATTTACGAGTACTCACGTATCATTATTGAGATTCAATATTGCAGGAAAGGTACGTAGACGCAACGGAGATGCTAAACACTAAATTAACCTCACGAGCATACCCATGATCCATACCCATAACTTCTATAACTATAACCCATAATTTCCTTAGCTCTATCCCGCTCATAAAACCCGTTTGGAAAAACACGCGAGCAGAACCTCGTCGTAGTATTTTATGTATAATACTAATAATAGTAATAATACTAATACTACTAATAATAATATTAAGATTAATAATGATATTAATCTTAATAATAATTATAATAATAGTTTAAATAAAATAAATGATATGCGTAGTAAGATAGAGAGATTGATAGATTTGAAAATGAATTAAACAACAGATCATTCGAGCTTTTTATAGGGAAATTTTGCGGAGGTTTTGTGTTAAATTAGTCCGCAAATTGCGGAGTACTCAATTCACACGCAAATAACATGGGTTGCTTAACATTTACTTATATTTTATATATATATTATATTTAATTTATATAATTAATTATATATTATATTATATTTACGTGCATAGTAAAAATGTAATTTTTGTTCAATTGACTCGTACGTTGTCACTCAACTCATGTACCACTTTCGGTTTTTCGAGCGCACTTTCGTACGTTTAGAAAACTAACCTTTTACGTTACGCGACGTGTACCTTTTATAAAAATTAGATTTTAATGTCGATGAATCATATTATAATAAATGTAACTTATATATTTGAGCGTTGTGGTCATTTACTTCTATAAATCAGGGGCTCGCTGTTTATCAAAATATATTATTTTACTCAGGATGTTTCATGACCAAGTTAAAATATGTAAATTCATACATAATATATATGTTTGAAATATTTATCGAATAATATAATATTTAGTCTCTTAAACTATTTATATTTCAAAGTTCGTTTTAAATTTCGTTTAAAAAAATATTATAATACTTATCGTTTATACTTTATAACTTAATTTTGATATACTTCATTTATGAGCCATTATTTATTTTACCTTCTAAAACGTTCTAAATAATATGACTAAGTATCCATCGAAACAATAACCAATTGTTACCAAGTTTTCAATATATTTAACAACTAATCTCCTAGTTCACGTTATTTAAACATGAACGATTAAATTATCAATTTTCATTATATCATAAAGCGTTTTCGCACGTTTAGAAAATAGATCAATTGAATAATATGAAATTCAATTCTCCACTAACTTTTGTCTAACTTTCGATAAGTGACACTTTGTTCTTATTTGTAAATCACTTTACCCCTTATTCCGAATACCGTTAAAAGTAAGAGTTTTCTAATTCAAAGTGGACCTCATAACAGAGACTCGTAATCATAATTCAATGTATCTGATAATTCAATCATATGATATTATCTTTTAATTTCGTCGATCAACTTACATTGAACAAATACGTTCATATAAAGTATTATTTATTCAATACCTTGATAGCATTTCCAAGTTCATAAAATAGATCTCATAGCTTATACCAACTAATCCGTTCAATGTTTTATTAATATATCTCAATTTAATAATCACACATATGTATATGTATATATATTTATTTACACATTATTGTTCGTGAATCGTCAGGCATGGTCAAAGAGTATTTGATTACATGAATATAGTTTCAAAACTTTCGAGACTCAACATTACAGATTTTGCTTATCGTGTCGGGAACATATAAAGATTAAAGTTTAAATTTGATCGGAAATTTTCGGGTCATCACAAATTTGCCCCTAGGTTTGTTATCCATACTTAATATATGATTAAATTCGACGTTGATTAAATATTTATTTTTTGTCGACACGTTTTGTTAACTAAAGTTTATACTAATTATATAAAATAACTTTAGTTAATATTAATATTAATGTGTATTATATATAAAACTATATGTAACATAATTATTAATTAAATGATAAGTTATTTTAATCATTATTTATATTTTTAGCTTATAAAAAAAAGAAATAAGATTTTTTTTAATAAATTAAATAATGAGCCCATGAATTTTGACTAAATATTTTCAAAGACAAAACATATTAAAAACATTTTTAACATGTTTTCTTTTTTTGTCAAAATTGGCACCTTTATTTTATTTATATTTTTTCTTTTCACCAACTATTTTTTTTCCTATAAATACCCACTTCTATTTCATAAAAACTTGTATCAAATCTTTGGAAAAACTCTCTCACAAACTTGGGAAACTACCTGAGGTATTTTCTATATTTTTTTATCGAATTACTTTTTTTTGTATATTCTTTATAAATTCGAAATTAATATATATAAATTATGTTTATATGTTATAATTAGTATTATAAGTATTATGATGTATAAAAATAATTTTGATAATTTATGGAATATTATTTATAATTAAATACGAATTATGTAGTATTTAAACGTAAAAACAATGTAAAATTTGTAATAAATATTTTTAACCAAAAATAAAATATAAATAATTTTTTCTGAGTTTATAAAACTTATATAGATCTGAAAAAATTATAAAAATAATTACTTGGGTCGAATTGGTAATTATTATATAATTAAACTCTATCATTATGTAATTCGAAGGTAAATTAAGAATAAATATAAAATAATAAAAATATTTTTTTAAATATTTTTTCTACAGGTTATTAGACTGATAGAAACTTATAAAAATTATAAAAATAATTGTTTGGGTTTATTTAGTAATTATGTAGAATTAAACTTTTTTTGTGAATAAATTAAGGGTAAAAATAAAAATAAATACAAAATATAATAAAAATGTTTTCTTAATTTTTTTTACTGATTTATATGATTAACTAAGACTATAAAAATTATGTATATAATTTTTAGATATTTAATTAAGTATTTAGACATTTTTGGATAATGTTTGATTAATAAAACACTATTATCTTTGAAGTAATTTAGGTATTTATTTAAAGGTAATTATATTTAATATATATAATACATACTAAGGTATAACTAAATATTAAATAATACTTAGGCTATATTATCACATATATAATTATTAAGTACATTAATAATTCGTTGTGTGTATACACCTATAACGTGAATGTTATAATTAAAAGATAACATGCACTTTATACAAACCTCACAGCTACTTGTGGCCTAGGGTGATCCTTGTTACCATTATGGGACGCTTGTGGATCTTGAATGCCAAGACTTAGATTATGGTCAAGAGATCCTGGGCTGCTCGGTAACAATAGATCATTCGAGTGACTTGCATGTTAGCAATGAAGTTTGGGCGAGATTGTACAACGTCTTTGTTGAGGATTATAACCCGAACATTCTTAAACTAGAAGTTTTACTATAAGTGAAAGCTTTCCATAAATAGTAGGTTTCCAAAAATAGAAACCTTTGAGAAATAGGAACTTTTCTCGAAAACCGTCACTGTTAATGTAGTTGCTATATTAATAAACAAACTTTATGTCTGTTAGACATTAACTAATTAAAGATTATATCTCTAGGTTAAGATCTCTGATCACTTACTCCGTTCATTCTTCTTTGCTTGGAATAACTTACTTGCTACTAAGGTGAACTTCATAGCCCCACTTTTTACTGTTTCATAGCTGTTTTTATAACTTTTGGGGTGAGATACATGCTTGCTTTTAAACTGTTTTACGCTTAGACACAAGTACTCAACTGTTAACTATGCTGTCTTGCTTTGATTCATGCTAAATCCCTACCGTAGTATCGTTAATTGCTACGTATAAATGCAAACTTAATTATTGTGAGTAGGCCTATTGAGAGTAACGTCTCTAACTATTTGACCGCTGGTCTTTAGTTACATAATAATGATTCCACGACACTGACAGTACACGGTGTCATAGGGTAAACTTGTTTAGTAGCGATATTACAAACTGCAGCAACACTTTTAGATTGATATATCTATATTGATCAACTTTAAACTAAATCTTGTGGTCTAAAACTTTGGATATTATTTATAAACCTGTGAATTTCACTCAACCTTTTTGGTTGACACTTTAAACATGTTTTGTCTCAGGTGATGATTGAGCTAGCTGTTTGCAACTTTGTAATGATAGATTTGATGCTTGCATGGAGTCCACATCGCATATTATATTTTAGTTCATAAACATTTATTTTACATTTTAATAATAATGTAAACATTTATTACTACTTCCGCTGTTTTATTAACAAAGGTTTTATTTAAAAAGTCTCATATAGAGTCGTTCTCGTTTATACAACTGTGTTATGATATGATTGGTCACAATTACCCCTGGTCCATTTTGGGGGTGTGACATCATCCCTATTAATCACCACACAATGTGGTATTCCAAAGTGTATTACCTCAAATCAATCACGTGAAAGACACTTGTAAAGGGGTTCTCTTAATTAATAGTGTAAACATGAAACGAAGGTTCGCTCAACATCGTTTCGTGCACTTTGAAGTGTTTGATAAGATATTTGAGCATTAACAAAATACGAAGACAATTAAAAGCATGTTAATGTGACGCTATATTCTAACATACTCCGTAAAAGACTTACAACTTCACCAACTTTCATTGGAGATTACAAAAAACCACATCAACCTCGGATTTGCAATTAAAACATAATAAGTCGCCCAATACGCACATAAAAGAATTTATATGTTACGATCTCGGTCATATTTTACCACTATTTAAGATTGTATTTTACCACTATTTAAGATTTGCAGGTTACTATTTATAAAGAGATAGATTGGCGGTGATTAACAATTACATTAACATAAAATTGAGAAGTTAGGGGTTTGTGTAATAACTAATAAGTTGACATAAGACTGGGTTTGCACTAATATTAAATTAATCTGCACGGTAAATAACATGTCAAAAAAATATCGTACATAGCGTATGTCTGGCAAAAAAACTAACTTGTAGTTGTTAGTTTTTAGCTGGTAGCTTTTAGTCGATAGTTTTTTTTTTTTTTTTTAGTCGGTAGCTTTTAGCTGATAGCTGGTAGTTTTTAAGAATTATTTTGGTATTTGACATAGTAGCTGAATCTATTAAATAAAGAGTAAAATTATAAAAAGCTAAACGCTACTCCTAGGGTGTGTTTGACACACAAGCTTATTACTTGGAGCTTATTAAAATCATAAACTCAAGCTCCTATAAGCTATAAGAACTTGAGCTTATGATTTTAATAAGCTCCAAGTAATAAGCTTTGTTTGGTAGACATAAAAAGTAGAGCTTAGGAAAATCAAAAGCTCTAGAAAAATAAGCTACGGGTGTGTTTGGATGAAACTAGCTGGAGCTGGAGCTTATTGCTGGAGCTGGAGCTTATAGACTAGAGCTGGAGCTGGAGCTTATTTTTTAAGTTGGTAGCTGGAGCTTATTATTTTTTATAAGTGTTTGGTAAACTAGCTGGAGCTTATTTTATAGTTCATAAGCTCTACTTTTTTCATAAGCTACTAGAAGTAGCTTATTTTTCTAGAACTTATGATTTTCATAAGCTCTACTTTTTATGTCTACCAAACAAAGCTTATTACTTAGAACTTATTAAAATCATAAGCTCAAGCTCCTATAAGCTCTTATAAGTTCCCATAAGCTTCTCTACGAAACACACCCTACTTCTAGTAGCTTATAAAAAAAAGTAGAGCTTATGAATTGAAAAATAAGCTCTAGCTAGTTTATCAAACACTCATAGAAAATAATAAGTTCCAGTTATCAAACACTTACAATTCATAAGCTCCAGCTTCTAGCTTAAAAAATAAGCTCCACCTTACAACTCGAGCTACTTTACCAAACACTTACAAAATATAAGCTTCAGCTTCTAGCTTAAAAAATAAGTTTCAGCTACAAATTTCAGCTTCCAGCTACAAGCTAGTTTCATCCAAACACAGTCCTAGTAGCTTTTAGCTTTTAACTTTTTCACCATGTATAAAAGCTTTAAGTTCATCTAACCAAACGAAACTTTTTATTAAATATGAGTTTTTTCATAAAAGCTAAAAGTTTCAAAAAGCTCTAATAAGTTCGTCGCCAAACATAGCCATAAACATAGAATTATTTGTGGGACACTAGACCAAAGTCATAACTACAAAATACTTTTTATTTTATTTTATTTTATTTTTTATTTTTTTTAACCTTTAAACTTTATTTTATATGTATTGTTTTAAAGTTCAAAAAACTTGATGATGTAGCGTGAGAGTACGAAATAGTATTATTTTTACTAGGAAATACTACAAAATATGACACAAGTTTTATTAATTTACGGATGGGATATACCTAAACCTTGCTACAACACTATAGGCAGTGTACCTAATCGTAGAGTAGTGTAGTTTTTAGTAAGTCCGGTTCGTTCCACAGGGAGCTAGTGATTACGTACTATATTTTTATAAAACTATATTTATATAATATATATATATATATATATATATATATATATATATATATATATATATATATATATATATATATATATATATATATATATATATATATATATATAAGTAGTAATATTATTATAAAAGGGGGGTTTTTACCGTTTAATGACCGGTTTGTCGATTTTATATTTTTAAGCGTAAAGATAAATGACAATAATTAAAGTGCGTAAAATAAATAAATGACGATAAAAAAAATAACAATAAATAAAATTGCGATAGAATATGAAATAAAAGGATTATGCTTATTTAAACTTTCGTAATCATGATGTTTGACGTTTTGATTTTAATTAATTGTTACTCGGGTTAATTGTCCTTTGTCCTGCTTTATTTGATACCTATCTGGTTTTTGTCCATAATAGTCCATCGGTCATAAATATAAAGTGCGAGTGTCCTCGTCAAATTACCCTTATACCCGAAGTCAAATATTCCAACTAATTAAGGATTTAAACTGTGACGCAGTTATCACTTCTGTCAACAATTACACCAGTTATCACTGTATGTAATCCACCCCTGTTTTGATTAGATATGAATATTAATTTACCCACTTGATCAGTTTGAATAATCAATTACCCAACCCGAATAATTAATTAAATGATTATAATAGATTCCATATGAACGTCACTAAATAGGACAACCATAATCATTATTAATTATTAGGTTAATTAATTTGAAGATAGGTTCGACAGACTCCAATGAGTTGTCACTCAATTAGACAATACCCCCCATCTATTAATAGTCAATAGTCCAATTTCCACAAGTGTCGGTCTTTTGCCCAAACCTTAATTATGGTCCAAAGTTCAATAACCCCATCTTAATATTTTAGCCTAACATCACGATTACTTCGGCTCAAATAAGCATAATAATAACTTAGTTACGAGACATTAAATTAAAAAGGAACAACATAGCTTACAGTGGTGATTAATCGCGTAGCATTGCACGGACAGAATTTTGACTTATAACCCGTAAAACATTTCTTACAATACCCAACTAAACCATAACTTTATTATTAAAATTAACTTATATTAAAATTATAATATAAATATATATTACATATTACAGAAGAGAGAAAGAAATATGAAGAAAGGTGTACATAAATCGATCAAATGAATTGCCTTTTATAGGCAAATATTGAATTGAAATTTTCACTTATGACCCCTTAACTATGCTCAATTAACAACTTTTTATTATTTATTATTATTCTTATTATGAATTATTTAAATATTACATTATATTCTTGTGCATAGTTGACTTGTACTTTCAGCTCCGTTGCGTCGAGCGTTGATAGTTGGTTCATGTCTCGGTTCCGAATTTTCGAACGTCCTTGCGTACAATTTAATATCTTGTACTTTGCGTTTTGTAACTTGTACTCTTGTCATTTTTAGACGTTTCTCATCAATAATTTGAACCACTTGGATTGTATCTTGTACATTTGAGCTTTTTGGACGTTTGCGTCTTCAAATCTTCGTTTTCGCCTTTTGTCTTCGCACTTATTTATTTAAACAATTACAATGAAAATATAATACAATTACATATGAAAACCTATTATTTAGGAGGGATATTGCTATGAAATATATGTTCCTTTTTAGCCTTATCAAATATCCCCACACTTGAGCGTTGCTTGTCCTCAAGCAATACAGAACTTGAAATAAAAACATACATGAATCACTTTTTTATTCATCACACTTTGTACATTAGTGATTTTGATATGGTGGTATAAACAATAATAGTAACGATAGAACCGTGGTTAAAGGTGGGTGTGTCATCCACAGTTGCCTCGGGTTTAGGTCAACGACACTTGCAATCAAATAGCCGATTTACTTTCGGTTTCCAAAGCAAAGTGCACATATGAAAGGCGGTTTACAGTTCCACATGACTATGAAAATTTAGATCCGTTAGGAAATTGGATCTTTATGAAAATATTTGATCTTTTGAAAATTCAATCTAGCTTTTACCCTAGACAAGTTTTCCGGAATAACCCTTCACCGGTGTTTGCAAAATATTTTTATGGGTTGTGTGGGTTTCAGATTTGAAAATTTTAGCTCAACACTTGTGGTTTTGTGTTACCCACTTGCTAATCTTGTATTAGGAAAGCAACACGTCCAGTTTACTTGTCCCGTATATTACCTTTCGACAAACTACCGTCCGGTTGTAAAGGAAAGCGATGAACAAGAAACTGTTAAGGCAATGTCCCGTGACATGCTTTTAATTATGGTCCAAAAACGTGTCGGATGCTTTTACTATCCTTTGTAGGAGCAATAGTAAAGCTCACCCTTATAATTTGTCGGTTTGGCACAAGGTCCTGTCTCCGACCATGCTATGCAACCACCGTTCTTACGGTTGACACCCGATTTGGTTCAGGTGACCTAATGAATTCCAATGAATTCTCAGGATTTTACGTTCAATGGTAATGAACGCATTAAAAATGGGTTTTCAGAAAATAAATCGGTTTGTAATTTGATCAAAATATTTTCTCGTTCAAGCTCGAGTTTAGATATCATTGAATTCTATGAGTTTGTAATTCTCAATCTTTAAGATCAATCTCAAGGATTGAGTAATATCAGGCTTAAAAGCTAATTTTTAATCTTTAAGGAGATTATCCTTTCTGGGGATCTGATTCATTAGTCTTATCAAGCTAATTTGCACGGCGCCCTCCCCATTTTACGAGATAAATCCTTCTCATGGTTAGGATAAATCTGACCACTTGGCGACCCTGTTTGATGCTGAGGTCCGTGGATTTCCTGCTGATTTTAGAGATGACTTTTCTAGATTTTTCGTCAACCTACAGCTGGTATGGACGACAACTTCATGACCTAAATCAAGAAGCGCGTGTCTTTTTCGGAAGACTTTACTTCCTTTTAATGATGGAATTGATTCATCGTGTAGATCCATCTTTCTTACAGTAAATTGGGTAAACCAGTTAATTTAGTCCAAAGTAAAAGCACCTGCAATAACTTTACAAAAACATGTGATAGATAGTTTTTAATTGAATAACTTGGTACATTCTCCCCACACTTGGCTTTTTTCATGCGTCTTTTTATATCTTAATAAATAAATTCAAGCGTTTTAGTTGTTTCTCAATTTATGTCCTTTTCGAGGTAACAATAATTTCGGCATTAACACCTAGTTTTATCGTTCATAAATATGTATAAACATGATTTTGAATTCATTTAGTTAAAAAATTTTAAAATTTTCATAATATTTAGAAAATAAGCCAAGTATAAACCCGAGAGAATTTATAACCCTTCCCCACACTTGAGATCATGCAATGCCCTCATTTGCATGAAATCAGACTATAATTATAAATTCATGAGGGTGATTAGTGTAGGAAAGTGATTAAAAATACCCAGTTTGTAATTACAAAGCTCGTCGAATGATAGATGGCGCGCCTCATCGTTCATTCCTTCATTTATTATATCACATTTGTTGTTTTGCATCTTGTCGTCAAAATCAGTAGCTTTTGCTGAACTAAATGTTAGTCTTTGAAAGTGCGTTGTTTTACCCTGTTGTTTACATGATAAAATACAAACATATATACATATTTTTAAAGTTGGGTATATTACCCCACGTTCAAAAATTTATAAAATCAAATAAAATTAAAAATAATGATGACAAAATTTTTCGCCCCGCCCTCGGGTAAAGTAATTTCGGTTCAACTACCTAATCTTCAACTCACGATGAATTTTAGAAATCATTTTTTTACTTAATGAAATAAAGTAAATTTTGTTTTTAAATTCACACAAAACTTAAATTTAAAAGGCATATTAATTTCATATAAAACCTACAAAATAAAAAAAAAATCAGAATGGGGGGAGAAAACTAGTTCTTTAGTGTCTGCTAGCGGAAAAGACCAATCGGATTCCATTCTCGGAACTACACGAGAACAGAACAACTAACTCTAGAGAGCATTTTCTTTTTAGAACACTTGAATCTCCCCACACTTAGGTAGCTGTGGTGTCGAAATTGTGAATAACTTCATCGTCAATTTCTCTTGGACCATAATCAACTTGCATATATGTTACTTTTGCTTTAAGCCAGTGACCAGCTTTTTCCGTAATATCCACAAATTCAACTAGCTTCGCCTTTTCTTTAGGCGACAGATTGGATACTAACCGGTTATATAACTTAAAGTTCCCATTACTTTTAGCATCAATAACCCGTTTAAAAAGTTTCTTCATTGAACTGTTAATAACGGGCTCATTTAATTTCGTATCAACTATGGGGTTCTTTATTATCAAGTCATCATTAGGTGTTACTTCATTTTCCCCACACTTAGGCGTTCTATTATTGTTAAGCATTACCGTTGGAGTTGGTAAAACAACATGGTTCTTACCAATCATTTTTGTCGGTTCAACGGTTTTGGTTTGTGGATATTTAGACTTTCGAATCATAAAGGTGATCGATTTCCCATCATTACTAAGTGTCATTCTACCCTTTCTTACATCAAATAACGCTCCGGTGGACGCTAAGAATGGTCGACCTAAAATTAGAGGAACATTTGAGTCCTCTTCTATGTCAATGACAATGAATTCGACTAGAAAGGTTAAATTACCTACTTGAACGGGTAGGTTGTCAGCAATTCTAACTGGGTGCTTAATGGTTTGATCAAGGAGTCGAACACTCATATCCGTTGGAGTTAACTCACCTACACCTAATCTCTTATATAATGAAAGAGGCATAACACTCACACTTGAACCTAAATCTGCTAGTGCATCATACATGACACAGTCACTAAGTAGACAAGGAACAATAAATTCACCCGGATCACCTACCCTAGGTGGAGGATTTGGTGGAACTGTCTTCACCGGGTTTACTTCTACTGTTTTTGTTTCTTGCACTTTTTTATTCTTCTTCTTCTTCTTCTTTCCAGAGGTATCACAAACTTTATTACCTATTACTTGCTCATACTCAACTCCTTTTCTTGGAAACGGGATGGGTGGTCTGTATGGTGCCACCACTGGCTTTACATACTCGGGTGGTGGTGGTGGTGTAACTTCTTCATTGTTACTTACATCTAAAACCTCCCCATCTTCTGATGCTGGTTTTTCAGAATTTGTTGAAACCATATTAACATTTTCATTCCGAGGATTTACTTCAGTATTACTCGATAGCTTTCCTTGTTTCCTTTCACTCATCAATCTAACAAGAGTACCTACTTGTTTTTCTAGATTCAAAATAGAAGCTTGTTGAGTTCTAAATGATTGATCAAACCTCTCATTCGTTTGAGTTTGAGTTTTAATAAATTGTGTTTGAGATTCAACTAGCTTAAATACCACTTCTTCCAGATTTGACTTTTTCTCTTCGGTTTGTTGTGGTGGTTTATACAAGCCAGGTCTTTGTTGATTGAAAGTGTTGTTTTGAGTTGGTTGGTTATTCGGACCTTGTTGGTTATACGAGTTATTGTCGGGTCCTTTTGGATTGTAAAGAATGTTTTGATTTCGATTGAAGTTTGGCCTTGGCGGTTGATAATTATTCTGATAACTATTTTCCAGCCTTTGGTTCATGTAGACAACATTCTCACGTTGTTCCATCGTTTGTTCAAGGTGACGGTCTTTCATTAAGTGTGGTCCACCGCATTGCTCACAACTGATTCGTATTGCGTGAATATCTTTATTCATCTTTTCCATTCGTCTCTCGAAAGCATCTATTTTTGCGGAAACGGAATCAAAGTTATGGCTAGAATCGGCTCTAGCCGCTTTAGATGAACGATATATATCTTTCTCTTGGTGCCACTCATGAGAGTGGGAGGCTGTGTTATCAATAATTTTGTAAGCTTCAGTTGCGGTTTTCTTCATAATGGAACCACCAGCTGTTATGTCGATGTCTTTTCGTGTAGCAACGTTGACACCTTGGTAGAATATTTGTACTATTTGATAAGTGTCTAAACCGTGTTGAGGACATCCTCTCAACAACTTTCCAAATCTTGTCCACGCCTCATATAATGTTTCATTTGGTTTTTGCACGAACGTGGCAATTTCTCCTTGAAGTCTCACGGCTTTAGATGCCGGAAAGAATCTTTGAAGAAATTTCTCAACTAAAACATCCCATGTGTCAATCGTTCCTTCGGGTAATGATTCTAACCAATCTTTGGCTTCTCCCTTTAAAGTCCATGGGAACAACATAAGATAAATAGTTTCATCCTCAACTTCTCGGATTTTAAAGAGATTACAAATCCGATTAAAAGTTCGAAGATGTTCGTTTGGATCTTCTTTTGTTGTACCACCAAATTGGCACTGATTGGTGATCATGTGTAGGATTTGTCCTTTGATTTCAAAATCTGATGCTCTAACATCTAGCTGAATAATGGCGTGACCTTGGCCCGTGCGTGTGGCTCTCATTCGATCTTCCATACTTAGAGGTTCCGTTACTTCCATAATTGAATTTGTTGAATACGAATCACTAGAAGATTCTGATTTAACGGTTTGTGGTTCAGGAGGAATGATTAGTGGTTCAGGATCTTGGAATTGTCCTTGAATATTCTCCGGATTCTCAATTGTGAGGTCGGGTTCAAAAGATGGATTATCGGAAATTTGAGTTGGAGTTCTTGGTCGACTAGATGATGATTCTAAAGAAAAATCAACGGCGACAATATTGGCTAGATGTCTTGATCGAGTTATAGGTGGTGAACGTATGAAAGGTGGTGAACGTTTTACTCGGTGCATTCACTGAATATCCTATCAGTTTTTAAAAGGAAAGAAAAATTATATAAGTTATCCAATTAATAGACTTTTCTGATTTTGCCCACGTTTCGAATAGCCAAAAGATGCAGCAGAGGGGCAGGATTCGTTTGGTCTCAATATAATTGAGTACTGTTTGGCTCCAATAACCCGGTCCACGTACAAATCCAACTATTACTACGAACCAGAAAATTTTGATGTCTATCAATTTAACCACTTAAAATAAATTTTCGTAATTTTAAGAAATTTAGATAAGAAGTAGAATAAAAATCTATGTCCTAAAACTAGAATAGCGAGAAATAAGAAAGAAAAAGATTGTGCGTCGAAAAAGGTCGAAAAATAAAAGGTCGAAAAATAGGTGTCGAAAAATAAAAATAAGAAAGTAGCGCGAAAAACGGCGTCGCAAAATTCTAAAGCACATAAATCTTAGTCTAAGGAATAAGCACTGAAGGGATTTTACGGCAAACCTAAAAATTCTAGAAATAAAAATAATTATGGCAAAACTAAACTTAATACTAAAAATTGTAAGTAGAGTCTAAAAATCTAAAGGTAATAAAAAAAAAACTTTTTTTTTAATTTTTTTTTTATATTTCGTTTTTTAAGGATTTTAAAAAAAAAATTTAAAAATTTTTTTTTTAAAACTTTTTTTTTTTAAAAAATTTTCTAAAAAAAACGATTTTTTTTACAATTTTTTTTTTAAAACGAATTTTTTTTCTTTAAAAAAAATGATTTTTTTACACTTTTTTTAAAGGAATTAATAATTTTTTTATTATTATTATTTTTTTTCAAAACTTTTTTTTAACTCATTTACTATTCATGAATAGTAAATGAAAAGAAATTAATTAATTTACTATTCACATGAAAGCGACATGATAGAAATTATTAATTGCAAGTTACATAATATACCCCTGAAATATTTAATAAATACGACTTTTTAAAACTTTTAAAACTTTTACGATTCAAAATAGTAAAGGAAAGAAATTAATTAATTTACTATTCACATGAAAGCGACATTATAGAAATTATTAATTATAAGTTACATAATATACCCCTGAAATATTTAATAAATACGACTTTTTAAAACTTTTAAAACTTTTACGTATCAAATTTGATTCTAAAATATTATTATATTATTATATTTTATTTCAATATTATTATATTATTATATTTATTAAATTATTATATTTAAATTAATATATCTTTAATCAATCAAAAAAAAACTTAAATACCCCGTGAAAACACAAAAAGTGTCCCCGAAATTACTTTTTTTTATAACTATATTTTTACAGATATAAATTAAAATATAGCGTTTTAGCGCTCCCCGGCAGCGGCGCTAAAAACTTGTTGATGTAGCGTGAGGGTACGAAATAGTATTATTTTTACTAGGAAATACTACAAAATATGACACAAGTTTTATTAATTTACGGATGGGATATACCTAAACCTTGCTACAACACTATAGGCAGTGTACCTAATCGTAGAGTAGTGTAGTTTTTAGTAAGTCCGGTTCGTTCCACAGGGAGCTAGTGATTACGTACTATATTTTTATAAAACTATATTTATATAAATATATATATATAAGTAGTAATATTATTATAAAAGGGGGGTTTTTACCGTTTAATGACCGGTTTGTCGATTTTATATTTTTAAGCGTAAAGATAAATGACAATAATTAAAGTGCGTAAAATAAATAAATGACGATAAATAAAATAACAATAAATAAAATTGCGATAGAATATGAAATAAAAGGATTATGCTTATTTAAACTTTCGTAATCATGATGTTTGACGTTTTGATTTTAATTAATTGTTACTCGGGTTAATTGTCCTTTGTCCTGGTTTATTTGATACCTATCTGGTTTTTGTCCATAATAGTCCATCGGTCATAAATATAAAGTGCGAGTGTCCTCGTCAAATTACCCTTATACCCGAAGTCAAATATTCCAACTAATTAAGGATTTAAACTGTGACGCAGTTATCACTTCTGTCAACAATTACACCAGTTATCACTGTATGTAATCCACCCCTGTTTTGATTAGATATAAATATTAATTTACTCACTTGATCAGTTTGAATAATTAATTACCCAACCCGAATAATTAATTAAATGATTATAATAGATTCCATATGAACGTCACTAAATAGGACAACCATAATCATTATTAATTATTAGGTTAATTAATTTGAAGATAGGTTCGACAGACTCCAATGAGTTGTCACTCAATTAGACAATACCCCCATCTATTAATAGTTAATAGTCCAATTTCTACAAGTGTCGGTCTTTTGCCCAAACCTTAATTATGGTCCAAAGTTCAATAACCCCATCTTAATATTTTAGCCTAACATCACGATTACTTCGGCTCAAATAAGCATAATAATAACTTAGTTACGAGACATTAAATTAAAAAGGAAGAACATAGCTTACAGTGGTGATTAATCGCGTAGCGTTGCACGGACAGAATTTTGACTTAAAACCCGTAAAACATTTCTTACAATACCCAACTAAACCATAACTTTATTATTAAAATTAACTTATATTAAAATTATAATATAAATATATATTACATATTACAGAAGAGAGAAAGAAATATGAAGAAAGGTGTACATAAATCGATCAAATGAATTGCCTTTTATAGGCAAATATTGAATTGAAATTTTCACTTATGACCCCTTAACTATGCTCAATTAACAACTTTTTATTATTTATTATTATTCTTATTATGAATTATTTAAATATTATATTATATTCTTGTGCATAGTTGACTTGTACTTTCAGCTCCGTTGCGTCGAGCGTTGATAGTTGGTTCATGTCTCGGTTCCGAATTTTCGAACGTCCTTGCGTACAATTTAATATCTTGTACTTTGCGTTTTGTAACTTGTACTCTTGTCATTTTTAGACGTTTCTCATCAATAATTTGAACCACTTGGATTGTATCTTGTACATTTGAGCTTTTTGGACGTTTGCGTCTTCAAATCTTCGTTTTCGCCTTTTGTCTTCGCACTTATTTATTTAAACAATTACAATGAAAATATAATACAATTACATATGAAAACCTATTATTTAGGAGGGATATTGCTATGAAATATATGTTCCTTTTTAGCCTTATCAAAAACCTACGTTAAATATAAATCATGTAATACTACTACGGTTTAAATAGAGTAAATAAATACTACCTAACATATAATTGTTCTAACAAGGAAATGAAAATTCACTTTCACTCTTAAAGTGCTCCCAATGAAGACATGACTTCTTTCAGGACTAGCCAACCATTTAGCGACACATCATCACTTCCTTTCCAGGACTAAACCCAGGACTAGCCACTCCCAAGAATGACATACCTCCTCAAATAAATTGGACCTACTTAAATTATTTAATTAAAGATGTTACAAGCTTTAATATTAATGGTACATGTAATATATGCATATATATCCGTCCATCCGTCCAGCAATATGATTGAAATGGACGAGCAGGAGAACGTGGGAGCTGGGCGACACCCTGGACTAAAGGCTGGACTAAGTGGTGCCAACGGTGTCCTCGTGGACTAAAGCTTGGACGGGCTCCTAGACGTACCATTGGGAGCACTCTTAGTATTACATGAGAGCAAAAGTGGGTTACTATTGATGAATAGTAGCCCACTTCCATACTTAGAGGAGTTATACGTTCCGCTTAAATCGTCGTACCTACTAGTACCATTTACTAACAAATGTCAAACACCCTAAACTTCAAGGGCTAAAGTGAAACTTACATATTTCTAAATAAAAAAAATTAAAAAAAAACTCACTCAAATCTTCAACGGACCACATATTCTCGCTCGCCAAATTTTTTTCGAAATCACAATTCAACTCGAAATAACTTTACGAACACAACGCAACTACCTATACGCAAAATGGACGCTTTTCAAAAGATGCTAAATATCTCGGATTATTATTCATACACATTGTTTTTTTATATATTATGTTTTCCCTTAGTGTCCGTTCAGGCCTTCCGCTGCGAAGCGCGGGGGCTCATTTACTAGTTCTTAAAAAGTTCTGTAAATTCGCGATTCTTCAACAATAGTACTCCTTAGACCATTTTTAACAATGACGGGCGTGTTGGCGTGTTGCTGGGTGGGGGTGGAGTGCTTGATGGGCGTGCTGACAAACTGTTGAATAATGAGTGGCTTGCTGAGTGGCGTGTTGCTGGGTAGGGAGGGAGTATTTTTTATTTCTTTTTCATTTTTCTTTCATTTGTTATTGATTTTAATTACTTATATTATTATTTTGTAAATTATAAAAAAACAAATAAATTTAATAAAACACACTAAAATTCAAATTAAAAAAATACGATTACATAGTCCTAAATAATTCCTAAAAATGAAAAATACATTAAATTAAAAACAAATAAGCTACTCGAACAAATCATGACTCACGTAACCTGATTCAAGGCTACTCGAAATGGATGGTGCCCGATTAATCGGGGAAATGCCCATGTTTACAAGATACAACTCAATTCGACATGGACGTGTCATGGCTCGCTCTTTTTGCGCATCTCATTGCTCATCCGTAAACGGAAATGCCAACTTTTGATACTCTTCGTCGAAATACACAATTTGCGTAAATACGTATGGTGTTACTTTTTGGATAAACTTTGTCAACTTTGTCCAATCAGAAACATCAGAAACGTCAACATCTTCAAATGATTTTTTTTCTCCTTCAACGTATGACTTCCAGTCATGCGCAGCTCTACCCCGTTAGTGTACTTCCATGGAAACTTTGTTGGAATTCATGCTTTGTGTTTGATAAATGTATGTGTGTAAAATGTATATGAATGTTTTGTTTGCATTTGTTGATGAAAATATGTGTGTATATATACTGAAAAATAAAAAGAACCGTTGCAATTTATATCTGTTTCAATCAAATACAGTACATGAATTCAAAAACCTGGCTTATTCACCATCCTCCACGTCGACACAAGCCTCTTTTCTTCCCGTGCCTCCACCCAACACGCTTCGATGTTAAGAGCATGAGGTGTGGGAAGGATTAAACCGGCGTCGCCACCACCTTTTTTGTAGACGACGGTCGGACGACACCGACCCGGCGTCGGTCCGACGTCAGAGGTCCCGACGTCGTCTGCTCGACGTTGGGTGAAGGGGATGTGTGGGACCCGTTTTTCAAATTTTTGAACGTTTGAGACCTTTTTTTTTTTAAAAGACATTTCTCTATCCCTATATAAAAACACCTACAAACTCATATTTTACACACACATTTCTCTCTTTTCTTCATTATTTTACACACCTCACAACTAAAAAAAATATGGCCAATCGTTGCTTGATCAACCTCGACGTCCATCACAACGGTGAGTTTTCCGATAACCGCCAATATTGGTACGACGGGTACATGATAGTGCTCCAAATGAACATATATTTAGTAGCAATATCCTCCCAATATGTAAATTATTTAGTTGTAATTGTCCTATTTTAAGTTGTAATCGTTTATATTAAATAAGTGCGAAGACAAAAGGCGAAAACGACGATTTGAAGACGCAAATGACCAAAAAGCTCAAATGTACAAGATACAATCCAAGTGGTTCAAATTATTGATGAAGAACGTCTAAAAAAAGATAAGAGTACAAGTTACAAAACGCAAAGTACAAGATATTAAATTGTACGCAAGGACGTTCGAAAATCCGGAACCAGGACATGAGTCAACTATCAACGCCCGACGCAATGGACTAAAAATTACAAGTCTACTATGCACAAGAATATAATATAATATATAAATAATTATATTAATTATTTATATTTTATATTTATATATATAAAACGTCGGCAAAGAAGATCCAAAGGGGTGTGAGCTGTATTCCATTTCCCCGCGACTCGCGGAGTTCTCAGGCACAAAGTGCCGCGACTCGCGGAGCACAGAAATTTCAGAATCCCTATAAAAGGTCGCGAATTCTGCCGAGTTTAATAACATAATAATAATAATAAATAATAATAATAATACTCTGTAATAAATAATAAATAAATATAATATATATATATATATATATATATATAGTATAGGTTAGTTTTATATTAGATTAGTTTGGGTTAATGTAAAGGTTATTTTACGGGTTTTGAAGTCGAAATTCTGTCCGTGTAACACTACGCGATAAATACTCAATGTAAGTTATGTTCTCCTTTTTAAATTAATGTCTCGTACTTAAGTTATTATTATGCTTATTTGAGCCAAAGTAATCATGATGTTGTACTAAATATTAAAGACGGGGTAATTGGGCTTTGTACCATAATTGGGGTTTGGACAAAAGAACGACACTTGTGGAAATTAGACTATGGGCTATTAATGGGCTTTATATTTGTTTAACTAAATGATAGTTTGTTAATTTTAATATAAAGATTTACAATTGAACGTACCTATAAATAACCATATACACTCGATCGGACACGATGAGCGGGATATTTATATGTACGAATAATCGTTCATTTAACCGGACACGGGAATGGATTAATAGTCTATGGAATTATTAAAACAGGAGTGAAATTATGTACAAGGACACTTGGCATAATTGATAACAAAGTATTAAAACCTTGGGTTACACGCAGTCGATAACCTGGTGTATTCATTAAGCAAAGTATTAAGACCTTGTTACAGTTCGAATCCCCAGTTAGTTGAAATATTTGACTTCGGGCATAAGGTTAAATTTGCCGAGCATTTTATAATTATGATCGATGAACTATTGTGGACAAAAACCAGATAGGTTTCAAATACATCCAGGACAAAGGACAATTAACCCAGGAAAATAAATTAAAATCAACACGTCAAACATCATGGTTACGGAAGTTTAAATAAGCATAATATATTTTATTTCATTTTTCCTCGTACTTTTATTTATTGTAATTTTAATTATTGTTATTTATTTTATATTGTTATTTAAATATCGTCATTTACTATACGCTTCGCTTAAAATATAAATCGACAAACCGGTCATTAAACGGTAAACCCCCTTTTATATATTATTATATATAATTGTATATATTTTGTACAAATATAGTTGTTTAAAAATATAGTGTGCAATAAGCCCGCTCCCTGTGGAACGAACCAGACTTACTAAAAACTATACTACTCTACGATTAGGTACACTGCCTATAGTGTTGTAGCAAAGTTTAGGTATATCCCATTTGTAAATAAATAATTAAAACTTGTTTAATTTGTAACGTATTTCGTAGTAAAATATAGTACTATCACGTACCCCCACGCTACCACATCAAGTTTTTGGCGCCGCTGCCGGGGAATCGGCAAAACTCTATATTTTTAATTCATTATTGTATAAATATATATTATTTTTAGAAAAACAATATAAAATCCTAAAAAAAAAAAAAATTTTAATATATATAAATCTATTTTTAAGATATTTTTAAAATTATAAAGTAGTTCTATTTTTATTTAAGTTTTTAAATATAAGTTTTTATTATACAAATATTTTGATATAAAACAGAAAATCCTAAAAAAAAAATAAAAAAAAAAAAATGTCGAATTTCAAACTGTACCAGAGTTGAATTTTGGAACCCCGCGACTCGCGGGGTTTGCAGCTTCGGGAACCGCGACTCGCGGAGCCGTCTGACACGAACCTGGTCCAGCAATTAATACGATTTAGGTTTTAATTATTTATTATTATTATTATTAAACCTAATTAGGTTTTATATATAATATTATTTAGTTTAAGTTTTTAATTAATTTATAATATTAAGTTTTAATTAGTTTTATTTATATATAAAAATTAATACTATTATAAAAAAATAATATTTTTATAAAAATTATATTTTTTTACAACTTTTTGTATATTTTTATATTTTGTCCCTTTTTATTTGTTTTTAGCGTAATATTTGTATGTTTTTCGCTCGTATTTAGTTTTAAGACATAGTTTTTGCCGTAGCTTATTTTTATTTTTAGATTTTTAGGCTTTGCCGTAAAATCCCTTAAGTGCTTTTTCTTTAGACTAAGATTTAGGTGCTTTAGAATTTTGCGACGTCATTTTTCGCTTTAGTTTTAAATAGATTTTAGTGCCTTTAAGTAATTGCTGTTTTCTGAATAAAATTGCATTTACCTTTAGACCTTTAGGCGCAACTTTTTAGATATAATTTTTAGACTTTTAAGTTACGAAGCGCTATTTTCTTATTTTTATTTTTATTTTTCGACATTTTTCGACGCGCATTCTTTTTCTTTCTTATTTCTCGACGCTTTAGTTTTTAGGACTTAGAAATTTTCTCTATTTCTTATCTAATATCTCAAACGGAAAGAAAAATTATTTAAGTGGTTAAATTAATGGACGTTGACAATTTTCTGCTTCGTAGTAATAGTTGGATTTGTTAGTGGCTGAGTTGTGAACTTCCGATTTAAAGGGTTCTGGCTCCCTGCTGCATCTTTTGGCTATTCGAAACGTGGGCAAAAGCAGAAAAGTCTATTAATTGGACAACTTATATAAGTTTTTCTATTTTTTATAACTAATAGGATAATTAGTAAATGCACCACATTGTAGCTAAAATTTGACCATCGCAATAAAATGGAAAATTTTGAAAACAAGGCTATGGAAACTCTTTTTGGTATCCAAAATCAATTAAATCAATACTCTCAAACGGGTGTTGATGATAATTCGTTCGGTCAATCTTGGATCACGAATGACGAAACAATAACTGGTTGTGAAATCTGTGGAGATTATCACTCAACATCAGAATGTTATTATTACGTTCCTATGAAAAATTACGCACCCACGGAACCTGAATGGAATGATTATGAAGAATACAATTCAAATTGGGATTATTCCCAAGAATATTTCCAAACTCAACAACCAGTAGACGAGGAAAATTACGTGTCTGAAAATTTATTAGACAATATGAAAATCAAACTCGAAGAACTCAATGCTCAAAATGAACAAATGAGAGAGTTTGTAAACCGGCAAGCTGAAACTCTATCAGACTACACACCTGTTGATCTGAGGAGTCGTGTGCAAGAAAATCTCATATCATCGAATTTTGATGAATTCGAGAGCTCCGAAATCACCAACTATCCCGATGATACTTTTTATTCAGTCTTACCAATTTCACAACATATCGACACAATAGCCTCTACCGACGAAATCATCGATCCATCAATGGATAAAGAAGAAGTAAGGGTGACAAATTGGTACTCTTGGGAATACGATAACGTTGAAAATTTTACCCCCGAGGCCAAACCGAACTTCACCATTCCACAACCTTCCAACCCAATATTCTCAATAGATGAGTCATCCACCGGAAATGAACTACGAGCTGTAATTGATAATGACACCTCGAATTTCATCCAATTGGGTAATAGAGGTGAAAACTTTGAACCTGAGAATAAAAGGAAGGAAATATTAGGAATTGTCCACCCTATAGAAATAAGTATGTCGGTGAATATCGATCCATTTGACCAAGAACCAGAAAAGAGACATATCCATTTACTAAAAGCTACACTTAAAAAAGAATTAAGTAGTGACGATCGGGTGAGTCTAAACTTTAAACCCATTGATATATTATACACCACCCGAGATGTAAATAACTGGCTCACTATTTTAATTCGTGGAACTTATTCTACCGACTTCACATGTCGTCAGCTAAGTGTGGGGAAGTCTAACCCCACTTAACGTTAAATTAGGGGTTCGGATTAGTGCATAACTCGTTAATAAACATGCATAATAAATTAGGGTAAAAGACGCATTTTTAAAGATTAGCAAACAGTTCAGAAAAGCAACCGTTTTTGAAGAAAAATATGTGTGATAAAACAAGAAGGAATGAACGATGAGGCGCGCCATCTATCATTCGACGAGCTTTGTAATTACAAACTGAGTATTTTTAATTACTTTTCTACACTAATCACCCTCATGAATTTATAATTATAGTCTGATTTCATACAAATGAGGGCATTGCATGATCTCAAGTGTGGGGAAGGGTTATAAATTCTCTCGGGTTTGCACTTAGTTTATTTGCCAAATTTTGTGAAAATTTGAAAAATTTTCAAATAAATGAAGTCAAAATCATGTTTATACATATTTATGAACGATGAAAACTAGGTGTTAATACCGAAATTATCGTTACCTCGGAAAGGACATAAATTAAGAAACACCCTAAAACGCTTGAATTAATTTAAAATGGAATAAAGGAGAATAAAAAGGCAAAGAAAGAAACTAAGTGTGGGGAGAATGTACCAAGTTATTCAATTAAAAACTATCTATCACATGTTTCTGTAAAGTTTATTGCAGGTGCTTTTGTTTTGGACTAAATTAACTGTTTTACCCGATTTACTGTAATGAAAGATGGATCTACACGATGAATCAATTCCATCATTTAAAGGAAGTAAAGTCTTCCGAAAAAGAAACGCGCTTCTTGATTTAGGTCAAGAAGTTGTCGTCCAGACCAGCTGTAGGTTGACGAAAAATCTAGAAAAGTCATCTCTAAAATCAGCAGGAAATCCACGGACCTCAGCATCAAACAGGGTCGCCAAGTGGTCAGACTTATCCTAACCATGAGAGGATCTGTCTTGTAAAATGGGGAGGGCGCCGTGCAAATTAGCTTGATAAGACTAATGAATCAGATCTCCAGAAAGGATAATCTCCTTAAAAGATCAAAAATCAGCTTTTAAGCCTGATATTACTCAATCCTTGAGATTGACCTTAAAGATTGAGAATTCAAACTCATGGAATTCAATGATATCTAAACTCGAGCTTGAACGAGAAAATATTTTGATCAAATTATAAACCGATTTGTTTTCTGAAAACACATTTTCAATGCGTTCATTACCATTGAACGTAAAATCCTAGGAATTCACCTGGAATTCATTAGGTCACCTGAACCAAATCGGGTGTCAACCGTAAGAACGGTGGTTGCATAGCATGGTCGAAGACAGGACCTTGTGCCAGACCGAAAAAAAATTATAGGATGATCTTTACTATTGCTCTTACAAAGGATAGTAATTGCGTCCGACACGTTATAGACCATAATTAAATGCATGTCATTAGACATTGCCTTAACAGTTTCTTGTTCATCGCTTTCCTTTACAACCAGGACGGTAGTTTGCCGAAAGGTAATATACGGGACAAGTGAACTGGATGTGTTGCTTTCCTAATACAAGGTTAGCAAGTGGGTAACACAAAACCACAAGTGTTGAGCTAAAATTTTCAAATCTGAAACCCACACAACCCATAAAAATATTTTGCAAACACCGGTGAAGGGTTATTCCGGAAAACTTGTCTAGGGTAAAAGCTAGATTGAATTTTCAAAAGATCAAATGTTTTCATAAAGATCCAATTTTCTAACGGATCTAAATTTTCATAGTCATGTGGGACTGTAAACCGCCTTTCAAATGTGCACTTTGCTTTGGAAACCGAAAGTAAATCGGCTATTTGATTGCAAGTGTCGTTGACCTAAACCCGAGGCAACTGTGGATGACACACCCACCTTTAACCATGGTTCTATCGTTACTATCATTATTTATACCGCCATATCAAAATCACTGATGTACAAAGTGTGAAGAATAAAGAAGTGATTCGTGTGATGTATTATAATTTCAAGTTATGTATTGCTTGAGGACAAGCAACGTTCAAGTGTGGGGATATTTGATAGTGCTCCAAATGAACATATATTTAGTAGCAATATCCTCCCAATATGTAAATTATTTACTTGTAATTGTCCTATTTTAAGTTGTAATCGTTTATATTAAATAAGTGCGAAGACAAAAGGCGAAAACGACGATTTGAAGACGCAAATGACCAAAAAGCTCAAATGTACAAGATACAATCCAAGTGGTTCAAATTATTGATGAAGAACGTCTAAAAAAAGATAAGAGTACAAGTTACAAAACGCAAAGTACAAGATATTAAATTGTACGCAAGGACGTTCAAAAATCCGGAACCAGGACATGAGTCAACTATCAACGCCCGACGCAATGGACTAAAAATTACAAGTCTACTATGCACAAGAATATAATATAATATATAAATAATTATATTAATTATTTATATTTTATATTTATATATATAAAACGTCGGCAAAGAAGATCCAAAGGGGTGTGAGCTGTATTCCATTTCCCCGCGACTCGCGGAGTTCTCAGGCACAAAGTGCCGCGACTCGCGGAGCACAGAAATTTCAGAATCCCTATAAAAGGTCGCGAATTCTGCCGAGTTTAATAACATAATAATAATAATAAATAATAATAATAATACTCTGTAATAAATAATAAATAAATATATAATATATATATATATATATATATATATATATATATATATATATATATATATATATATATATATAGTATAGGTTAGTTTTATATTAGATTAGTTTGGGTTAATGTAAAGGTTATTTTACGGGTTTTGAAGTCGAAATTCTGTCCGTGTAACACTACGCGATAAATACTCAATGTAAGTTATGTTCTCCTTTTTAAATTAATGTCTCGTACTTAAGTTATTATTATGCTTATTTGAGCCAAAGTAATCATGATGTTGGACTAAATATTAAAGACGGGGTAATTGGGCTTTGTACCATAATTGGGGTTTGGACAAAAGAACGACACTTGTGGAAATTAGACTATGGGCTATTAATGGGCTTTATATTTGTTTAACTAAATGATAGTTTGTTAATTTTAATATAAAGATTTACAATTGAACGTACCTATAAATAACCATATACACTCGATCGGACACGATGAGCGGGATATTTATATGTACGAATAATCGTTCATTTAACCGGACACGGGAATGGATTAATAGTCTATGGAATTATTAAAACTGGGGTGAAATTATGTACAAGGACACTTGGCATAATTGATAACAAAGTATTAAAACCTTGGGTTACACGCAGTCGATAACCTGGTGTATTCATTAAGCAAAGTATTAAGACCTTGTTACAGGTCGAATCCCCAGTTAGTTGAAATATTTGACTTCGGGCATAAGGTTAAATTTGCCGAGCATTTTATAATTATGATCGATGAACTATTGTGGACAAAAACCAGATAGGTTTCAAATACATCCAGGACAAAGGACAATTAACCCAGGAAAATAAATTAAAATCAACACGTCAAACATCATGGTTACGGAAGTTTAAATAAGCATAATATATTTTATTTCATTTTTCCTCGTACTTTTATTTATTGTCATTTTAATTATTGTTATTTATTTTATATTGTTATTTAAATATCGTCATTTACTATACGCTTCGCTTAAAATATAAATCGACAAACCGGTCATTAAACGGTAAACCCCCTTTTATATATTATTATATATAATTGTATATATTTTGTACAAATATAGTTGTTTAAAAATATAGTGTGCAATAAGCCCGCTCCCTGTGGAACGAACCGGACTTACTAAAAACTATACTACTCTACGATTAGGTACACTGCCTATAGTGTTGTAGCAAGGTTTAGGTATATCCCATTTGTAAATAAATAATTAAAACTTGTTTAATTTGTAACGTATTTCGTAGTAAAATATAGTACTATCACGTACCCCCACGCTACCACATCAGTACACTCAATCGTTCGAAGCTCTAGATGTTACCGGCTTCGATGTAGAACACGTTGTAAACTTTATACGCGATAGGGTAGATTGCGAAGCGGCCGCCGTTTCTTACTTTGACGAGGTCACAAATTTGTTCAAGGAATTTCAATCTGAAGCTGTGTGGGAACGAATGGTCGGAAAGGCCAAACTGACGTACAAACGTATCACGTTGTATTGTAGATACGTGTGGAGCCTTCCGGCTTCGAACGGCTGATAATGCTAAAAACGAACACATATTTTATATCATTATCCCTCAAGAAAGACAAGATTTTAGTTGCAATTGTTCTATTTACAAGTGATATTCGTTTAAATAATAAAAGGTGAAGACAAAAGGCAGATTCGACGATTTGAAGACGCAAACGACCAAAAAGCTAAAAAGTACAAAGTACAATCCAAGTGGTTCAATTTATTGATGAGAAACGTCTAAAAATGACAAGAGTACAAGTTACAAAACGCAAAGTACGCGATATTAAATCGTACGAAATTACGTTCGAAAATCCGGAACCGGGACCTGAGCCAAGAAGAAACGCGCGACGCAACGGACCTAAAATTACAAGTCAACTATGCACATAAATATAATATAATATATAAATAATTCTTAAAATTATATATATTTATTAAAACCGTCGGCAAATTAAAAGACAAAAATATGTGAGCTGGATCAGGCGGCCATGCGATCGCATGAGAAATAGGCATAAAACCCATGCGATCGCATGGGTTACTGTAGCAGGCCAACATTCTATAAAAAGGCAGTTTGCTCGAGAGTTTTAGAGACCATATATTTTCTTTCTTACTCTGTAACATAAATATATATATTTATAATTTTAATTTTAATTTAAGTTTAATAATAATTGGGTTATTGTAAGAAATGTTTTACGGGTTTTAAGTCGGAACTCTGTCCGGGTAACGCTACGCGATAAATAATCACTGTAAGCTATGTTTTTCCTTTTTAAATTAATGTCTCGTAACTAAGTTATTATTATGCTTATTTGAGCCGAAGTAATCGTGATGTTAGACTAAAATATTAAGATGGGGTTATTAGATTTTGTACCATAATTAAGGTTTGGACAAAAGATCGACACTTGTGGACATTGGACTATGACTATTAATAGATAAGGGGTATTGTCTAATTGAGCGATAACTCAGTGGAACCTGTCGAACCTATCTTCAAATTAGTTAATCTAATAATTATTAAAATGATTATGTATGTCCTATTTAGTGACGTTTATGCGATATCTTTTACGATCATTTAATTAATTATTCGGGTTGGGTAATTGATTATTCATTCTGATCAAGTGGGTAAATTAATATTCATATCTCATTAAAACAGGGGTGGATTACATACAAGGATAATTGGTGTAATTGTTAACAAAGTATTAAAACCTTGGATTACGCGCAGCAGATAACCTGGTGTAATTATTAACAAAGTATTAAAACCTTGTTACAGTTCGAATCCCTAATTAGTTGGAATATTTGACTTCGGGAATAAGGTTAATTTGACGAGCATTTTATAATTATGACCAATGAACTATTATGGACGAAAACCATATAGGTTTCAAATAAATCCAGGACAAAGGACAATTAACCCAAAGTAATAAATTAAAATCAAAACGTCAAACATCATGGTTACGGAAGTTTAAATAAGCATAATTGTTCTATTTTATATCTCATCGTATTTTTATTTACTGTTATTTTATTTACTGTCATTTTATTTACTCGCAATTTTATTTAACGTCATTTAAATATTGTTATTTATTTTACGCACTTTAATTATCGTCATTTATCTTTACGTTTAAAATATAAAATCGACAAACCAGTCATTAAACGATAAAACCCCCCTTTTTATAATAATAATATTACTATATATAATTATATATTTTATATAAATATAGTCGCTTAAAAATATAGTACGTAATCACCAGCTTCCTGTGGAACGAACCGGACTTACTAAAAACTACACTACTCTACGATTAGGTGCACTGCCTATAGTGTTGTAGCAAGGTTTAGGTATACCCATCCGTTAAATTTATAAAACTTGTGTAATATTTCGTCGTATTTTGTAGTAAAATATAATAGTATTTCGTACCCCACGCTACATCATCAATATAATAGTAAAATATAATAGTGGTCAGACTTATCCTAACCATGAGAGGATCTGTCTCGTAAAATAGGGAGGGCGCCGTGCAAAGTTGTAAGATCCTGTTTTCTTTTGGGTTTGGACGCCGTCCAACACTTTGGGACGCCGTCCTAGTTTGAATACCTGGACGCCGTCCAACACTTTGGGACGCCGTCCCAGTTTGAAGACCTGGACGCCGTCCAACATTTTGGAAGCCGTCCAGAATGGCTGGCAGACAGGTCTTTTTGCTTTTAAATATTTTAGATGGGTAAATTGGTAATTTCACTTGGTGGACGAATTAAAGGCCTTAGGATCATTTTGGTGAGGTCATTACTTCATTTCTCAACCACCAAACATCATCCATTCATTCTAGAGAGAGAGGGGGTGGTTAAGTGTGAGAAAGCTTAAATCGGGGAAGAAGAAGCTCATTTCGGGTTAGAACTCGGGAGTTAAAGTTGTTCATCTCCTCGTTAGCTTCGTTTTGATTGTTGTGGTAAGCCCTAAACTTGATTACCTTAGTTTAATATGTTTAAGGGTTAGGGTTTGGGTTAATGTTGTACATAAAACCCATGTATGAGTGATTTGGGGGTTTTGGGTAAGTTTGGGTCATGAAGACCCAAATGGTGACTAACCTAGGGTTTTGAAAGGGTAAATGGTGTAAATGGGTCTTAAAGACCTAAGTAAATACTAATACACTTATAGTTAATGTTAGTGGGTGTGATTTGGGTTGTGGGTTACCCAAATGGGCGTGTTGACCTAGAAATGGGTCGAATGGGTCTTTGATGACCTAGGTTTTCTTGCATGTATGAAAACGAGTTAACTTTGTGGTTAAAAGTGTGTTAAGACCTTATTTGGCTAAAGTTAGGGTTTTTGGTGAAGTTAACCCATTATTAGGGTTAAGGGTGCAAAATGGGTCGGGATTACACTTTGGGACAAAAGACTCTAGATTTTTGAGTGAGTTGCTTGACCGACTTGAGTTGTGAATTGATTATGTGCTAAAATGTAATAGGTACGTTACATTGAAGTGGCAAGTTCGGTTATCTTTCACGAAGACTCTAAGGTGAGTGGAGTAATTATACGTATGTGTATATGACGTATTTATTTGTGGGTGTTATGGTATGAACCATCGAGCCGGTAGTGCCATAACATGTATGTGATCGAGTGTGAACCACGAGCCGGTAGCACTATAAACTAAGATGTGAACCACGAGCCGGTAGCATCGAGTGTGAACCACGAGCCGGTAGCACTATAAAAGAGTATGACTCAATTGCGTATGGTGTGAACCACGAGCCGGTAGCACCATAGCGTTATGGTTAACCATATTGAGATTGTTGATTGTTTGGCATATTGTTTAAATATATTGTGTTGAGTATATGCTAATGCGGTTTTGTGATAATGTGCGACTTGTTAAGTATTTCGGGTATGATGTTATGCTAATTTGAGTTTCAAGTTCGTACAAGGTATTCGGTAATTGTGATTGCAAATAGATGGGTTATATATATATGTATGTATAATTATTGCATTCACTAAGCTTTGCTTACCCTCTCGTTGTTTACTTTTTTTATAGGCTCGGGTGTTGACAAGGGTAAGAGCGTTCAATTGGATTAGTGATCTCCCGCTTGTTTTGTTAGGGGATGCTTTTGGGTGTTAGCTTTTGGAGTTCGACCGAGATTGGGTAGTTTAACTCCAAACACCATGCTCTAGTGTCGTTTGGAACTTAAACTTATGTTTGGTCGAAACTTTTATTTTTGAACGAAACTCGTAAAACGGGCGATGTGGGCCCGTTGATGTAAAACTTGATTTGATGATGAAAATCTCTTAGTTTCATTTATATTGACTTGTGGTAAAAAGGTTTTCGTTTGAAAGTGTCGGGAAGCGGGTTTTTCGCTCGTGTGAGTTGGACCCGTGATCAGTGGCTGGAAGGCCATTGGGACGCCGTCCCAATTCCTTGGACGCCGTCCCAGTTGGTTGAGCTGGACGCCGTCCCAAAACTCTGGACGCAGTCCCACCCTTCTGTGCTGGACGCCGTCCAGGATTCTGGACGCCGTCCAGATGCACTGCCTTAAATTTTTTTTTTGGTACGCGTTTTTGGGTTTATGAAGTCGGGTTGTTACAAGTGGTATCAGAGCATGGTCTAAGGGATTTAGGTGACTTGAGATAGGCGCCTAGACTTAGACTTTTTATGTGCGCGTTTATGCGGGACTTGTAGGACTTTGGGTCTAATCGGGAATTGTTAGTGCTTTGGTTTATGAGAATTAACCTTGTGCTAATTGTTTATGTTGTGTTTAGCAAGCATCAAGCGAGATAGGCGTTGTACTAGCGAGTTAATGCGACGTGCTCGCGTAGTAATGACTAGCTACCATTATTACGGGCGCAAGTCGTGTTAAACAAGCAATGTACGACGATTGTTGAGCGAGATGGAGTAGTGTGGCATATATGTATATACATATGTAAATTGTCCTTTCGTTTTTGTGGTTTAACCTATTTCGTTTTATAGAATGAAGACGAGAAACGGTCCCGATCATGATAACGGAAGTACAAGCGAGGACGCCGAGTTTTCGGCCAAGGTTGAGGCCGCCTTTAAAAAGTTAAAAGCGGATTTTCTTACGGCCGTCCGAAAGGTCTTTCAAGATTCGGTCGATAGGCAGGTGACCGATTTGATAAATGAACGAATGAAGGCCACTATCGAAGAGGCCCTCGATGCTAGGAATGTCTACCCTCGCGGTGAAGGAGGTGAAGGAAGGCGGGACTTCCACTACGAGAATTTCAAGGATGCTCAACCCCTGATGTTTAATGGGGTGCGGGATCCTTTAAAAAGTACATGTTGGATCTCCGATATTGAGGGAGCTTTCCGTACCTCGGAATGTCCTCCCGAGAAGAAGGCGAGGTATGGCTCTAGCATGCTACGAGAAGAGGCTAAGTTATGGTGGGATGATAAAATCAACTTGTATGGTGAGGAACAATGTATGGACTTGACGTGGGAAGAATTTAAGAAGGAGTTTTTCAAGGAATACCGAACTTCTTCCGATCTCGATAGAATCCGGGACGAGTTGCACCATTTGTAACAAGGTTCAATGGACTTAGTTACTCTTAAGTCTACCTTCTTGGCAAAGACTCGTTTTTGCCCGGAGTATGTTGGTGATGATCACAAGCTAATGAAGGATTTCTACCGCACTTTAAATGATGAGTACAAGGGTAAGATTAGTCGGGGTATGGCTAAGTCTTTTGACGAGTTATTTGAATTTGCTCGGGGTTTTGAGCCGGAGGTGCCAAGAAAGAGCGATTTTACTTTTTCAAAGAGGAAGTTTGAGGGTTCAAGTCATTCGAACTTTTCAAATAAGAAGTCCAAGAAAGGCTCCGAAAGCTTTAATAGTGTGAAGAAGGGTGCTTCCGGGGGTTTCGGGCCCACGTGTTATAATTGTAATCAAAGAGGACACATGGCCCGTGATTGCACCAAGGCGTCGACCAAAATCACTTGCTTTAATTGTGGTAAAGCGGGGCATAAGAGGCCGGAATGTCCCGATTTGAATAATGATAATGTTAAACGGTTAGAGAAAGCGGCGGGCACGGCTAGGGGTCGCAACTATTTGATGACCAATGATGAAGCCAAACAATCGCACGAAGTTGTCTCAGGTACTTACATGGTTAATTCTAATCCGGCAAGGATTCTTTTCGATAGCGGTGCAAATTTGTCGTTTGTGTCTCCTAAATTTGTGTCTAAACTTAATAGACCGTTAGCTAAGTTAAGTCGTCCGATAGAAGTCGAAATAGCGGACGGCAAGACGGTGCTAGTGGTTGATGTGTGTGAAAATTGTGATGTTGTTTTTGGTGCCGAAACCTTTAAAATTGATCTTATTCCAATGACCTTGGGCGACTTTGATATTGTCGTTGGTATGGATTGGCTCGACCGATATAGAGCCGATATTGCATGCCATGATAAGTTTATTCGTGTGAAGACCCTAAGTGGGGGAGAGTTAATTATTCAGGGTGATAAGCGAAGGAGATCGGTGCCGATATGCACTTTTGCACGGGCACGTCGTTTTGTTGTTACCGGTGGCATGGCTTTCCTTGCTCACGTTGTTGATACTCGCAATGAGCCACCACCTATTCGTGAAATTCCGGTTGTTAGTGAATTCGAAGACGTTTTTTCGGACGAATTACCGGGTGTTTCGGCGGAAAGACAAGTTGAGTTTCGTATTGAGTTGGTTCCGGGAGCTACTCCCATTGCTAAAACTCCTTATCGTTTAGCACCAACGGAAATGCAAGAGTTGTTAAATCAAACCAAGAGTTGCTCGAGAAGGGTTTTATTCGACCGAGTGCTTCGCCATGGGGCGCTCCGGTGTTATTTGTGAAGAAGAAAGATGGTAGTATGCGTATGTGCATTGATTACCGTGAGTTGAATAAAGTGACGATCAAGAATCGTTATCCATTACCTAGGATTGACGATTTGTTTGATCAACTTCAAGGTGCAACGTATTTCTCTAAGATCGACCTACGGTCCGGCTATCACCAAATGCGGGTCCGTGAGGAAGACATAGAGAAAACGGCTTTTCGAACGCGTTACGGGCATTATGAGTTTGTAGTTATGCCCTTTGGTCTTACGAATGCACCGGTGGCATTCATGGATCTTATGAACCGAGTGTGCCAACCTATGTTGGACAAGTCGGTAATAGTGTTCATTGACGACATACTAGTCTACTCGAAAAGTATGAACGAACATGAACATCATTTGCGTGAAGTATTGAAGACGCTACGAAAGGAGAAGTTGTATGCAAAGTTCTCCAAATGTGAATTTTGGCTAAGGGAAGTTCAATTCCTTGGTCATATCGTGAACGAAAACGGTATTCAAGTAGATCCGGGGAAGATCGAAACGGTGAAGAGTTGGGGACGACCGACTACGCCTACGGAAATCCGAAGTTTTCTCGGATTGGCCGGTTATTATCGTCGGTTTATCCAAGATTTTTCTAAGATCGCTTCTTCGTTGACGAAATTGACAAGGAAGAATGTGAGGTTTGGTTGGGAGAACGAGCAAGAAATTGCTTTTCAATTGTTAAAAGAGAAATTGTGTCAAGCTCCGGTGTTAGTGTTACCGGAAGGTGTTGAAGACATGGTGGTTTATTGTGATGCTTCCTTAAATGGTCTCGGGTGTGTTCTAATGCAAAGAGGTAAAGTCATCGCTTATGCCTCTCGACAATTAAAGGAACATGAAACGAGGTATCCGACTCATGATCTTGAGTTGGCGGCGGTAGTGCATGCGTTGAAAATTTGGCGCCATTACTTGTATGGTGTCAAGTGTACGATTTATTCGGATCATAAGAGTTTGAAACATCTCTTTAATCAACGAGATTTGAATTAAGCCAACGTAGGTGGGTGGATGTGGTGAAAGACTACGATTGTGAAATACTTTATCATCCGGGTAAGGCAAATGTGGTCGCGGATGCGTTGAGTCGAAAGAGTCAACATCCGTCGATAAAAGTGGGGTCGTTACGTTTGATTATTTCCAACGATTTTCTTGAAAAGCTTGGTGAGATTCAAATAGAGGCTTATGTTCACAACAAGCATACGGAGCGAATCGTGGGCCAATCGGAGTTTATTACTATGGGTTCGCGTGGTTTGTTGTCTTTTCAAGGAAGGGTGTGGGTGCCTAAGATGGGTGATTACCGACGAGTGCTACTTGATGAAGCACATAAGTCAAAATATTCCATTCATCCGGGCGCAACGAAAATGTATCTTGACTTGAAGAAAGATTATTGGTGGCCGGGCATGAAGCATGATGTTGTGAAGTATGTTGAGCAACGCGTCACGTGTTTGCAAGTAAAATCCGAACACCAAAAGCCGTATGGTAAGTTGCAACCGTTAGAAATCCCGAAATTGAAATGGGAGCAAATTACCATGGATTTCATTACAAAGTTACCTAAAACGGCGAGAACCCAATTCGATTCGATTTGGGTTATAGTTGACCGATTGACAAAGAGCGCTTTGTTTCTTCCCATTAAAGAAGCGATATCGTCGGAGACCTTGGCTAAGTTGTTTATCAAGGAAGTGGTCTCGCGACATGGGGTTCCTATATCTATTATTTCGGATCGAGATACCCGTTTTACATCTCGGTTTTGGGAAAAGTTTCATGAAGATATGGGTACACAATTGAAGTTGAGCACGGCGTATCATCCTCAAACGGACGGTCAAATCGAACGTACGAATCAAACTTTGGAAGATATGTTACAGGCGTGCATCATTGACTTTGGTGGTAGTTGGGATGAGCATTTGCCTTTGGTGGAATTCTCGTACAATAATAGTTATCATACTAGTATCGGGATGCCACCTTACGAAATGCTTTATGGGCGTAGGTGTCGAACTCCCGTTTGTTGGGGAGAAGTGGGTCAAAGAGAGATCGGGAGTACCGATTTGGTTTTAGAGACAAATAGCAAGATCGATTTGATTCGGGAACATTTGAAGAAGGCTCAAGATAGGCAAAAGTCGTATGCCGATAGACGTAGGCGATTGATTGAGTTCCAAGAAGGCGATATAGTGATGCTTAAGGTTTCGCCATGGAAGGGTATTATTCGATTTCGAAAACGGGGAAAGTTAGCTCCTCGGTTTATTGGGCCGTTCAAGGTTTCAGCTCGTGTTGGTGAAGTTGCATATCGATTGGAATTACCCGAAGAGCTTGCGGGGATCCATAATACATTTCATGTTTCCCACCTCCGTAAGTGTCTTGCGGATGATTCCTCATGGATGCCTTTAGACGAGATCGAGCTAAACAACAAGTTAGAATATGTCGAGGAACCGATTGCTATCCTTGACGAGAAGGTGAAAATGTTGAGGAATAAAGAGGTGAGAACTTTCAAGGTTCAATGGCGGCGAAGTAAAGGTTCCGAGTTTACTTGGGAGCCCGAAGAGTTTGTCTTGGTTTATCTTCCTGCTTGTCATGCGGCGTGGATTGCGAGGTCGCAATCCGGTTCAAGTGGGGGAGAGTTGTAAGATCCTGTTTTCTTTTGGGTTTGGACGCCGTCCAACACTTTGGGACGCCGTCCTAGTTTGAATACCTGGACGCCGTCCAACACTTTGGGACGCCGTCCCAGTTTGAAGACCTGGACGCCGTCCAACATTTTGGACGCCGTCCAGAATGGCTGGCAGACAGGTCTTTTTGCTTTTAAATATTTTAGATGGGTAAATTGGTAATTTCACTTGGTGGACGAATTAAAGGCCTTAGGATCAGTTTGGTGAGCTCATTACTTCATTTCTCAACCACCAAACATCATCCATTCATTCTAGAGAGAGAGAGGGTGGTTGAGAGAGGGTGGTTAAGTGTGAGAAAGCTTAAATCGGGGAAGAAGAAGCTCATTTCGGGTTAGAACTCGGGAGTTAAAGTTGTTCATCTCCTCGTTAGCTTCGTTTTGATTGTTGTGGTAAGCCCTAAACTTGATTACCTTAGTTTAATATGTTTAAGGGTTAGGGTTTGGGTTAATGTTGTACATAAAACCCATGTATGAGTGATTTGGGGGTTTTGGGTAAGTTTGGGTCATGAAGACCCAAATGGTGACTAACCTAGGGTTTTGAAAGGGTAAATGGTGTAAATGGGTCTTAAAGACCTAAGTAAATACTAATACACTTATAGTTAATGTTAGTGGGTGTGATTTGGGTTGTGGGTGACCCAAATGGGTGTGTTGACCTAGAAATGGGTCGAATGGGTCTTTGATGACCTAGGTTGTCTTGCATGTATGAAAACGAGTTAACTTTGTGGTTAAAAGTGTGTTAAGACCTTATTTGGCTAAAGTTAGGGTTTTTGGTGAAGTTAACCCATTATTAGGGTTAAGGGTGCAAAATGGGTCGGGATTACACTTTGGGACAAAAGACTCTAGATTTTTGAGTGAGTTGCTTGACCGACTTGAGTTGTGAATTGATTATGTGCTAAAATGTAATAGGTACGTTACATTGAAGTGGCAAGTTCGGTTATCTTTCACGAAGACTCTAAGGTGAGTGGAGTAATTATACGTATGTGTATATGACGTATTTATTTGTGGTTGTTATGGTATGAACCATCGATCCAGTAGTGCCATAACATGTGTGTGATCGAGTGTGAACCACGAGCCGGTAGCACTATAAACTAAGATGTGAACCACGAGCCGGTAGCATCGAGTGTGAACCACTAGCCGGTAGCACTATAAAAGAGTATGACTCAATTGCGTATGGTGTGAACCACGAGCCGGTAGCACCATAGCGTTATGGTTAACCATATTAAGATTGTTGATTGTTTGGCATATTGTTTAAATATATTGTGTTGAGTATATGCTAATGCGGTTTTGTGATAATGTGCGACTTGTTAAGTATTTCGGGTATGATGTTATGCTAATTTGAGTTTCAAGTTCGTACAAGGTATTCGGTAATTGTGATTGCAAATAGATGGGTTATATATATGTATGTATAATTATTGCATTCACTAAGCTTTGCTTACCCTCTCGTTGTTTACTTTTTTTATAGGCTCGGGCGTTGACAAGGGTAAGAGCGTTCAATTGGATTAGTGATCTCCCGCTTGTTTTGTTAGGGGATGCTTTTGGGTGTTAGCTTTTGGAGTTCGACCGAGATTGGGTAGTTTAACCCCAAACACCATGCTCTAGTGTCGTTTGGAACTTAGACTTATGTTTGGTCGAAACTTTTATTTTTGAACGAAACTCGTAAAACGGGCGATGTGGGCCCGTTGATGTAAAACTTGATTTGATGATGAAAATCTCTTAGTTTCATTTATATTGACTTGTGGTAAAAAGGTTTTCGTTTGAAAGTGTCGGGAAGCGGGTTTTCCGCTCGTGTGAGTTGGACCCGTGATCAGTGGCTGGAAGGCCATTGGGACGCCGTCCCAATTCCTTGGACGCCGTCCCAGTTGGTTGAGCTGGACGCCGTCCCAAAACTCTGGACGCCGTCCCACCCTTCTGAGCTGGACGCCGTCCAGGATTCTGGACGCCGTCCAGATGCACTGCCTTAAAAAAAAATTTTGGTACGCGTTTTTGGGTTTATGAAGTCGGGTTGTTACAAAATTAACTTGATAAGACTAATGAATCAGACCCTCAGAAAGGATAATCTCCTAAAAGATTAAAAATCAGCTTTTAAGCCTGATATTACTCAATCCTTGAGATTGACCTTAAAGATTGAGAATTACAAAGTCATGGAATTCAATGATATCTAAACTCGAGCTTGAACGAGAAAATATTTTGATCAAAATACAAACCGATTTATTTTCTTAAAACCTATTTTTAATGCGTTCATTACCATTGAACGTAAAATCCTAGGAATTCACCTGGAATTCATTAGGTCACCTGAACCAAATCGGGTGTCAACCGTAAGAACGGTGGTTGCATAGCATGGTCGAAGATAGGACCTTGTGCCAGACCGAAAAATTATAGGATGATCTTTAATATTACTCCTACAAATGATAGTAATAGCATCTGACACGTTTTTGGACCATAATCAAATGCATGTCATTAGACATTGCCTTAACAGTTGCCTGTTCAACGCTTTCCTTTACAACCGGACGGTAGTTTACCGAAAGGTAATATACGGAGCAAGTATACTGGACGTGGTGCTTTCCTAATACAAGGTTAGTAAGTGGGTGACACAAAACCGCAAGTTTTGAGCTAAAATTTTCAAATATGAAACCCACAAAAACATTTTGCAACACCGGTGAAGGGTTATTCCGGAAAACTTTTCTAGGATAAAAACTAGATTGAATTTTCAAAAGATCAAATGTTTTCATAAAGATCCAATTTCCTAACGGATCTAAATTTTTATAGTCATGTGAGACTGTAAACCACATCGTTACTATCATTGTTCATAACTGCCGTATTGAAATCACTGATGTACAAAGTGTGAAGAATAAAGAAATGATTCAAGTATGTTTTTTTTTTTCAAAACTATATTGCTTGAGGACAAGCAACGCTCAAGTGTGGGAATATTGATAATGCTAAAAACGAACACATATTTCATAGCATTATCCCTCAAGAAAGACAAGATTTTAGTTGCAATTGTTCTATTTACAATTGATATTCGTTTAAATAATAAAAGGTGAAGACAAAAGGCAGATTCGACAATTTGAAGACGCAAACGACCAAAAAGCTAAAAAGTACAAAGTACAATCCAAGTGGTTCAATTTATTGATGAGAAACGTCTAAAAATGACAAGAGTACAAGTTACAAAACGCAAAGTACGCGATATTAAATCGTACGAAATTACGTTCGAAAATCCGGAACCGGGACCTGAGCCAAGAAGAAACGCGCGACGCAACGGACCTAAAATTACAAGTCAACTATGCACATAAATATAATATAATATATAAATAATTCTTAAAATTATATATATATTATATATATTTATTAAAACCGTCGGCAAATTAAAAGACAAAAATGTGTGAGCTGGATCTGGCGGCCATGGGATCGCATGGCAAATAGGCATAAAATCCATGCGATCGCATGGATTACTGTAGCAGGCCAACATTCTATAAAAAGGCAGTTTGCTCGAGAGTTTTAGAGACCATATATTTTCTTTCTTACTCTGTAACATAAATATATATATTTATAATTTTAATTTTAATTTAAGTTTAATAATAATTGGGTTATTGTAAGAAATGTTTTACGTGTTTTAAGTCGGAACTCTGTCCGAGTAACGCTACGCGATAAATAATCACTGTAAGCTATGTTTTTCCTTTTTAAATTAATGTCTCGTAACTAAGTTATTATTATGCTTATTTGAGCCGAAGTAATCGTGATGTTAGACTAAAATATTAAGATGGGGTTATTAGATTTTGTACCATAATTAAGGTTTGGACAAAAGATCGACACTTGTGGACATTGGACTATGACTATTAATAGATAAGGGGTATTGTCTAATTGAGCGACAACTCATTGGAACCTGTCGAACCTATCTTCAAATTAGTTAATCTAATAATTATTAAAATGATTATGTATGTCATATTTAGTGACGTTTATGCGACATCTTTTACGATCATTTAATTAATTATTCGGGTTGGGTAATTGATTATTCATTCTGATCAAGTGGGTAAATTAATATTCATATCTCATTAAAACAGGGGTGGATTACATACAAGGATAATTGGTGTAATTGTTAACAAAGTATTAAAACCTTGGATTATGCGCAGTCGATAACCTGGTGTAATTATTAACAAAGTATTAAAACCTTGTTACAGTTCGAATCCCTAATTAGTTGGAATATTTGACTTCGGGAATAAGGTTAATTTGACGAGCATTTTATAATTATGACCGATGAACTATTATGGACGAAAACCAGATAGGTTTCAAATAAATCCAGGACAAAGGACAATTAACCCAAAGTAATAAATTAAAATCAAAACGTCAAACATCATGGTTACGGAAGTTTAAATAAGCATAATTGTTCTATTTTATATCTCATCGTATTTTTATTTACTGTTATTTTATTTACTGTCATTTTATTTACTCGCAATTTTATTTAACGTCATTTAAATATTGTTATTTATTTTACGCACTTTAATTATCGTCATTTATCTTTACGTTTAAAATATAAAATCGACAAACCAGTCACTAAACGATAAAACCCCCCTTTTTATAATAATAATATTACTATATATAATTATATATTTTATATAAATATAGTCGCTTAAAAATATAGTACGTAATCACCAGCTCCCTGTGGAACGAACCGGACTTACTAAAAACTACACTACTCTACGATTAGGTACACTGCCTATAGTGTTGTAGCAGGGTTTAGGTATACCCATCCGTTAAATTAATAAAACTTGTGTAATATTTCGTCGTATTTTGTAGTAAAATATAATAGTATTTCGTACCCCACGCTACATCATCAAGTTTTTGGCACCGCTGCCGGGGACTCGGCGAAACGCTATATATTTACGCTATATTTTAGTAAAACTATATTTTAGTAAAAATATATTATTTTTGTAAAAATATATTATTTCATATTTCAAAAAAAAAAAGAGAGAGAGAAAACTGAAATCAAATAATTAATAAATAGAAATTTGGGCCGAGCCGATTAAAATCCCAAAATATTGTTGGACTCCTTGTTCATGCGACCGCATGATATCATAACTATATCCCCATGCGATCGCATAAGCCTGTCTGACAGGTCTGAAACCTTAGTTGTACGAATTAGGGTTACGTTTAAATAATAATAATTATTAATTAATTACAATTAGGGTTTTTAATTTAATAATATTTAGTTTTAGTTGTATTTAATTTGTAATATTTAGTTTAATTTAGTTTTATTAATTATAAATTGATACTTTTATAAAATAAATAATACAAAAATAATATTTTTATAAAATTGTATTTTTATAACTTTAAGCTTATTTTATATTTTGTATCTTTTTATTTGTTTTAGCGTAATTTTTGTATTTTTTTCGCTCGTATTTAGTTCTAAGTTATAGTTTTTGCCTTAGTTATTTTTTATTTCTAGATTTTTAGGCTTTGCCGTAAAATCCCTTAAGTGCTTTTTCTTTAGACTAAGATTTAGGTGTTTTAGAATTTTGCGACGCCGCTTTAAGATTTTAGTACCTTTTTAAGTTATTGCCGTTTGGGATATAGTATTTCTTTTAAGCTTTAATACCTTTAGACGTAACTTTTAATTCTTAGTTTTAGACTTTTAATTTTCGACGCGCTACGTTTTTTTTTATTATTTTTCAACCTTTTATTTTTCGACGTTTTTCGACGCGCTCTTTTTCTTTCTTAATTCTCGACGCTCTAGTTTTTAGGACATAGAATTTTCTATTTCTTCTCTAAAATTTCAAAACGGAAAATTATTTTAAGCGGTTAAATTGATAGACATCCAAATTTTCTGCTTCGTAGTAATAGTTGGATTTGTTAGTGGCTGAGTTGTGAGCTTCCGATTTAAAGGGTTCTGGCTCCCTGCTACATCTATTGGCTATTCGAAACGTGGACAAAAGCAGAAAAGTCTATTATTTTGATAACTTATATAATTTTTATTTTTATAACTAATAAGATATTCAGTGAATGCACCGAGCAAAACGTTCACCACCTTTCATACGTTCACCACCTGTAACTCGATCAAGACATCTAGCCAATATTGTCGCCGTTGATTTTTCTTTAGAATCATCATCAAGTCGACCAAGTACTCCAATTCAAATATCCGATAATCCATTTTTTGAACCAGACCTCACAATTGAGAACCCGGAGGATATTCAAGGACAATTCCAAGATCCTGAAACACTAATCATTCCTCCTGAACCACAAATCACTCATCCAGAGATTGTCGAAGAAGAAACCATTAAGTCAGAATCCTCTAGTGATTCAGATTCAACAAATTCAAAAATGGAAATAACGGAACCTCAAAGCATGGAAGACCGAATGAGAGCCATACGCACGGGCCAAGGTCACGCGATTAATCAACCAGATGTTAGAGCATCAGATTTTGAAATCAAAGGAAAAATCCTACACATGATTACCAATCAATGCCAATTAGGTGGTACAACAAAAGAAGATCCGAACGAACATCTTCGAACTTTTAATAGGATTTGTAATCTATTTAAAATCCGAGAAGTTGAGGATGAAACTATTTATCTTATGTTGTTCCCCTGGACTTTAAAAGGAGAAGCCAAAGATTGGTTAGAATCGTTACCTGAAGGAACGATTGACACATGGGATATTTTAGTTGAGAAATTTCTTCAAAGATTCTTTCCAGCATCTAAAGCCGTGACACTTCAAGGAGAAATTGCCACGTTCATGCAAAAGCCAAATGAAACGCTATATGAGGCATGGACAAGATTCAGAAGGATGTTGAGAGGATGTCCTAAACACGGTTTAGATACTTTTCAAATAGTGCAAATCTTCTATAAAGGCGTCGACATCGCCACACGAAAAGACATCGACACAGCAGCTGGTGGTTCCATTATGAAGAAAACCGCAACTGAAGCTCACAAGATAATTGATAATACAGCATCCCACTCTCATGAGTGGCATCAGGAAAAAGACATTTTTCATTCATCTAAAGCGGCTAGAGCCGATTCTAGCCATAACTTTGATTCTGTTTCCACAAAAATAGATGCTTTCGAGAGACGAATGGAAAAAATGACTAAAGATATTCACGCAATACAAATCAGTTGTGATCAATGCGGTGGACCACACTTAACGAAAGATTATCACATTGAACAAACGATGGAACAACGAGAAAATGTTTCCTACATAAACCAAAGGCCGGGAAATAATTATCAAAATAATTATCAACCGCCAAGGTCAAACTTTAATCGAAATCAAAACATTCTTTACAATCCAAATGGACCCAATAATAACTCATACAACCAACAAGGTCCGAATAACCAACCAACTCAAAACAACACTTTCAATCAACAAAGACCTGGTTTGTATAAACCACCACAACAAACCGAAGAGAAAAAGTCAAATCTGGAAGAAGTGGTATTTAAGCTAGTTGAATCTCAAACACAATTTATTGAAACTCAAACCCAAATGAATGAGAGGTTTGATCAATCATTTAGAACTCAACAAGCTTCCATTTTGAATCTAGAAAAACAAGTAGGTACTCTTGTTAGATTGATGAGTGAAAGGGAACAAGAAAAGCTACCGAGTAATACTGAAGTAAATCCTCGGAATGAAAATGTTAATATGGTGTCAACAAATTCTGAAAAACAAGCTCCAGAAGATGGAAAGGTTTTAGATGTGAGTAACAATGAAGAAGTTACAACACCACCACCACCCGAGTATGTAAAGCCAGTGGTGGCACCATAAAAACCACCCATCCTGTTTCCAAGAAAAGGAGTTGAGTATGAGCAAGTGATAGGTAATAAAGTTTGTTATACCTCTGGAAAGAAGAAGAAGAATAAGAAAGTACAAGAAATAAAAATAGTAAAAATAAACTCGGTGAAGACAGTTCCACCAAAACCTCCACCTAGGGTAGGTGATCCGGGTGAATTTATTGTTCCTTGTCTACTTAGCGATTGTGTCATGTATGATGCACTAGCAGATTTAGGTGCGAGTGTGAGTGTTATGCCTCTTTCATTATATAAGAGATTAGGAGTAGGTAAGTTAACTCCAACGGATATGAGTGTTCGACTCCTTGATCAAACCATTAAGCACCCAGTTGTAATTGCTGACAACCTATCCATTCAAGTAGGTAATTTAACCTTTCTAGTCGAATTCATTGTCATTGACATAGAAGAGGACCCAAACATTCCTCTAATTTTAGGTTGACCATTCTTAGCGTCCACCGGGGCGTTATTTGATGTAAGAAAGGGTAGAATGACACTTAGTAATGATGAAAAATCGATCACCTCTATGATTCGAAAGTCTAAATCTCCACCAACCAAAACTGTTGAACCAGCAAAAACGATTGGTAAGAACCATGTTGTTTTACCAACTCCAATGGTAGTGCTTAATAATAATAAAACGCCTAAGTGTGGGGAAAATGAAGCAACACCTAATGATGACCTGATAACAAAGAACCCCATAGTTGATACGAAATTAAATGACCCCGTTATTAACAGTTCAATGAAGAAACTTTTTAAATGGGTTTATGATGCTAGAAGTAAGGGGAACTTTAAGTTATGTAACCGGTTAGTATCCAATCTGTCGCCTAAAGAAAAGGCGAAACTAGTTGAATTTGTGGATATTACGGAAGAAGCTGGTCACTGGCTTAAAGAAAAAGTCACAGATATGCAAGTTGATTATGGTCCAAGAGAAATTGACGATGAAGTTAATCACAATTTCAACACCACGGCTACCTAAGTGTGGGGAGATTCAAATGTGCTAAGAAAAACAAATGCTGTCTAGAGTTAGTTGTTCTGTTCTCGTGTAGTTTCGAGAATAGAATCCGATTGGTCTTTTCCGCTAGCAGACACTAAAGAACTAGTTTTCTCCCCCCCCATTCTGATTTTTTTTTCTTCGTTTTTTAGGTTTTATATTAAATTAATATGCTTTTTAATTTTTAGTTTTGTGTGAATTTAAAAACAAAATTTACTTTATTTCATTAAGTTTAAAAAAATGATTTCTAAAGTTCGTCGTGAGTTGAAGGTTAGGTCGTTGAACCGAAATTACTTTACCCGAGGGCGGGACGAGAAATTTTGTTATCATTATTTTTAATCTTATTAATTTAAAGTATGTCAAAAAAAAAAAAAAAAACCAAAAATCTTTGTTTTTAAAAACAATCGCTTCAAAACAACAAATTTTAAATTTTGTTGAGGGACGGAATAGGTAAACATACCGAAACTACCTAAAGTAAAAGGAAACAAAATTTTAAAAAATTATTCATTTAAATTGTTTTAATAAATAAAGATTTTAATAAATATATATATATATATATATATATATATATATATATATATATATATATATATATATGTTTGTAGTTTATCTTATGTACAAAACATGGTAAAACAGCGCATTTTCAAAGACTGACATTAAAGTTCAGCAAAAGCTACTAATTTTGACGATAAGACGCAAAACATATGTGAAATTACAACAAAAGGAAGAACGGTAAGGCGCACCATCTATCATTCGACGACCTTAGTAATTGCAAACTCGGTATTTTTAATCACTTTTCTACACTAATCACCCTCATGAATTTATAATAGTCTGATTTCATGCAAATGAGGGCATTGCAAGATCTCAAGTGTGGGGAAGAGTTATAAATTCTCTCGGATTTACACTTAGTTTAATTGCCAAATTTTGTGAAAATTTGAAAAAGTTTCAACTAAATGAATTCAAAATTATGTTTATACATATTTATGAACAATAAAACTAGGTGATAATACCGAAATTATTGTTACCTCGGAAATGACATAAATGGAGAAAAAACCCAAAATGTTAGAATTCATTTAAAATGGAATAAAGGAGAATAAAAAGGCAAAGAAAAATAAATAAAAGCTAAGTGTGGGAAGAATTCACCAAGTTCTTTAAAACATTTATCACATATTTTTTACAAGATTATTGCAGGTACTTTTGCTTTGGACGATACTAATCAGTTTTACCCGATTTATTGTAATACTTTTGAAAGAATAGATGGATTGTAACAGACTCGTCCCACATCGGTGGGAGAGGAAAACAAAGCACTCCTTATAAGGGTGTGGATACCTCTTCTGGTATGACGCGTTTTGAGGGTGTTTACTCGAGAAGCAAATCCGTGAGGTAGAAGTGCGATCCGGGGTTGTACTCGTGTGCGGGTAGCCCGTCGGTGATCGGCTTGTGTCCAAAGCGGACAATATCATACTACGGGCTGATGGTGATGTTACTTATGGTATCAGAGCTGGGGCCCGCATCGATGTGTACTGCGGGGACGCAGTGTCCCGAAGGGGGGAGAGTTGTAACAGACTCGTCCCACATCGGTGGGAGAGGAAAACAAAGCACTCCTTATAAGGGTGTGGATACCTCTTCTGGTATGACGCGTTTTGAGGGTGTTTACCCAAGAAGCAAATCCGTGAGGTAGAAGTGCGATCCGGGGTTGTACTCGTGTGCGGGTAGCCCGTCGGTGATCGGCTTGTGTCCAAAGCGGACAATATCATACTACGGGCTGATGGTGATGTTACTTGGATCTACACGATGAATCAATTCCATAATTAAAAGGAAGTAAAGTCTTCCGAAAAAGACACGCGCTTCTTGATTTAGGTCAAGAAGTTGTCGTCCAGACCAGCTGTAGGTTGACGAAAAATCTAGAAAAGTCATCTCTAAAATCAGCAGGAAATCCACGGACCTCAGCATCAAACAGGGTCGCCAAGTGGTCAGACTTATCCTAACCATGAGAGGATCTGTCTCGTAAAATAGGGAGGGCGCCGTGCAAATTAGCTTGATAAGACTAATGAATCAGACCCTCAGAAAGGATAATCTCCTAAAAGATTAAAAATCAGCTTTTAAGCCTGATATTACTCAATCCTTGAGATTGACCTTAAAGATTGAGAATTACAAACTCATGGAATTCAATGATATCTAAACTCGAGCTTGAACTAGAAAATATTTTGATCAAAATACAAACCGATTTGTTTTCTGAAAACCTATTTTTAATGCGTTCATTACCATTGAACGTAAAATCCTAGGAATTCACCTGGAATTCATTAGGTCACCTGAACCAAATCGGGTGTCAACCGTAAGAACGGTGGTTGCATAGCATGGTCGAAGACAGGACCTTGTGCCAGACCAAAAAATTATAGGGTGATCTTTACTATTGCTCCTACAAAGGATAGTAATAGCATCTGACACGTTTTTGGACCATAATCAAATGCATGTCATTAGACATTGCCTTAACAGTTGCCTGTTCAACGCTTTCCTTTACAACCGGACGGTAGTTTACCGAAAGGTAATATACGGAGCAAGTATACTGGACGTGTTGCTTTCCCAATACAAGGTTAGCAAGTGGGTGACACAAAACCGCAAGTTTTGAGCTAAAATTTTCAAATATGAAACCCACAAAACCCACAAAAACATTTTGCAACACCGGTGAAGGGTTATTCCGGAAAAATTTTCTAGGATAAAAACTAGATTGAATTTTCAAAAGATCAAATGTTTTCATAAAGATCCAATTTCCTAACGGATCTAAATTTTTATAGTCATGTGAGACTGTAAACCACATCGTTACTATCATTGTTCATAACCGCTGTATTGAAATCACTGATGTACAAAGTGTGAAGAATAAAGAAGTGATTCAAGTATGTTTTTATTTCAAAACTATATTGCTTGAGGACAAGCAACGCTCAAGTGTGGGAATATTGATAATGCTAAAAACGAACACATATTTCATAGCATTATCCCTCAAGAAAGACAAGATTTTAGTTGCAATTGTTCTATTTACAAGTGATATTCGTTTAAATAATAAAAGGTGAAGACAAAAGGCAGATTCGACGATTTGAAGACGTAAATGACCAAAAAGCTAAAAAGTACAAAGTACAATCCAAGTGATTCAATTTATTGATGAGAAACGTCTAAAAATGACAAGAGTACAAGTTACAAAACGCAAAGTACGCGATATTAAATCGTACGAAAGGACGTTCGAAAATCCGGAACCGGGACCTGAGCCAAGAAGAAACGCGCGACGCAACGGACCTAAAATTACAAGTCAACTATGCACATAAATATAATATAATATATAAATAATTCTTAAAATTATATATATTATATATATTTATTAAAACCGTCGGCAAATTAAAAGACAAAAATATGTGAGCTGGATCTGGTAGCCATGCGATCGCATGGGAAATAGGCATAAAACCCATGCGATCGCATGGATTACTGTAGCAGGCCAACATTCTATAAAAAGGCAGTTTGCTCGAGAGTTTTAGAGACCATATATTTTCTTTCTTACTCTGTAACATAAATATATATATTTATAATTTTAATTTTAATTTAAGTTTAATAATAATTGGGTTATTGTAAGAAATGTTTTACGGGTTTTAAGTCGGAACTCTGTCCGGGTAACGCTACGCGATAAATAATCACTGTAAGCTATGTTTTTCCTTTTTAAATTAATGTCTCGTAACTAAGTTATTATTATGCTTATTTGAGCCGAAGTAATCGTGATGTTAGACTAAAATATTAAGACGGGGTTATTAGATTTTGTACCATAATTAAGGTTTGGACAAAAGATCGACATTTGTGGACATTGGACTATGACTATTAATAGATAAGGGGTATTGTCTAATTGAGCGACAACTCATTGGAACCTGTCGAACCTATCTTCAAATTAGTTAATCTAATAATTATTAAAATGATTATGTATGTCCTATTTAGTGACGTTTATGCGACATCTTTTACGATCATTTAATTAATTATTCGGGTTGGGTAATTGATTATTCATTCTGATCAAGTGGGTAAATTAATATTCATATCTCATTAAAACAGAGGTGGATTACATACATTGATAATTGGTGTAATTGTTAACAAAGTATTAAAACCTTGGATTACGCGCAGTCGATAACCTGGTGTAATTATTAACAAATCAAACAATCCCTATATATATATATATATATATATATATACATATATATACATATATATACATATATATATATATATATATATATATATATATATATATATATATATATATATATATATATATATATATATATATATATATATATATATATATATATATCTTTGCTTATGTCTTTGATGAAAAATCACTTTTGATGGAAGTTTCTTGCATTATGTTCTGATTAAGAAACAAAAGCGAAAGCAGGTTTGAAGGCTCAAATGGATAAGTTACAACAAGAAAGAGACGAGTTTCAAAAGATGGTCATAGGAAATCAGGTGTCATATTCTTGTCATCTGCTTTGTAGTTAGTAGTTACTCTATTTTTGTCTTTGATAATGTTTATTTGTAAACACTTAAATGTTGACATGTGTCACTATAGCAAGTGTGAATCTAACATACACATGAGATGAAGAAAAAAGAAAAGGAGTACATTAAGTTTATACACATGAGATGAAGAAAAAAGAAAAGGAGTACATTAAGTTTCAGGTATGAATATGATACACTTTTTCTGAGCGGGCCATTCTTCTTTTCTTTACGCGGTTGCTTCTTATAATGACTGTATGATAGTGTAGATCATGCAAAGTATTAATGTTATTTCAGGAGAGGCTAAACCAAGTTACGGTGAAAAAAAAAAAGAAAGAATCGAGATCAACAACAACAGCAAACCCAATCCCAGATGAGTAGTGTATTGGGGAGGTGCGACGTAGACAATCCTTCCTCTATCCTAGAATAAAGAGAAGTCAATTCTCCATCCCTAGTGAAACACTCCAAGAGTAAAGAAGGTCCTCCCTTTCTCTGTTCGACGGATAAAAAGATTGTTTCCAAAAGGACCTTCGACCAAAAAGTAATATATATACACACGCATATAAAATAACAAATCAACAACAAAATAAAAAGAGACGTCATGAAAATGGTAGAATCAAATTTCTGTGGGTTTCAGATCATGCCTGAAATTTAATTTAGGCTTTAAGCGAAAATCATGAACTTAAGGTAATTGATGACTATTTTTGACATGTGCAAAGACATATAGAAATTAAGTTGTCTGTTTCTTACTTGTATTCTTCCTGCCAACAGAAAGAAGGACGACAACGTGGGACTTGGAACGGAAAAATGACTGACAAGGATTTTTATAAAATAAAAATTGTATGTTGTATTTATTTATAATAATTTGATTCAAAATAGATATAACCAACCATAAACTATTCTAGGTGGATGCATACAAAGCAAAAAAATCAAGAATTGGTAAGTGAAGAATGTGGTTGGAAACGTGTTCACGGGATGTTTTCCGCCCACCTAGCAATATGGTCTTGCTATCCGCACTTATTGGTACTGTTGCCCAATTGGCGATATTCATACTTCTTGTTATCTTGCGTGGATACACTAGAATTCGGTTTCTTTGTAGAGTGATAAGAATCGTTTCAGGAAAGTAAGATCCTTAAACAGTCTTCGTATACCACATACTATTTGTTTCAATTAAGTAATCCTTTCTATTACGGTGGCATAACCCAATTACTTGATGGGTGGTTTGCACTATATATTTTTACTCCACCAAATGCATTAGATATTGTTTACTTTAATTGAAACAGGATACGCCAGTTAATTATTATGATTAGAAGTTGAATAATTTTGTTAGAGAGTTCATTCAAACAGTTTTTTTGTATAAGTGGAGTATACTTTTGTTTTAGGGAGCATCCGAAGTATTCATTGTTACAATGTTTGTAGTTTCTTACGCTCGCACCTCTTTTGTTTTCGAATATGTGAATGGACGAATGTGTTCACGTAATGGTGGTAGTTGCTTTTTTTATACTTATTTGTTTAACATTGTATTTATGTTTTGCTAGAATTTGTTATATATATTAGGAACAGTTGGATAATGACAATGATCCTAACAACTTCACTTTTCCCATTTTTACGGTGTTTTGAATACGGTTGCCAAAGAAACGGAATCCTAAAGCAACATAAAAATAGGAAAAATGAAGCTATTAGGATCATTGTCTTTATCCAACTGTTCAGCATAGGATCATTGTCTTTATCCAACTGTTCCGCATGATATATTGAAAAAAATTAGCAAAATATAAATAGAATGATAAACAGATAAGTATATAAAAAAAGCTCCTATCACCATTACGTGAATACATTCGACCATTCACATATCCAGACACAAAAGAGATGAGAGCATAAGGAACTACAAACGTTGTAACGATAAATACTTCGGAGGTTTCCTGAAACAAAAGTATACTCCACCTACACGCAAAACTGTATGAATGGTCTCTTTGACAAAATTAGTCAACTTAGTCATAACCCATAACGATTAACTGATATACCATGTTTCAATTAGAGTAAACTATACTTAATGCATTCAAACAGGTGGAGTAAAATATATATTGCAAGCCAACCCATCAAGTAAATGGGTTATGCCGCCGTTAATGGAAAGGATTACTTAGTTGCAACAAATAGTATGTAGTATATGAAGATGATTTAAGGATCTCACTTCTTTCTTAAACGATTCATATCACTCACCAAAGAAATGGATTTGCAATGTTTCCAAGCAAGATGACAAGAAGTATGAATATCGTCAATTAGGCACCAATACCAATAAGTGCGAATAGCAAGACAATATTGCGAGATGGGCGGAAAACATCCCCATGAACACGTTTCCAACCAGATTCTTCATTTACCTATTCTTGATTTTTTGCTTCTTATGCATCCACCTAGAATAGTTTATGATTGGTTATATCTGAGCTGAATTAAATTATTATAAATAATTACAATGTACAATTTTTTTATGAATAACCTTGTCAGTCGTTTTTCCGTTCCAGGTCTGGCGTTGCCGTCTGTCTTTCTATTGGCAGGAAGAATGCATGTAAGAAAAAGACTACTTGATTTCTATACGTCTTTGCAACTGTCAAAAATATTTATCAATTACCTTAAGTAAGTTCATGATTTCCATTCGTAAATTGATTTAGCCTCTCCTGAAACAATCATTAATACACGCATGATCTACATTATAGTCCATATCATAAGAAGCAACCAAGTAAAGAAAGAAGAATGCCTTTTTCAGAAAAGGTGAATCATATTCGTACTTGCTATTTAATGTACTTTTCTTTTTTCATCATCTCATGTATATGTTGTGTTCTCACTTGCTTTCGTGACACAACATGTCAACATTATAAGTACAAGTCCAAGGTTGCAAAAGACGTGAGACGGGGTCGAGACGGTCGGGTCCTAAAAAGGTCGAGACGGACGTTGACCAAAGTTGACTTTTAAATATAAATGTATATATGTGTGTATATATTTTAAAGCTAAAAACTTTAATTGACTAATTTGTACCCTTATTCGCTATCACCGTTAATATAATACAAAAAACTTAAACTAAAATACGACAAATTTGACTGATTTTACTGACTTTCTGGCTTTTCCGAATTTTGAGAGCCTTTGACCTGATTTTTTTCAACTTTGACCCGAATTTTGACCCCTGACTATCATATTAGACGGTTTTCTTCGAGACGGGACGGGCTAGTGACCAAACCGTCCCAACGGGCGTCGCAACGGCTCGAGACGGGGTGTTTTGCAACAGTGAGCACAACAACAACAAAAATCAATCCCACATGTGTGGGATATGGGGGAGGTAAGATGTAGACTATTCTTGGCCTATCCTAGAATAAAGAGAAGACTTTCTCTACTCTTGAGGTGTAAGACATTTCTCCACCCAGAGTGATACACCTCAAGAGTAGAGAAAGTCCTTCCTCTCTATGTTCTACTGATAGAGAGATTGCTTCTGAATGGACCTCCAGTCAATAAGTAGGTTAAAAAAAGTGTGAGACGCCATGAAAATGGTAGAATTAAATTTTCATGGGTTTTAAATCTGCCCGAAGTTCAATTTAGGCTTTAAGCAACAATCATGGCGACATTCATACTTCTTATAATTGTTTACAAAATTACACGTTATCAAAGACAAAATAAGAAGAGTAATTTGACGAGTATATGACACCTGATTTCCCATGACCATCTTTTGAAACTCGTCTATTTCTTGTTGTAACTTCTCAGTTTGTGCCCTTTCGCTTTTGCTTCCTAATCAAAACATAATGCAAGGAATATCCATCAAAAGTGGTATTTCATCAAAGACATAAGCAAATATATATAGGGTTGGGTTCATTTGAGAACACTAGCAAACTTGAGACCATTTGTGAATACGTTTTAAACGAGGTGTGATTAAATATATGGAATTCCATTCACATGAGAGCTAATCTCGACCATTCATTTAATCTTCTAGAGGTCTAGAATTTTGAGCTTTTATGAAGCCTAAAATGAACTTCCATATATATATATATATATATATATATATATATATATAGTTGCTATTTTCCTGTCTTTTGCACACAACTGTGACTCTAGCCTTGACATATCTGAAAGTCTCGAAGAACACTCAAATATAGAAACATTAGTGAATGTATCACAAAATAAACTCTCAAACAACCCTAAGCTTAGTCTCACACTATAACATGTAACACTTTTAAAATACCATAAAAGAAGTTTATAGTAACATGATTTTGGGTTGTTTTGTAAATGTTGTAACTTGTGGGTGTATAGTGTAAATATGCATGGACGGGTTTTAATCCTCAAAACAGATCTGGAACTTTAGTTTTCATCTTCATTCTTCAACAAACACCTCAAGGTTTTAGTGAGAGATTCTAGAGAGTGGAAGCTCTAGAGGAGAAAGAAGATGCTGATTCTTGCCCAAATCGGAGCCTATTTCTTGTGTAGGTTAAGTTTGGTTTTAGCACCTAAGGTAATCTCTAATTCGAGTCTTTAATGTTTGATTTTGATTTAGGGCTATGGTTTGGGTTGGTGGTGTATTATAAACCCCATTTTCTTTGAAATTTGGGGTTTTGGTACAAGTCTGGGTATGTAAACCCTAATGTTATGGGTTAGGGTTTGATGACGAATTTGGAAAAATTGGTCTTGAATTTTAGCTGTTATTCACTTGTAAACTTGTGTGTTGATGTGTAAGATGTTCATAAGAACATGCTTTGAGTCAAAATTTGGATATTGGCTTTCAAAGGGTCAATTTGGGTATTGTGACTTGTTTTTGGTAATTAAAGTACTTAGGTACTTAGACTTGTGTTAATTGGTTTCTTTAACTATACTCACTAGTTAATGGTGATTATGGACTAGACTTGACTTGTTTTGGGAAGTGCAATTTGGGTCAAATTGCACTTGTATGAATTGGTGTTCAGAGGTGGTTAGTGAATAATCACTATCTAGTTAACAAGTATGGGTCGGGACCTAGATTTGGTCTATTGTGGGTTAAGTACAATATGTGTAAGATTGTACTTATTAGTGTGGGTTAGAATTACCTCTCGAAGTGGTAATTGGGTGTGCTTATTTAAGTGTCCAACTGGGCGGGTATTTGGTGAGTAATGTGAAATCCCTAAGCTAAGTGATGAGTGTGTCGGATTCTCTTGTAGAGAATGGGTTTTTATGTGTTTTGTATGCCTATGTGTTATATAGGTGATTACTAGCTCGAATGCGATTACGGAGATCGTGCTTACATGACACGTGCGCACGTTCCAAGGTGATTGGAATGATTATATATGTGTGTATATAAGTTGTTGGTGATGTGGTTAGTGTTATCCGTGCGTTGGATACATTTAATTCCGGGCGTTGTGGAGACCACATAGTATGATTGTGTTAATCCGTGCGATGGATTCACTTAACTCCGGGCGTTGTGGAGATCACATGGTGTAATGCAGCCGTGAGAAAAACAAACAAGCCCTACGGATTTGAAAATGTTAGGGTAGTTAAATGAGAAAGAGAATAGCAAAATTAAAATAGTAATGCAAGTCTCTCACATGTTTACCCTCACGTAAGATTAACAGAAGCTACTTCATGAGAAAAGTAAACAAAAGCTCTGACTTAGAAACTCGTGCCAATCTTTCATTCTTTTGAATTCCTCCGTCCGGTATCTTTCTGATCTCTTCTAACATTTATTTTCTTCTTATTCATTTGCAAGTAGCAACTCTTTTGTTACCACTTTTCTCTCTTTGAGCCGCCATCTTATTTCCTTCTTGCTACAACCGTCGATGATTTGTAGATCTTTTGTTGCTATCCTCTCCAACCACCGGCATCTCGCTGGTGGTTCGGATATACTTTCTTTCCGCCGTAATAAGGTTCAATGGCTCATGCCCTTGTTTCTCCGGCGTCGATCGGCCCGATGTTTTCTCTGGTCGCTCTAACGGCAACCAGGCGGCGATTCCGTGCCCTAGATGCTCGGGATCCGGGATCTGTTTGAGTTTTGGGGGTTGGTTTAGGGTTCAGTTCGATAGTGTTGACGGGGTGTGCTGCTGATCTCACTTTGACCGTTCCATCGCACCACCTTTATTATTCTTGGGTAGTTGTAGGCGGCGAGTTCCATCGGAACTCTACTGGTACTTTGGTCGGATTTAGGTTTTGTGGTGGGGTTGGGTGGGTTTTGGAGGGTTTGCGGTTCGCGTTTTGTTGAAACTCTGCTGATTTAGGTTTTGCGTTTGTTTGTCATTTGAATTGTATTCCTAAAGTGCCCACTCTGTATTCAATGTAGTCGTTCACTGTGTGTTTAGAACGAACAGACCTGTATGGGCATGTTTCTTCTCTAACTGTTTCTTTTAGTAAATTTTAGATATGACCCGTTTAACCTAAATCAACCCATTCGTATGTAAATGGGTTGAATTGTTGAAATTGCTATCTACAGACCATGTAATACCTATCTTGATAGCAAGTTATGATCCTTCCTTCACACAGATAAATCAAAAGGGACCAGACTTCTAAAATCTAAAACAAAGATTATAGTAAAGCACTGTGGCTAGTCCTTAGTTTGATCCACCATATGGATTACTACGAAGCCATACAAATGTAAGTCCTTTTACCAATAGCAATCCTAAGATCTGATAATGATTGTAAGAAACATGCTTGATCAAGTGGTAACTGTCTGGTAATACCGTAAGACCATGGGCCAAAGTCAAAAATGCTGAACATAAGCATAGAGCATGTAGTAGGTCACCCATGGTAGCTGCTTACCAATCGTACATTAGGAATGTGTATCATTATTGAAAAGGCTGAATTTGATGCAACAAAAGGACACATAATATTTACTAAAATAATACTGTAGATGCAAACAAAAGGTTTGAAAGGATGAGAATTACGATTTGTGTAGTAAAACTGAAGATATTAAAAACAAGTAGTCTTATATTTTTAGTTTGAGAACCTCGAGCCACGTCTTCTTTTGGAGATGTGACTTCAGACATAAAACATCATAGAAAAAACAAACAACACCACATTGTTTTCTTTTCTAAGAATTCTATTACGTGCCATTTCTAAGAGGATAACCGAGAAAGATTTGTAACATGTTGAGGTTCTATGTTGTGACTTTCAAATATTGTACACTTTTAAGTGATCAATGATTTGTTTGGAGAAATGGTAAAAGGGGCTGCTGCTATTGAAGACGCTCACCAAAGGGACCCACTAGAATGGGGTATGGCCGTATGGGTTCGGCGGCTAGTGGTGTTATTTATATTATGTTCCGTAATTATTAAGAGAAGAAATAACTCGCTGGAAAGTTGTGAAATTGTTACTCATTCAGATTCAATAAGAATATACAATTATACATACATCCATAAATAAATAAATGTAATTGACAAAAGTTTTTGACAATTAAAATACCCAGTTCACCACAAACCTTAAAGGTTTAAGCTAAATGAAGACTTGCAGGTTGCAACTTTTGTAGAGGTATTAAATATTTTAATCTACATCTACGCTAGTATAAAATAAAGTATAAAATACTGTATAAAACTAGCATAAAATTAAGGTTTTATTGTATACTTTTCTAATAAAAAGTGTTGTAAACCATCCAGGCATAGCCTGGATGGCCACCGACACTTCCAATGAAGGGAGCCACCCGGGTTCGATTCTTGGCACTGCCATCTCGTTCAAAAAGGGAGCTCACCTGAGGTTGCTTTACCTGGTAACCGTGAGGGTCGGCTTGTAGTTTACCCGGTGGTTTACTCGCTGCGTTGGGGCCAATGTGCCTGTTTCGTAGTTGGGGTTCCACCGTTACCAAAAAAAAAAAAAAAAAAAGTGTTGTACAATTGACATGCAACTCGATGCACCACATTTAAGAATTAAAGAATAATTCTAACGAAATGATGTGTTTACATTTTTTCCCTGGAAGGTGGAAACTGAGAACTATCGTTTGACTTTCATCATTGACTTCAAGCCAGTTTTGACCTTCAATTCTTCCCTTTTGGAAGACCATATTTCACTTTTCTATCCTCCTTTTCTTAGATAATAAATGGAACGAGTATTTTCCTTCTCACGACTTGACCGTGTTGTAACGAATATTACTTTTTAATATTTTTTAAAATATCGGTAGTTAGTGACTGATGAAAAGTTGTACCTGTATGCAATAAGATATAGTCCGTTTAAAATTTATAAATGCATAATCATCACTAGCTTCAAGTTTATTTGTATGATGACGATTGACAATAACTTAACTCTATAAATATTTGAGTATGTTCTTGGTTGGATTTGCAAAACATGGAGGTTTTGGGGTAAAATCTAGAGTTTTTTGAGCAAAATTTGAAGATTTTTGGGCAAAATACGAAGGTTTTTGAGCAAAATATGAAGCATTTGGGGCAAAAAAAAAATTTCCACCGGAGACAAAATCGAAAAACTAAAAAAATTTGCACTAAAAATTGCAAATTCACTGGGGTGAACGCCCCCCTCTGCCCCTACATAGGTCCGCCCATGACTGAGTGGTATAAGTTATGGATTAAATTTTAGTCCTAGTTGACGCAGTGGAGGTTTTCTCCAGAATTCTTTTGTGATGAATAAATGTGTATGCCCTAAGTTACTCGGGGTTTAATCCAAAGCACACCAGTTTTCTCCTAACACGTGTGTGGGTGACAAAAGAAAGTATTTGATGTCGAAATAGCCGTTCAAAAAAAAAGTATGCATCATATTATATACATGTCATTAACTTTATTTTAGCTTGATGGTTCATGTAGTTTTCACTAATTAGGGTGTTGATATATTTCACTAACGATTGTTAAAAAAAATTACTCCGTATATCAAATTTTGACACATGTATTGCATGTGAGGGAAGCTTCATCATTATGCCTCGGTAAATATGAGCATGTATGAATGTCATTTCTGTACACCAACTTATTATTCAATCAGGGTGTTACACGCAAATCTTAAATACTCCAGGGATCGATTTAGCGATAGTACTAGCTTAATAACGACACATATTTATTGAATAATTATTAAATTAAATATTACTCCGTATAATAATAATAATAATAATAATATTTTCTGGCCTACGGAGGACCCTCGCAGTAGGCGTCTTTCCTCCTAATATTGCACTGGTGATGCAAAGGGTGACCAAGTCCATTGCGCTTATGGATAAGGTTGCTAAGCTTGATGATCCTCAGTGTGAGTTGTTGTTGCTTAGGGCATGTATGGGAGTTTCTAAACTCTACTTTTCCTTGCGTATTTGTCCTCCTAGTATATTTGAGGCGGCTCAACGCGCTTTCGATGGAGCCCTTCGATCTTCCTTGAAGCGTATTGTTACTGCTTCCGGGCCTGGGTTTGGTGATTGGCAGTGGCAGCTTGCTACCTTGCCATTTGCATTTGGAGGGCTTAGTGTTTATTCTGCGGGAGATCAGAGCCGGCCCAATGGGTAGTACAATGTGTACATTTGTACAGGGCCCATGTATTTTAGGGGCCCAAAACTACTTGCAAAACCAGGCCGGTTCATAAACACAAAGTGAGAGAGAAGAGAAACAAGGCTGAATGAAATTAGGACCAACATGTTATTTTTTTTAATATTAACCCAGGCAATTTGTATTTAAAGCGTATCTACTTTCCATTCACTACCGATGTGGGTTGATAAAAACCTTCAAAATATTTTGAGAACTGCAACATGATTGATTGTAAATTACATCAAAAAGTTCTAATGGTACAAGGATGCTGATAATGGAAATGTTTATGCAATACGAACTGTAGGTAAGTATCATCGTAGGTGTAAATCTAAAGTATCACAAATTCTTAAGTATACTCTCTCCATGTAAAGCTATCCTAAGTTCATTAATAGGAGTATAAAACTAGAGTCTTGTTAAGAATTAATATCCAATTCATTAAATGTTACTCATAAACTATATTATAACCTATATCCCTACAATTTTAATTCAACTGAACCATAAAGTAATAAAATATTAAATTGATCTAGCAAAATGGTAATAGTAAAAGGAATTTTAGAATCTAAAGGACTTTCAATACGTTATACATGGCATCGTTAATTTTCATTGATCTGTATTCATAGGGGCCTTTTTTTACCACCTCGCTCGGGGCACTGGAAAACTTAGGACCGGCTCTGCGGGAGATGTTCGTGGCTTTTGTGGCTTCTCGATTACAGTCTGCTGGGTTGCAGACCAAGCTCCTACGTCATGCGGGTATTGTTGGTCTTGGTCGTGCTTTTGAAGATGCATTGGGTCTGTTTAATAAAACAGTTGGGTTTGATATTTTAGGTAATCCGAGTGAGGTCGCTGCCCCAATACTCATGAAGAAATTGGCAGTTGTTTATTTCACAAAGGTTACCGCTTCTGCAGAATCCACTTTTTCGTTATCTCCCCGACAATCGGCCTTATGAAAATCATAGCAGGGTGATCACACCTCTGCTTGGCTAAGGGCAGTCCCTTTTTTGGGGTTGGGTCAGACGATGAACGCAAAGACTTACCGATGTGTGTTGTGCTACCGGTTGGGTGTTCCATTATTCTCTATCTCGACGGCATGCTCTGCCTGTTCTAGGGTTTTTACTGGGGATATTTTCGGGGATCACGCGGTGTCTTGTGCTGGTTTGGTGGGTATTAAGCATCGACATAATGTTGTTCGGGATTCCCTTGTTGATGTTTGTTATCGATCTGAGATTTCAGCGAGAAAGGAGGTTGACATTGGGTTGTCTGGAGGGAACGACAGGGCCCTCAGACCTGCAGATGTGTTAATTTATTCCTGGGAGCGTGGTCGCGATGTTTGTGTTGACTTGACAGGGTCTTCTCCTTTGACACAGCCTGGGCTTTCTGACTTTGTCCCTGGACGTGCTGTGGTTGATGCGGCTCGTCGGAAGCGGGTCAAGTACGAATCTAGCTGTCAGGCGATTGGTTATGGTTTCATTCCTTTCTCATTTTCTTCCCTTGGGGAATTAGAGAAGGAGGCTGTTTCTTTGCTAAAGCGGGTTCAGAAGAGTTCGATGGCGCAAGATATTGGTGCCGGTGCTGCTGCTCATATTTTTACTAGGATAGGTTTTGCTATCGCTAGAGGTGTGGGGCTCAGATTGTCTCTAGGCTTCCCACTAATTTTTTGTAAGTTTTAAAACTTTTAAGTTTATAATATAATAATAATAATAATAATAATAATAATAATAATAATAATAATAATAATAATAATTATTATTATTATTATTATTATTATTATTCTGTACCTTAAAAGAGGGTTTTTATTAGCTAATAATCATTTCTAAAAACCCCTTTCTAACCCTTAGATCAAAAAAAGACTCTCACATACCCCTTGATCTGATGGTTCAAAATGACCCCCTATTTATATTTATATTAGCTAATAAATCACTTTTGATTATTTAAACTGTCTAAAATGCCCTTTTAATTATAAAATAAAATACACGGAACAGGATTAACAAAGGGTGGGTTATGGAAGTTAAATTCATTCATGATACTCGGAGAAAACAAAAACCTAAATTCTCTCCAAATCATCGACACTTATCAACATCATCATCGAAAAGCAACACAACTCATCTCTTTTTCTTTGAATCGTGTTAGAATCGCATCAAGATCTGGCGGCAACTTAGGGTTTTCCCTGAACTCGCAGAAAACAAAATCCTAAATTTCTCTTTTTTGTTAGTGGCACCCATCCACAGCTACTCGCTGTGTAAGTAACTCCCCTGTTCCACATGAGACTGGTAAGTTATATGATTGTTCGGTTTATTGTTTGTTTTATATGTGTGTATGTGTTTGAATATGTAGGTAATTCGCACAATGTTATTAGTTCACTTACTTATGAATGTGAAAATTTTCAAACTTCTCCTGTTGTTGGTTCTGGATTTTGACAATTTCCGTTCGTGGAATCGAGTAGTCATTTGTCTGATTCTGTGCCCACCAATACTAGAGTCTTTCGACTGATAAGGTATGAAGATCTATTTCTCGTATTAATTTCATCATACATCAATTTGAGCGTACTTCGTGCAATTGTTTTGACCCTAATTTGATCTGTTCCCCTAATCCAGAAAATCAACCCATCATTGTTCACGAATCCAATTCCAGGTTAGTTGTTTGGTAAATTTTCTGATTTTGTTATTAAATATTCGATTTTTATTATAGAATCAATTCAGATTTGAAGTGGGTTTTCATCAATTAAATTAATTGATAGGTGAAATTTGCGTCACTTTTTTTTTTTTTCCTTCTCTGAATGATCAAGAATCCTTTTTATGTTAGTTACTTATGTAATTTTTAAGTTATAATTTTTATAATATAAGTTAGTTTAGGTATTAGCTGGGTTTGCATAAATCATGTTAATTGATTACTTTGTTTTGCTTTAATCAGTTTCTAAGAATCTCAATTTTAGGTTACTTTTTATTCGTTATGATACCAAATTTTGTATGTTTCAAATCGTTCATTATGGTTGTAATTCGTTTTATGGACTCAATTTGATGTTTAATCGTATTAGGTTTTTATTTGTGTATCAGGGGTAGGAGTCAAATTCGAGTTATTTATTCGGTTCAACGTATTATACTTTACATAAATATTTTTTTGCAGCTGTAAATTGATTTTGAAAAAATATGAATTTCTTTTACTCTTTAACAGGAATACAAGAATGGGAACTCCTCTTTTGCTTATGTTAAATATTGAGGTATGATATATGATACAGTATTTCTTTTATATGATATGAAGTCAGAGGGAACTTGATAAGCTTTTGTGGTTATTGAATTCAATAGAGTTGATGCATACTATTATGCTAATCATTTTGAATTTAATGTTAGTAGAAACATGAAGTCATGGAATTATATGTTCATTTGTGTAACTGTGTGGAGTGAATGTCTGAGCCTTTAAGTTAGTGAACTTCACTTACATATCATTCTTTTTACTGTTCATCTCATAATCTCATATTGAACAGGGGCGTGACGAATTTGTTATGGGAGAAGGGGATTGAGTTTTGTCATGATAAAGTATGTTATTGATACTTTAATAATTCTGATAGAAGTACCAGTGTACTACTTACTTAATATATGAAGCCATGGTTTTTTGCGAATCATTTTCCATTTTCGACTTGGTGACTAGAAATGGGGTGCTAATATTTACGCAGAAGTCTTAGGTGGAAGCTTTAGTTCTGATGCTTATCATATGACAAAGCCTCATCCTGAAGGTAGAAGAAACAAATATCTTTAACTATAATTATTACTTAAATGTAGTTGACCATTTATCAAACGAGTCATATGTATGTACAATTATTAGGTCTTGGTATCATATTATGCATGGAAAAGGCGTTATCGCATTCGGGGTAGCGAGGAAGATGTGAACTAAACTACTTAAACGCTCATGCAACAACAGAAGACATCAAGTATTACGCAGCTATTTTTAACACCCTGATTTTTTTTTAAATATCACAGCGGAAGACTTAATTTACATAAATACCCTTAGTTAATTACTTCTTTACAAACCACTGGTGTTACATCAAACGACTAGTTACATATTTATAAAAGTTAAGACATCAGAGTTCGTCTTGTCAAACATATCTTCAAACAACCACTTCTATCCCGAAACCCGCTAACATCCAAAACCTGCAAGGGAGGAGGTGAGGGGGTTAGCACAAGGCTAAGTGAATGGAATCATCTAACAGATCTAGCATACAGTACCAACTTGTACAACTACAGCAGCTACAACAATCAATAACAGGCAACCGGCAACTAACAACTAATCATCTGGCAACTAACAACTAGCAACTATCAACTGGCAACTGGCATCTAGCAACTAGCAACTATGCTCCAACTAGAGGACAGACGGCTTGTACGGGCACATGACCACTAGCTGATCAGTCTAGCGTCTACCGATAGTCTTTACTACTGAATCCCCAGTATAGTCATCCACACGCAGGTGATGCGTCGTTCAGCACTATACTCAACAAACAGTAGCCAACTAAACCCAACCACAGCTAGGTTGACCTCTCTGAGCTGAACCTAACAACTATAGGTTCCAACTGGCAACTACAACTTGTGCACACAACTGTTAAGCAACTATCACTACGGACAAATGTCACTATGACTAGCATGGCAACTCTACAGTGATCATTATTACAACATATCTACTAAGCATAGCAACTATAACAGTATAACATAGTAGCACAACTTGCTACTCTATACTACACCCGGAGATAATCTCACTAACCGATTACCAGCAACAGAAGGAACTCAGAATTCTAATCTTACTGAGCCTTTTCTTCGTCTTTATCACCTGAGAATAGACATAACACAGTCAGTAATCATGTCTTGATAACAACCCGACAACAAAACAACAACACCGATACCAACACTTAATCAATCTGACCTGTCAACCGTACAAGTGACACTCATCCGCACGTCTGAGAAACCTCAACCGTGAAGCGACCCGTCCTAATCCATAAGGACGAATACAATAACATATGGTTACATCGCGAGGTACTGACCTCTATATGATACATTTTACAAACATTTCATTCGTTTTTAAAAGATAAACTTTCATTACATTCAAAGTTGACAGGCATGCATACCATTTCATAATATGTCCCAACCTATAAATGACTTAATAATAATCTTGTACTCAATGATTTGAATGCAACGTCTTTTGAAATATTCCATGAATGACTCCAAGTAATATCTTTAAATTGAGCAAATGCACAGCGGAAGATTTCTTTAACACCTGAGAATAAACATGCTTTAAAGTGTCAACTAAAAGGTTGGTGAGTTCATTAGTTTATCATAATCGATCATTTCATCATTTTAATAGACCACAAGATTTTCATTTCCATTTCTCATAAATATACGTCACATGCATAGAGACAAAAATCATTCATATGGATTGAACACCTGGTAATCGACATTAACAAGATGCATATAAGAATATCCCCTATCATTCCGGGAAATCCTTCGGACATGATAAAAACGAATTCGAAGTACTAAAGCATCTGGTACTTTGGATGGGGTTCGTTAGACCCAATAGATCTATCTTTAGGATTCGCGTCAATTAGGGGTGCACTAATTCTCAAAATTAGTGATGTTCCCTAATTCTTAGGTTACCAAGCAAAAGGGGCATATTCGGCTTCGATCATTCAACCATATAATATAGTTTCGATTACTTGTGTCTATTTCGTAAAACATTTATATAAAAATTTCGCATGTATTCTCAGCCCAAAAATATAAAGGGTAAAAAGGTAAATGAAACTCATCATACTGTATTTTGTGGTTAAAAATACATATGACGTCATTGAACAAATATAGGGTTGGCCTCGGATTCACAAACCTATAACATTTGTATATTTATTTTTATTTTTTTTTTAACGGCAAGCTTGCATCAGCGTATCATTTATTTCAACGACACTCATCATTTGCACACACACACGCGTTCGGGCAGGAAACCCGAACTATATTACAAGGATCTGAACTTTAAACCATCCCGAGGGGCAGGCGGGTCGGATCTGGGTCCTGAATAGGTCGGTAAAACCTTCCCACGGGGCAACCCGACTTATGGTAAGTAAGCCTACCACGGGTATTTTTAAAGAGTGGGACTCGAACTTGAGTCTACTCTCCCCCTTGCCCTGGCCCCACCTAAGTGAAACCAAGGATATCATCATGCCAAGATGTTGATGATACATTTGTATATTTATTAATATACATAGTTGTAATCGAACAAACATATATGTATAAATTTATTAGTCATATCCTTTTTATATTAATAATATATATATGTTATTACTAGTGGTAATCTTACTAAGAATACTTTTGTTAATAATAATACTAATTCAAAAATGATACTAATACTATTATTAATTATAATAGTTTGTATTATTTTCATATTAACAATAATAATAATAATTCTACTCATATCAATGTTAATAATAATAATAATAACACTAATAATACCTAATGATATTACTTAATAACAAGAATGATAATAATGTTACTCATCATATTTATATTAACCTAATAATAATGTTACTCATCATATTTATATTAACCTAACAACAGCAGCAGCAGCAGCAACAGATTATACCTTAGAAACACTAAAAAGAGATAAACTGCCTGGGACGGGACTCGAACCCGAGACCTCTCGCTCACCCACTAACCTCCTAAACCATTCTGCCAATTTCGTTTTTCTGATTAAATTTATCCCCGAAATATATATAACCCGTGTTATGTTCTCCCATATTCATCATCTTCTTCCTCTCTTAAACTAATCTATTCATCACCATCTAACTATCATCAATCTCGGATCATCATCTCATCTTCCCATAATCATCATCATAACCGTATCATTTCGACATCATAACCTTTACCATGATTGTACACATATCATCATCATTATTATTTTAACATCACCATGATCATTCATTCCTGTTTCGTCATCAACCCGTATCATTATACATCATAACACCATCGTCACTTTCCAACTCATAATCATCATTATAACGAATCATCATCGATTTACCTCATATCATAATACCTATCGTCATCTTCATAATAATCGTAACCGTAAATCATCATCTATATCATCATAAATTAATTATTGTCATTGTCATTTCCTACGGTTCATCATCGTATCCTACATCCCTGGTCACGATACACCATTGAAGCAAAGCTAGCTGCAATAGCAGCACTCAACTCGAGCAGATAGAAGGAGAGCAGCTTAAACAAACTGCCCAATATTTAAATACATTTACGGCCCAAGGGGTACTCGTTTGGCCCATCAAGTGTATTCCTATATGGCCCGAGAAAGAAAAAAAATAACTTTCCAGCTAGTTACCTGATCGATCCTTTTTTTTTTTTTGTATAAGTGGAGTAGTTATTCTATCAAGTGGATGTCGGCCCAAAAATATGTTTAACTTGAACGATGAATGGAGGTGTGGTAGGGTTCGGCTAGGAATAAAACAACCAAAAAGAAAATCTAGTTGCTTGTATCCAGCTGGATCCCATCGACCAGCAGCTAAATAAATAATGGTGTTTGGTGTGGAATAAAAAGAGAAACAAAAAGAACCGATTGTTGCATCCATTATCATCATAAATATTGATTTCAAATTCTCATCAATTAATATCATCGATTGTTAATCATCATTGTTGTATCATCATTATAATATCACAGTACATGGCATCATCTCATGTATTTGATACTGTAATTGGAATTGGAACAGGAGAAGGAAAGAAGAAAAGATACGTAGTTGCAGCAGTAATATAAACGAGGGTTTGGGTGGTGGTTTGGTGATCATAGAAGTGAATTGGTGGTGGTCTGGATTTGAACAAACAGCAACTATGATGATGTTTTTCATATAGCTGCAGTAACGAACAAGGACATGGTGTTCTTGCGTGAGTTTAACCGAACTAAATGTAGACTTGGGTGCAGGCTGTAGTGGTGGTTTAAAGGTGTCAGTTAGAAACAGGAAACAGCCGGTATAGTAACATAAAAACATTGGAGGTTTAAGGTGATTCTTTGGTGGTGATTGTTCTCAGTCTAAGTAGAGGAGAGATGAAGTAGATGGTGGTTATACATAATCCATTGTAGCCGTATTGTTTTAAGGGTGTTGGAAGTTTGTGTGGTTTTTCTGTTTAATTTTTGAATTTACAGTGATAAATGAATTACTCTAAGTCATTTAGTGGATTGTACTAATTATAATTGTTCCTAATTTGTTTGCATTAGCTGGATTAGGTTGCGTAATCAAATCAGACAAGAAGTACTAGCACTGTGTATTAGATGAAATAAAAAAAATAAAATAGATAGGTACTCTCAACTGAATTCTTGGATGTTATGGTGATTTAATTCGTGATTGGTACTGGATTTAGAAATAGGAATCAATCATCTACAGTATGATAGGTAAGTGAAACTAATTCAGATTCTTATTTGATTCATATGAGGTCATATATATTAATAATTAATAATTAAATTTCTAATAATTTTAATAATAGAATTAATAATAATACTAATATTATCATAAAAAATGATTTTAATAAATTGTATTATTTTATGATAACTATAATAATGATAATAATAATAATTTATAATAATAATAATTCTTAATATTAATATCTAATAATAATAATACTAAAAATAATAATACTAATATTAATATCAAGTATATTGATAATTATGAATAATAATTTTTAATAATGATATAATAATAATAATAATAATAATAATGACAATGACAATGACAATGACAATGACAATGACAATGACAATGACAATGACAATAACATTATTATTGATAATAATAATGATAATACTAATCATAATAATGCTAATATTATTAATGTTTATATTATCAGTAATAATAATACAACTACCATTTATATATAACAAATTTACATCTATAGATTATTAGTAACACTAATATTAATATCAATATTGTAAGTAATAATGATTTTATTACAATAACTATTTATATGATTGAATCTACTATATTGTTAATTATGTACTATTTATATTGTATAATATCATAACTGAATATTTAATATTTATACATTTTATATACATTACAATATATTAGTTATTAATAGAAATCTTTTATATGTATATATATATATATATATATATATATATATATATATATATATATATATATATATACATAATTATTTACATATTGGTTCGTGAATCGTCGGGAATGGTCAAAAGTTATTTGAATATATGAACATAGTTCCAAAATTTTTCGAGACTCAACATTATAGACTTTGCTTATCGTGTCGGAATCATATAAAGATTGAGTTTAAATTTGGTCGGAAATTCTCGGGTCGTCACAAACCGTGCGGTTGACACCTCACTCGTACGTTTGGTCCTTGGCCAAATATCTAATTACACAACAGTAGATCCATACGGTTGACCACACGAGTGACATATGACTCACAACCATACGATCCAATTAGCAAATATAACAGTTCAAGTAACCACTCACTCGTGTAGTTCACCATGCGGTTGACCGCCTCAATCGTACGAGTGAAAGCTCACTCGTGCGAGTGAAGGCTCACTTGTGCGAGTGATAAGGAACATCATTAGCAACATGTAAATATATTTTCCAACCTATATTCATCATATATTCATTCATTCATAAGCCTATATCAAGAATTCAACCCATAATAACATATTAATGCATGCACACTAGACACACACGCTAATACCTCTATTTATGACCCAAATACATTTTGATATAGCTTCTAAATAGTTTACCATTGGAAAGGATTTTTCATTACGATTCCAATGATACTTGATTCATCAAAAATGGAGTTACGGTTTGAAAGTTATGACCAAAACAAGTTTCCACAAATCTGACCCTGTGCTCACACGTGTGAATGAGGCCTCACTCGTGCGAGTGAGTCCTCACACGTGTGGTTGACCCTCAAAAGTGTGGTCACTCGTACGAGTGACCTATTAAAAGTGTGGGTGCTGATGAACACCTACAGCTCACTGTTTTCGCGTTTTTTGACCCCAAAACATGATTTTTGCTCAATCTGATCATGAAACCACTTCAAAAACATCATATAACAACTATAAAACATATATCTAATAACAATTAACACTAACAAACACAATTCATCAAGATTCAAGCATCAAAACTCACTTTTGCTCAAGAATACAAAAACCCATTTAATCAAGAATTCAAGCAACAATTCAAGCAAGCTAACCTGGATTATTGATCACAAGGATGATAATAATCACTCCTTAATGCTTCTTGATCCAATTCTAGCTTAGATTAAATTAGGGTTTCAAGTAGTGAGAAATTAGGTACGGGGTGTTTGTTTGGAAGGTTCAAGAAAATGAGAGAAAAGGCAGGTCTCAAGCTTATATATTTAAGTTAATACACAATACCCCATCACACACGGGTATTTATCAGTTATCTGAATTCTTTCGTACCTCGTTAGGAGGCCCTAACGGAGTCCAAATTCAATAAACGAACATGTTCTGTGACCCTTGCCACAAACTGGTCTTAACCAAACAATCAGATACTTAAAAAACATACAATTATAAAAATCACTTTTAATAACACTTAAGGGCAAAATAGTCTATTTCAACTAGGCCCAAAACGCGGGTGTTACACTATTGTTCGTCATTTTGACCAGAATCAGGAGGAGATGGTGACGTGAACAATACACTTACTTGCAATAATCATTTGGTTTTGTAATCTTTGTTTTTCTTTTTAATTTTTTTTGCTGTAGTTGAGGATTAACTTTACAAAATCTATGATAGGTCATCTTATGGGAGCTGCTAGTGCAGTTGAAGCCATTGCAACTATAGGTAATGAATAATCAGTTTGTCCTTGCAACTTTTAACAAATTTACATATGATTGTGGTTTTGGTTTGTTATGCAGACGTTGGGAACATGTTAGGTACATCCGAATATTAATCTGGATAATCCAAAAAAAGATGTGGTAAGATTGTGACTATACAACTTAATATCAGTTGCATACATATTATATTAATGCATTAATGGTACCAAAATTAACTAACAGTAATACTTCTATTTAAAACTTAACAGGACATTATGTTTCTAGTGGGACAAGAGAATGAAAGACTTGATATCAAGGTGTTCCTATTGAATTCATCCGGGTATGTTTATAGTCTATTCCTTCCCATTGATCAACGTTTTTAATTTCCAATTCATAGTGAAACCAATTTCAATATAAACTAATAGCACTGAAATATTTATTTGAAACACAAGGTACAAATTTACCAAGTCCAGCAAAAGTTTTGGGTTGGCATGATCCAGGCTACATTTATTCATCAGTTATGATAGGGCTCCATCCTACTACACAATATCCATACATATTTGGAACGTCACACACTCACACACCTTTTTGTCTTTAAAGCAATCTTTCTTCAATCTTTTTTCATCGTTTTCCCCATATTTTTAGTGATTCGTTTGGATGGAGCGATAGAACTAACCTCCAAACTCCACCTACATATGGTGACATGGGAAAGGCTCCTCATGATGCTTTCAAGGAGAACTATATACAGGTAGTCTACCTATATATATTGTAGCTACATTTTTTATGTCATCGTGATTTGATAATAATTTTTTTACTGGTTATTATTGTAGCATGGATCTCTCTATGTCATGGAGTTGATTGCAAAAGAAGTACTGAATGGAAGCAAAGATGTAATATTTCATATCGGTGACATAAGCTATTCTAATGGATTTCTGGCTAAATGGGATTACTTTTGCATCTCTTAAGCCCCGTTGCTTCTAAGGTATGTTACATGACAAAAATTGAAAACCACGAAAGGTATTTTAAATCACGTATAAAAAAGTGTGACAATTTGGGTTGGGTCGTGTTGGTATGTCAAAATTTATCCATCCCAAACCCATTTCTTTTCGTGTATGTTTCAGGTGTGTTACGTTCATACAAAGTAGGGATGTATTAGAAGATGTGTCTACAAACTATTTTACAACTTAAAGATTTAGACAAAGAGAAGAAAAAGATTTTGCCATGTAACAAGAGACGAGTCTCGAAAAATGGTCTCGGTTTATTAATTAGTTGTAGGAGACCCTGTACATTTATCAATCGGTGATCAAGTTCCTGCTGACAGGATATTTATATCGTTATACAGTTTGTTAATCGATGAATCTAGCTTAACAGGTGAACCAAAAGTTGTGCATATAAACGAAGAAAAACCGTTTCTTCTCGGTGGACGTAAAGTGCGAGACGCGCCGAATAAAATGCTTTTTGCAGCGGTTGGTATGAGAACCAAATGGGAAAAATTAAAGGAAACATTAAGTGAAGGAGAAAACGAGACGCCATTGCAAGTGAAAGTAAACAGTCCATACTATAATTGGTAAAATCGGGTTAGTTTTTGCTGTGTTGACTTTTCTTGTGTTGACTATTCGGTTTCTCGTTTAAAAAGGTACGAGACATGAGCTTTTGAAGTGGAGCTCTGTTGATGCATTGAGCATGTTAGACTTTTTTGCGACTGCGATAACGATTATCGTTGTTGCAGTGCCTGAAGGACTACCGTTAGCTGTCACATTAAGTCTTGCTTTTGCGATGAAAAATTAATCGACGATAACGCACTTGTACGACATCTATCCGCTTCTGAAACGATGGGTTCTTCAACTTGCATATGCACTGATAAAACCGGGACGTTAACAATCAATCATATGGTGGACAAAATATGGGTGTCTGGTAAAGCGAAAAACACCAAATCTCTGAATTTACCCGAAAACTTATCAAACATTCTATTACAGTGTATATTTGAATGTACAGGTTTCGAGGTAGTTAAAGATACAAACGGTAAAACTTCTATTTTTAGGCACTCCAGCTGAACTGGCAATATTGGAATACGCTTTACTTTTGAGTTGAAATTTTGGTACTGATCATAGTGAAATGACCCGTCCTAATCCATCTGGACGAAGTCACCAACAACTGGTTCCATTGCGATGATCGACTCCAAATACTGTCTTTAAAATGAGCAAATGCACAGCGGAATGTTTCTTTTATACCTGAGAATAAACATGCTTTCAAGTGTCAACCAAAATGTTAGTGAGTTCATAAGTTTATCATAAAACAATAAAATTCATTATTTTGATAGACCACAAAATTTAAATGCTGCATGGTACAAATGGGCCCGAATCCTATACTCACCTGTAATGTGCATGCTATATCTTTTAAATACAGTACATCTTTCTCGTGTACGAAACCATTTTCATAAATCATAGTAACCTTACACATATCTTGTGCACAAAAATAACATACACATAACCTGTGTATAAAATCATTCTCTCGATATATAACATTCAGATCAACTGGTGGTAATTATCATGTCCACATAATTCAATGGTGGCAATTGTCATGTCCACATAATTCAATGGTGGCAATTATCATGTCCACATAATTCAATAATAATTCGCAGAACTTCTATCTGCATAATAATTCATTCGAGGAATGTTTTGCTTGTGTCTATCTCGTCAAACATTTATAAAATCATTTCATGTATTTGCAGTTCAAAACATATTTCAAAAGCATTTAATAAAGCAGTTGTAAAAATAGCGCATGTATTCTCAGTCCCAAAAATGTAAAGAGTAAAAGGGAGCAAACGAACTCACCTAATGTATCTTGTAGTAAAAATACATATGACGACACTGAACAAGTATAGGGTTGGCCTCGGATTCACGAACCTATATTATTCATATATATTAAAACATATAATAATAATCAAATAAGTTTATATATTAATATTAGTAATATACTTGTTATTTTAGTATGTTATATGTATTAATTATAGTTTTACGTAACTAATTGTTATTTGATACAATAATATTAATAATAATAAATAAAAAGTTGTGTTATCTTATAATAATAATAATAATAATAATAATAGTAATAATAATAATGTTAAAAATAATAATAATGATAATAAAATAATGTTAATAAAAATGGTAATTTTAATAATTATGAGAATTCTAATAATAATGATACTTTACCTAAATATGATAAAAATGATATTACTTAATAAGAATGATATTTATAATATTAATAATACTATAAGTGATAATTTTTATATAAAATGATGGTTTTAATAAAAGTGATAGTTTTAATAAAAATGATACTACTAATAATATTCTTAATTATAATACTATTACTAATGTTAATAATAATATTAATAATAATAGTCTTAAAATTATGTTAATAATAATAATAATAATAATAATAATAATAATAATAATAATTATAATAATAATAAGAATAATAATAATAATAATGATAATAATAATAATAATAGTAATAATAATAATAATAATAATAATAATAATAATAATAATAATAATAATAATAATAATAATAATAATAATAATAATAATAATAATAATAATGATTACTACCTTAAAGGCTCAAAAAAGATAACAAATCGCCCAAGCCGGGACTCGAACCCACGACCTCCCGCTACCCCAACATACACCTAAACCATTTACTCTGCTTAAGTCTTTCTGTTTTAACCCCGATATAAAATCCTATATCCACACTTTTCCGGCCCAACAACAGCCTTAATCTAACTTTCGGCCCAACTGCATTTTTAAGATTGATCTCGGCCCAACAGGAGATTGGAATGGATCTCCACCCAAAACAAAATACGGCCCAAATGATAGTTGTTTTAGACACGCAGTTTAATCAATACGTAGTATATAAAGATCTTTTTCCAGCTCACAATAACCCTATTGTCATCGTTACACATCCTAGCTCGATGTCATTATCACTTTCCATCTTCCTCGTGACTTCGTTATCATCATGCATACACTTCATCATCATTATGCAGTTAATAAACATAACCGTGAATTACGAATCTTATTAATAACATAACACTGTCCCACTTCCATATTTTTAATCATTTGCCTCCTGTTTAATTTAAATGGGACAAGGTTTAGTGGGAGGTGGGATTTGTTTGTGAACGTCGACCAAAGAAAGTGAAAAAAAAAAATTACCGAGTGATTCCAATCATCACTCACCATCCACGTATAGCTCAATACTAGTGCTAATACCCTACCATAACCACAAAGGTACCAATTTATAACTCATATTAGTCAACCTCTTTTTGTTTATTTGCAAGTGGAATTTGCTTTATAACAATAAATATAATCGACAATTTGCACAAATGGGGAGCACTAAAGAATTTAGTGAAGATGGATAAATTAATTGAAAGAGATCACCAACTCATTTCTTTCAAGTGGGGTTTGCATTTGTCGGTTAAAATAAAGAAAACATGACGTAACATCATTGAGTGATAAAGTTGTTGGATGATTGCAAATTTCGAATATATAGCAGCTGTGTTGTTTTAGAGGTTCTCAAAGTAATAGAAACAACGAGAGAGAAAAAATGATTTGTAGTTGTGATTGCCAAATAAAAAGAAACTGATATTAATAGCTCATACAGCAGTCAGTTTTGGGGGTTATCACGATAGTTTGCAACAGGGAGATTCAAGCTGCAGCCGTGGTGTTCGTTGTGAAACAGGAAAGGAAAATAGATGCCATAGTAACTGTATAGTTTGTGTAGGGTTGATGAACCGGGGTTTATGGTAATTTGGGTGGTTCTCGATGGTGATAAGTTCAGAGAATGGCAGCACAAATAAATGGTGTTTTGTATTGAGTTCAATGAGAAAGATATATGAGAGAGAGGAGGAGAGGGAGAAGGGTGAAGGAGATGGTGATAATCAAGTAAGTTTTGGTTGTCGTGATCATGAGTGGTGGCGACATTTTCTAGCATCTCATAAGATAGAGAGATAGATAAATGGAGATGGTTAAATGGGTGGTGTTTTGTTCTTTTAATCTTCTGTTTGAATCTCTTAAGGGATTTGGCGATTGATAATTGATATTGTGACTTGTTTAGATTTCGTTTACCACTGATTAGTTCAATTATTTTTTTAACAACTAAAGGTGGACAGCAAGATTAAAAAGGACAGCAGAAAAAAATAGATGGCTTACATCCAAATCTGATTCTGTACATGAGAGGGGATTGAGTTCAACTTCTAACAGATTTAGGGACAGGTCAATAAGTTTTGATTGTGATGTTAAGCCAAAATACATACTCTTTTCAGTATTCAGATTGATATATCATATATTTATGTATTTATATATCTATTTTAATCTGTATGTGTAATTATTTATATCGGTTATCTATATTCAGTATGTGTATATTTATTTAATTATAATTGTAGTTATATATATTAATTTTATATATATATATATATATATATATAATAATAATAATAATAATAATATTACTAATGATATTATTAATAAAGACTCATAATAATAAATGTCAAATAATAATATGATATCGTTAATACTAATAAAAATGATGATTTTATTTACTAATATTGATATTAATAATACTAGTTATATTATTGAAGACATCAATAACATTAATAATAATACAACTTAAACATATCAGATTTTTGTATGTATATATATATATATATATATATATATATATATATATATATATATATATATATATATATATATATATATATGTTTTATTTACAAATAATTGTTCGTGAATCGTCGAAAATAGTCAAAGGGTAATTGGTTACATGAATGTAGTTCTAAAATTTTTTGAGACTCAATATTACAGACTTTGCTTATCCTATCTGAAACATATAAAGATTAAGTTTAAATTTGGTCGGAAATTCCCGGGTCGTCACAGTACCTACCCGTTAAAGAAATTTCGTCCCGAAATTTGAGTGAGGTCGTCATGGCTAACAATAAAAATGTTTTCATGGCGAATATGAGTTGATAAATAGAGTTTTATCATCATTGAGTAATATTGATAAAACAATTCGATTACGCAAAACGTACGAGTGAAGCTGTCACAAAAGAGTGAAATGAGGAATTTACGATTCGTCTTACTTTTGACGTAGTCACGTTTGAATTCCGGAATTCAAGGGATTTAGAGAAAATCTTTAAAATCTAAAAGATCTGATTCTTTGGTGAATAAGGTAATTAAGATCTCTATAATTAAATGCGATTATTTGTCTCGACTGCTTTGTCTGGTATTATTACTATAAATGAATTTCTTCCGTTCCATTATTTTCACCACTCCTATACTTTCTTCCTCAATTCAAACTTCCAAATGATTTTTCAATATGCTTAATCCTGTATTGATCCTTACTATTATATTAACCATATTTACCGTCATTCTTCTTTTTCATTTACCACCAGAGGAATCTGCTTACTTCTACTTTGCCCTTGGGGTTATAGTGCTTTTAATCCTCCCGTGTCTTTATGTTGCTATAAACATTGATATACACGGTTTGTAATTTATGTGTTGTTATCGGGCTTTATATCTTCCCTTATACTTCGAAGTTCTTGCTTCTGTTTTCTATAATCATTATCATCCCCAGTTAATACTCCCCCTATTTTCTCTGATTTTATACTCGATTTTTTTTTCGGAGCTTTGTCCCTTCGTTTCTTCTTCTTGCGATTGGGCATCTCTTGTAATGGTCCAGAATTCGTAGATATGGAGTTTCGAATGAACTTAATGTTCTAAACAAGAAAGAACGTAATAGCATTTGATTTGTCAAATTACCAGAATCACTGAGGATATGAGTATCAAGATTATATTTTTCTTGATATGTTCAGAAGTTAATTTGAATGAAAGAGTTATGTAACATGGCACGTGATGACGATATGATCTATGAATCATCACGTTCCATTAGAAACTCAGTATGAATTACTGTAATATAATCACGTTGATCAAGTGTCATTATATTATACTAACTCATGCATCAGTTCCCAACACTACTTCAAAAACATTCATAATTTAAATTCGAATTTTTCAGAATTTAGAAACTAAAATAGTTTCCTTTTATGATATATCACAGATAGTGCGGAGAAATAATTAATATCGGACGAGAATATTTATGAAGATATCTTCAGAAATATTGAGGATATTAATAATGAAAGATACGATAATATCTTAGAATTTTTGAATCAAATTGTGATGAAGAAATTCATTCACAATGATTTAGAGCGATTAAGGAGAAAGGTATTCGTTAAAGATTTCATCAGAAACAGAATCATCAGGATTCTTTTATGTACAAGTTTAGTCCTTGTTCAGAGTCTCTTTCATGATTTGCTCAATTCATTTTTCAGTATCAAAATCTTTGAGCTTTTCCAACACTCCATTCTTTATCATCAAACTTTTGACTGTTAAGGCAGTCTTCAGTTTTCACTGCTTCATCAGCTTTTTCAAAACTCGGAGATCTTATTAGTAAGCTAGAGTGCTTTTCAGGAATTCAGAGATTTCGAATTGAAATTCATCAGTCTAGAATATATACGTTATATCTAGATATATAACTGTTGATGTAGGAACGCTGTGAAATTCGAGAGTTAATGATTTATGCTTCTCGGTATTTGGCGTGGCAACTATCGTTACCAGATGCCGATGAGTACATGATAGGGTTTTAATGATCAATGTACTGATTCTTCGGAAAGTCAAAGATCAATGAAGTTGTTGATAATTTTACTGTTAATGTGGTGGGATATAAACGGTTCTCCGGCAACGATGATGAAAGGCAAACTTATATATCAAGGTTATAATAAGATTAATCCGGATGAAAGTCGAAGTTGATCTGCTGGAGCTGTGACAAAATTGGCTAATTTGAAAAAGAATTGCAATGTTATTTTCTGTAATAACAATGTCAAAGGAGCTAGCACAGATACGTGTTAAACGTTTACTCAAGTTCCGAGTGTTTTCAGATGCATAACTGTATGCATCAATCTTTCCTTTCGTAGATGAAGTGTGGTTGGTTCATCCTCTCGATTGAGGTATTTTCAAGAATCATGAAAGGTTTGAACGCAGATTGTAATTTTCAAGATACAAACGAGGTTTAAGATGAGATCAAGTGGCAAACTTGAAGAATTGTTTAGTTTCATATATTATAATCAATATTTTAATTCATTTTAATTGTCCAATGTTATTAGTCCACAGTCGATAGTCCACAGTTGACAGTCCAATATATCATATATAGTTTAATATATAATATTCGAATTAATTAATACGTATCGTGACCCGTGTACATGTCTCAGACTTGATCACAACTCAAAGTATATATATTATTATAGAATCAACCTCAACCATGTATAGAGAACTCGATCATTACTACATATAGAGTGTTTATGGTGATTCCAAATAATATATATAGATGCGTCGATATGATATGTCAAAACGTTGTATACATGTCCCGATATTTAAAGTGCGTAAAATAAATAACAGAAATTTAAATGACAATAAATAAAGTGCGTAAAGTAAATAACAGAAATTAAATGACTATAAATAAAATTGCGAAAATTAAAATTGCGATAAAAAAAATTGCGATAGTTACAATGTAATACGGAATTAACAGTTAGCTAGGAATAGTTAGCTAGGATTTTGTTAGCGTGGATTCTTAACAAAATTTATCATAGTTAATTTGTTTGTTTCTAACAAATTTTATTGTGTCCAATGTTTTCTTCATTATGTCACTTGTCGGATTCTGATAAGTCAAAATCCAAATATGAAATTGAATGAAAATGGTTATTCTGTGGTGAACGGATACGTATATCGATGGATGTAAGTAGGATCGTAAATGACTATTGAATCAGATTCGAAGAATGTACAGTGTAACTTATAAATGTGAAATCTAAATATTCCTCGGGTATTACCTACCCGTTAAAATGTTTTTAACATTAACAGTTTGTACAAAAGAATTTTTAATTAAAATCTTTATGAAAATATACTTACATATATATTTTCTTCAGATTTAATCATGAATTTAATGAATTAATATGATATTAATCTCATTTGCTTTTTGATTTGAGCTAGAATAGCTAATCTCTAAGACTTTAGAGATTACATAATCGCCATGTTTCGTGAAGATAAATGATATAGAACGATTCGTCGAACGAAAATTAACCGACGTAGAACAAGGTGTAAAACGAAGATTATGCTCGAGGTACAGAATGTGATATTAAGGCATGGATTGTTGATGGTACTTGTGCTGTTTATTGATGGTACTGTTGGTGCCGGTGATGTTGCTGAAGATGGTACGTTTTGCACCATATCCTCCTAGTTGTTTACTTGAGCATGAAGTTCGTTGACTTCTTGTATTACTCCGGTATGATTGTCGGTCGGAACGAGCGAATGAATAAGATCTAGGATTTGAGATAGTATATAGTCGTGACGAGATACTCTGGAAATGAGGCTGAAAATGGTGTTTCGAATAGCTTCGCCGGTAAGTGCTTCAGGTTCTTCGCCAAGAGGTGAATTCGGTTAGTGGAAGGGATCGCCTTCTGCGCGTCTCTATTGATTAAGTCGACTATGAACCCATCAAATGAATTTGTTGATTCATTCTGGTGACACTGCTTTCGGAGCTTAGGTGAAACTACAAATCGGAATAGCTGTCGAAATCCGAGGGATTCGAACTGGTTGAGGGATTCATCTCGTACGATCAGATGAAGGATTTTCGATAAGAAATAGATTATAGAATGTAGATTGGTACCCTGCAATACATAATTTACATATGCATATATAATACTTAAATCCCATAAGTTACGGAGGAATCTACGGAAGCTGTCAGGCAAAGGTAACAATAACAGATACACTAAGATATGAATTTATCTATACACTGTCTATGCAATAGGGGCAGTAAGACGTGTCTAGACTTTAAGGATGATAAGCAAATAATTTTCGACACGAAATGATAAGCAAAACTTTTGACATGCAGACACGGTCGAAGTCCAAACCCACTAATGCATCTAAACAACTATTAGTTAGACACACTAATGCAAGACCTGGTTCGCTAAGACCACCGCTCTGATACCAACTGAAATGACCCGTCCTAATCCATCTGGACGAAGTCACCAACAACTGGTTCCATTGCGATGATCGACTCCAAATACTGTCTTTAAAATGAGCAAATGCACAGCGGAATGTTTCTTTTATACCTGAGAATAAACATGCTTTCAAGTGTCAACCAAAAGGTTAGTGAGTTCATAAGTTTATCATAAAACAATAAAATTCATCATTTTGATAGACCACAAAATTTAAATGCTGCATGGTACAAATGGGCCCGAATCCTATACCCACCTGTAATGTGCATGCTATATCTTTTAAATACAGTACATCTTTCTCGTGTACGAAACCATTTTCATAAATCATAGTAACCTTACACATATCTTGTGCACAAAAATAACATACACATAACCTGTGTATAAAATCATTCTCTCGATATATAACATTCAGATCAACTGGTGGCAATTATCATGTCTACATAATTCAATGGTGGCAATTGTCATGTCCACATAATTCAATGGTGGCAATTATCATGTCCACATAATTCAATAATAATCCGCAGAACTTCTATCTGCATAATAATTCATTCGAGGAATATTTTGCTTGTGTCTATCTCGTCAAACATTTATAAAATCATTTCATGTATTTGCAGTTCAAAACATATTTCAAAAGCATTTAATAAAGCAGTTGTAAAAATAGCGCATGTATTCACAGTCCCAAAAATGTAAAGAGTAAAAGGGAGCAAACGAACTCACCTAATGTATCTTGTAGTAAAAATACATATGACGACACTGAACAAGTATAGGGTTGGCCTCGGATTCACGAACCTATATTATTCATATATATTAAAACATATAATAATAATCAAATAAGTTTATATATTAATATTAGTAATATACTTGTTATTTTAGTATGTTATATGTATTAATTATAGTTTTACGTAACTAATTGTTATTTGATACAATAATATTAATAATAATAAATAAAAAGTTGTGTTATCTTATAATAATAATAATAATAATAGTAATAATAATAATGTTAAAAATAATAATAATGATAATAAAATAATGTTAATAAAAATGGTAATTTTAATAATTATGAGAATTCTAATAATAATGATACTTTACCTAAATATGATAAAAATGATATTACTTAATAAGAATGATATTTATAATATTAATAATACTAGAAGTGATAATTTTTATATAAAATGATGGTTTTAATAAAAGTGATAGTTTTAATAAAAAATGATACTACTAATAATATTCTTAATTATAATACTATTACTAATGTTAATAATAATATTAATAATAATAGTCTTAAAATTATGTTAATAATAATAATAATAATAAGAATAATAATAATAATAATAATAATAATAATAATAATAATAATAATAAAAATAATAAAAATAATAAAAATAATAAAAATAATAATAATAATAATAATAACAGTAATAATAATAATAATAATAATAATAATAATAATAATAATAATAATAATAATAATAATAATAATAATAATAATAAAAATGATTACTACCTTAAAGGCTCAAAAAAGATAACAAATCGCCCAAGCCGGGACTCGAACCCACGACCTCCCGCTACCCCAACATACACCTAAACCATTTACTCTGCTTAAGTCTTTCTGTTTTAACCCCGACATAAAATCCTATATCCACACTTTTCCGGCCCAACAACAGCCTTAATCTAACTTTCGGCCTAACTGCATTTTTAAGATTGATCTCGGCCCAACAGGAGATTGGAATGGATCTCCACCCAAAACAAAATACGGCCCAAATGATAGTTGTTTTAGACACGCAGTTTAATCAATACGTAGTATATAAAGATCTTTTTCCAGCTCACCATAACCCTATTGTCATCGTTACACATCCTAGCTCGATGTCATTATCACTTTCCATCTTCCTCGTGACTTCGTTATCATCATGCATACACTTCATCATCATTATGGAGTTAATAAACATAACCGTGAATTACGAATCTTATTAATAACATAACACTGTCCCACTTCCATATTTTTAATCATTTGCCTCCTGTTTAATTTAAATGGGACAAGGTTTAGTGGGAGGTGGGATTTGTTTGTGAACGTCGACCAAAGAAAGTGAAGAAAAAAAAATTACCGAGTGATTCCAATCATCACTCACCATCCATGTATAGCTCAATACTAGTGCTAATACCCTACCATAACCACAAAGGTACCAATTTATAACTCATATTAGTCAACCTCTTTTTGTTTAATTGCAAGTGGAATTTGCTTTATAACAATAAATATAATCGACAATTTGCACAAATGGGGAGCACTAAAGAATTTAGTGATGATGGATAAATTAATTGAAAGAGATCACCAACTCATTTCTTTCAAGTGGGGTTTGCATTTGTCGGTTAAAATAAAGAAAACATGACGTAACATCATTGAGTGATAAAGTTGTTGGATGATTGCAAATTTCGAATATATAGCAGCTGTGTTGTTTTAGAGGTTCTCAAAGTAATAGAAACAACGAGAGAGAAAGAATGATTTGTAGTTGTGATTGCCAAATAAAAAGAAACTGATATTAATAGCCCATACAGCAGTCAGTTTTGGGGGTTATCACGATAGTTTGCAACAGGGAGATTCAAGCTGCAGTCGTGGTGTTCGTTGTGAAACAGAAAAGGAAAATAGATGCCATAGTAACTGTATAGTTTGTGTAGGGTTGATGAACCGGGGTTTATGGTAATTTGGGTGGTTCTCGATGGTGACAAGTTCAGAGAATGGCAGCACAAATAAATGGTGTTTTGTATTGAGTTCAATGAGAAAGATATATGAGAGAGAGGAGGAGAGGGAGAAGGGTGAAGGAGATGGTGATAATCAAGTAAGTTTTGGTTGTCGTGATCATGAGTGGTGGCGACATTTTCTAGCATCTCATAAGATAGAGAGATAGATAAATGGAGATGGTTAAATGGGTGGTGTTTTGTTCTTTTAAACTTCTGTTTGAATCTCTTAAGGGATTTGGCGATTGATAATTGATATTGTGACTTGTTTAGATTTCGTTTACCACTGATTAGTTCAATTATTTTTTTAACAACTAAAGGTGGACAGCAAGATTAAAAAGGACAGCAGAAAAAAATAGATGGCTTACATCCAAATCTGATTCTGTACATGAGAGGGGATCGAGTTCGACTTCTAACAGATTTAGGGACAGGTCAATAAGTTTTGATTGTGATGTTAAGCCAAAATACGTACTCTTTTCAGTATTCAGATTGATATATCATATATTTATGTATTTATATATCTATTTTAATCTGTATGTGTAATGTGTAATTATTTATATCGGTTATCTATATTCAGTATGTGTATATTTATTTAATTATAATTGTAGTTATATATATATATATATATATATATATATATATATATATATATATATATATATATATATATATATATATATATATATATAATATTACTAATGATATTATTAATAAAGACTCATAATAATAAATGTCAAATAATAATATGATATCGTTAATACCAATAAAAATGATGATTTTATTTACTAATATTGATATTAATAATACTAGTTATATTATTGAAGACATCAATAACATTAATAATAATACAACTTAAACATATCAGATTTTTGTATGTATATATATATATATATATATATATATATATATATATATATATATATATATATATATATATATATATATATATATATATATATATATGTTTTATTTACAAATAATTGTTCGTGAATCGTCGAAAATAGTCAAAGGGCAATTGGTTACATAAATGTAGTTCTAAAATTTTTCGAGACTCAATATTACAGACTTTGCTTATCCTATCTGAAACATATAAAGATTAAGTTTAAATTTGGTCTGAAATTCCCGGGTCGTCACACATAGCGAGTTTGAACTACTAAAAATGGAGCCGTTTAACTCAGAAAAAAAATATGATGTTTGTGATTACTGTTCTCTCGAGCAGTAAAAAGGTGCATTCTGCAAAGGTGCGACGGAAATACTATTGGAAAAGTGCGACAAGATTATTGATGATGATGGGGAAATAATTACATTGACGGAAGAAAAAACAAAATTAAAGCAGATTAGGCAAGAGGTGGGCGTATTCTTTTTTATTTTGGTTGACAAACATTGTTTCCGTCTGCGATACCCATTTATCCACCTTCATCCGATAAGCTTTTGACTTAATATTTTGTAGTAGGTGTGTATGTTCATGTTTCTATTTTTATACAAATCAAATGACTACAAATTAAAGTTAGTGTTTCCTTTTTTTTCTTTTTTTTTTTGGTCGTATGCTTTGTGAGACATCTTCAACAGGGCACTCATAATATTGTATGATTACATGTTGTTAAAGACCAAGCTGATGTCATCGTCATAGATGGTGATTTTGCAACAATCGTTAAAGTAGCCAAATGGGGACGTCATATTGGTGTTGGGGCTGAACTTGAAACAACTGCCTTAACTTAGAATTCATATCACAAGTCAGCAACAAATTTAATTACTTATAAAGTTACAATGCATAACCTAAGCAAAATTTCACAAAATTAAGAAACAAACCTGATGTGTATCTTGATTAACGTACAACCACCATAGGCACCACCAATCGCAAAAGGCTATTAAAACCGTAACCTAAACCCTAACCTAACTGAAATCGTAGTTTAGGAAGATCATAACTCCTGTGACTGAATTAAAATTATTATCGGGGTAATTTGGGAAGATCATAATGAAGAATTGATTTCTGCTATTTGTGATCTACTTCTATCTACTTTTACTTAATACATTAAAAGAAATAAGCAATCGAAATCACTACTCAACTATTTGTTTTAGTGGTACAAAACAATTAAATTCGTTTAGTAGTAGAACCCTACCAAAAACTAATCAAATGTTTATGTGTGTACTTAGTACACATGATAAATTGGGCGGGTTACATGGGTTAGTTAATTGAAGACCATTTGTATAATGAGCTTATGTTTTAGATTATGTCTTGAACATACCAGATTATCTTAGTACGTCCATTACACATGTATATCATAAGGATTTGTTTATTAATTTTACAGGCTAATCAGCTACGTGAAAACGCTTTAAAGGAGATCCGAAAGATAATCATCCCAAGACAACAAGCTATGGATGTATTCACTATTCATGACTTCTACGGAGTACCTGACAAGACTCACTATAGTATCTCAAATATGGGAAACTTGGAGAAAAAAATGACTACTAGATCTATCAAAGTACACTTATCATATCATATTACATATTATCCGTCCTACTTATTCTTATCAAATTCTTATTATTGTTTTTGACTTTACTGTCGTTATTTTATTCTAATAAAGTACTTCATTCAATATTTGTGTCTTGATATAGATAATTTACTTTTGTCTTTCATTACTATTACATCGCAACTATCGTTATCTAACATCGTCATTATATCAACTCCAAAAAGATCTAACTAGTAATAATAATAATATAATTAATATAATAATAATAATAATAATAATAATAATAATAATAATAATAATAATAATAATAATAATAATAATAATAATAATAATAATAAATATAAATAAATAAAAAATACTAGTAAAAACAAATAACCGAACCCGTTTATACACACACACAAATACAAAAACCTGGATTAAAATAAGCGGGGAATATTTGTCCATTTCCTCATCCTTGTCTTAGTTTATGTCCGTATTAACTATTTTCAATTTTCGATAAAATAAAACTAAGTATAAAACATAAGACTCCAAACTACAGTATAAGAATGTAAATAAAACATTACATACTCTCGTAGTATGTATAATTTGTTTGTAATAACACATTTAATTAGCAAAAATAATTGAAAAAAATAGGGCAAATTGCCCAAAAAGTTAACATAAAAGTCACCGTTTTTCAATAAAGGGTATATAGTTTATTTTTGCCCATCATGTCGGAATTCACCAGTCGCACTTAATGAAATTCAAGTTAAAAGCTTTGAATTGATCTCGAAAAGATGCAAAACTTTGAAGATCGATTGGCATAGTTGGTTGACTAACCCGCAAAAGTTTCTCGTGTGATATTAATGAACAACCGTCGTAGAATACCATCTTAGCATCCCTCGATTTTTGTTTATTGTATATATTGTGTTATCATCATGTGTATTGGGATAAATTCTCAATTTATATTTGTACTTGTACTTGAGTAATTTTAATAAAATATTTTGCCTTAAAAAAAAAAAAGTTTATCTTTGCTCAAAAGGGTGTGATTTGAATTTAGTGCGTAAAAAGGATCTTGATGTGAAAAGATACCAATAAAAGTAATATCCGTCTATATGTGCTTCCACATAGACGCCGCCTCATCGAATCCGACGAGGTGGTGCCACGTCATTGAATTTACCGGCACCATGTCATCGAATTTTTCGGCAAAAAATTTTTCGATGTAATTTTCTGGCCAAATTCCTATTTTCCGGCGACCACCTCATTGGAGAAGATGAAGACGTGGCACCACCTCATCATATTCGACGAGGTAGCTTCTATGTGGAAGTACATGTGAACCAATATTACCTTTTTTCATATCAGAATCCTATTACGCACTAAATTCAAATCAGACACTCTTTTGGGCAAAGAAACATGTCCTTGAGTCATGGGATAAGGAGAGGTCATGGGTTCGATCCTTAGGGATGCCCATGATTATATTAATTGAACACCAATACTGGTGGTATATATTGACCCTATAGGGAGGTTTTACCGGCCCACTCGATAGGATAAATGCTCGATCACATGCCCGTATGGATTGTGGTTCGATGTCCCCTAATTAGCGGTTCGAGTTTTCACCCGAACGTGTGCATGGGTGACAAATGAGAGTATTCGATGTCAAAATTGCCGTTAAAAAAAACTACCTATATACCTTTTATTAGAAAATATTGACTTTTATGTTACCTTTTTGAACAAATTGCTAAAAAAAAATATATCGAATTGATAATGTAATCAGTATCCTGATGATATCTTTAGATTGTGATAACACATTTAATTAACCAAAATTGTTGGAAAAAAATATATCGAATTGTTAATGTATTCAGTATCCTGATGATATCTTTAGATTGTGATAACACATTTAATTAACAAAAAAGTACATGCTTGTTTAACAATAGTCAAATCCAGGTTAAGGTATATGTTTGACCAAGTCTGTTTTGGTAGGCTTTGTATCTATACTTTCTTCCCATATAAAAGCCTCCTTAAACACACATCAGTGACCACTACACTAATCACAAAACATAACCAAACAAAAAAGTGATACATTTTCTCAATATAGATAATTACATTAACAACGACATTAAGTTTGCTTTGATCACGTACAACTGAAGTCGTTAAGTTGTTAACGAGAAAGTGATAGAGCAAAATCAAGATCATGTCGTCAGTGTTAACGATGTTATTTGAAGACAATAACATGTTGTTGATAGTAACAACAACAGTTACATTTTTAGTAGGATGTTATGTCGTTTTGACGTGGAAACCAGCTTCGAAGAAAAAGGTCAAGATTTCGAATAAAATCATGGTGCCAAAGAGACAGCTAAGTTTTGCTCTTGCTGATGGTATAAAGAAAGTTAAGATTTTTTACGGATCGCAAACTGGAACTGCTGAAGGTTTTGCTAAGGTAAATTAATACTCCGTATTTGATTTTGTGTTTTTTTTTTTTTTTTTTTTTTTTCCTTTGTTGATATTGATCGATTAACGATTTTTTTATTTATTTATTTTTTTTTCATTTTGAAGGAATTTTATGAAGAAGCGAAAGTGCGATATGAGAAGGCTGTGATTAAAGTAACAGATTTGGTAAGTTTTGTATGATTTAAAGCAGCTAGTACAATTTGATTGATAAAATGGTATTAATATTTGTATATATTTAATCGTGTAGGATGATTATGCTGCGGATGATGATGAGTACGCATCAAGATTAAAGAAGGAGACTTTTGCTATTTTCTTCTTGGCTTCGTAAGCTTTCATGTTCATATTTCTATATTTTTTTCTACTTTCAAACAAAAAGAGAATTTTAAACTACTAAGTTGACTAGCAAAATATTTTTTTTTTTTGGAAAGCTTGACTAACAGAAAATGAACTTTGAAAGAAAAAATAAAGTGGAAATTTTCATAGTTGTTAGTTAATAATTTCTGTCACATCAATCTGTTATTTATGGGATAAGATAATGAAGATGATGTTAATTATTTATGTAATAAATTTGTTTTGTAGATATGGAGATGGTGAGCCAACAGATAATTCTGCCAGATTTTATAATTGGTTTACTGAAGTAAGTGTTCATACATATGTATACACTAATACACATATATTCAGTAGACTGATAATGTTCCAAATCTAGCCTTAATACATTTTATATAAATTATGGTGTAGAGTTGAGTTATAAATATGGCAAAAAGTTATTTTTGGTATGCTTAAACGTAGCCCTTAGGGCTACGTTTATCATTTTTCATAAATTATACAATATGTTACTTTTATAGGGGGATGATAAAGGAGTTTGGCTTGAAAAGCTTCAATATGGAGTGTTTGGTTGTGGTAACAGACAGTATGAACATTTCAACAAGGTGAGGATCTATATCTTGCTGCCCTTTTTACACAAAATTGCATCAATGTGTTTGGTTAGGCTAATATATAAACTGTTTTGTCACTAATTTGTTTTTATGGTTTATGTAGATTGCAAAAACGGTTGATGATGGTCTAACAGAGATGGGTACATTCATTTCCATACATTGTTAATACATAACCCATAATCAAATTACTAATTGTACTTAACAACGTAATTAATGTAGTCTTTTGACTTATTACTGTTCTAATCTGTTTTGTTTTCGCCAACATCAGGTGCTAAACGCTTTGTTCCAATCGGCCTTGGAGACGATGGTCAAATGATTGAAGATGATTTTTGTGCATGGTATCGAAAAAGACGCAAACTTTATACAAATCCTAAGTCCAATAAACACAATTAAGAACAAATTTGTAACATTCGATCAAATCTTGATTTTTCAGGAAAGAATTAGTGTGGCCCGCGTTGGATCAATTGCTTCTTGATGAAGAAGGCAAATTAACCGCTTCTACTCCTTACACAGCTGCCATTGCAGAGTACCGAGTTGTGTTTAGTAAGAAACCTGTTGCATCTGTTTTAGTCCGTAGTTTAACGAATGGTCGTATTGTTCGTGATGCTCAAAATCCAAGCAGGTAATTAGTAGTTGTTTAATACACATTTCCCATTATTCGTTGTTAAGAAGACTTTAAGTTAACTCTTGATTGCATTATGCTCCTACAGATCGAAGGTGGCGTTTAAAAAGGAGCTTCATACCCCTGAATCAGATCGCTCGTGCACTCATCTTGAATTTGACATCTCGAACACTGGACTCTCGTTAGTTACTCTTTTGTTATCTTAATTCTTAACTTATAATAACGGTAAGGATTTTGCTAATGACAGCCCGTAGTTAAAATGCTTTAGACAGTTGTACATTCGTATAACCGCCACCACTAAATTAATAACCGCTTTGTACAACTATTTAAAGCGCGTTCACGACAGTCTTTAGGACCGTCGTTAGCAAAATCCTAACTTTGATTATGTAACGAGTTATTGTTATTAAAATTAGTGCTCTTTGCTCAACTTTTAAGATATGAAACTGGGGATCATGTTGGTGTATACTGCGAGAATCAAAAGGAAGTTGTGGATGAGGCCGAACGATTGTTAGGTTTATCACCCGATACATATTTCTCGATACATACCGATAACGAGGACGGAACGCCACTCGGTGGGCCCGTTTTACAGCCGCCTTTTCCGCCAACTACTTTGAGAACTGCATTGACTAGTTACGCAGATCTGTTAAGTTCCCCCAAAAAGGTAATACAAATTGTTAATTATTTTAGCAGGTAATAAACTTATAATGAGTAATGGTTGTTAACATTGTATGTGTATTTCAGTCAGCTTTGTTAGCTCTAGCTGCTCATGCTTCTGATTCGACCGAAGCTGAACGATTAAGATTTCTTGCATCTCGTGCAGGCAAGGTTTGGATTTCTGAAATAGTTTAACACATTTTTTCAATCAAGAAAACATATAAATAAAATAGTTGTTTATGAAAAATAATAATATTATTCAGGATGAATATGGTGAATGGATTGTTACGAGCCGAAGAAGTCTTCTTGATGTGTTGGAGGCTTTCCCATCAGCTAGGCCCCCCCTTGGTGTTTTCTTTGCGGCTGTGGCCCCACTTTTACAGCCTCGATACTACTCTATTTCTTTGTCTCCAAAGTAAGTATTTGGTCGACATATATGAAGTCTCAAAACCTAAAACGTGAATCTGAAAATTGAACGCGGATGTGAAAACCAAAACGCGAATGTGAACAGTTAAACGTGAATCCGAATAATGAAATGCAAAACTGAAAACTGAAACGCGAAATGTGAAACTGAAACGAAAAAATAAAAACTGCAACGTGAAATGCGAAATTGAAACTGAATGCAAAATTGAAAACTAAAAATGGGTCTCGACTCAACCCGACCCAAACCGACCCAAAGTTTTAAGGTTAAAAAGGGTCTCGACCCAACCGGACCCAACCCAACCCGGGTCTCAGCCCAACTTGTTTGACCTATTTAAAAGCTGACCCGTTTTGACCCAAGAACCGTTTCGACCCAAATCATTGGATCCTTGACCCAACGATCCATTTGTCAGGTATACATTTATCACTTGCATTTCATATTAGTAACCTTCTGCGATGATTTATGACCACAGGATGGAACCCAACAAGATTCATGTTACATGCGCATTAGTTCTTGAAAAAACACCTGCATGCCGTATTTACAAAGGAATCTGTTCAACCTGGATGAAGGTACTTCACCCATTTTGGTCTGCAAACAATGTTAAAAAAATAATTTTTTTTTTCCATGACTGATGTACTCATTGTTGATTCCAGAATGCTGTTCCTTCGTCAGAAAGTCAAAATTACAGCTGGGCTCCTATTTTCGTACGAACGTCTAACTTCAGACTCCCTGCTGACCCTAAAACCCCGATAATCATGATTGGACCTGGAACTGGGTTAGCTCCTTTCAGAGGTTTTCTTCAAGAAAGATTAGCCCTTAAGGAAGCTGGAACCGAACTGGGTTCAGCCTATTTGTACTTCGGATGTAGGAGTCGCAATGTCGTAAGTTTTAAGCTTAACTTATTATTTTTTAACAAGTAACAAGTAAAAATTATTATGTTTTGTTTAAATCTTAACTTTTTTTGAAATTTTAGGACTTCATATATGAGGATGAACTTAACAACTTTGTCAATACCGGTGCTCTTTCTGAGCTTACCGTTGCTTTCTCCCGTGAAGGCGGGGCAAAAGAATATGTGCAGCATAAAATAGCCCAAAAGGTAACCGAAACAACTAAATGCCATGAATAGCATAATTTATGACAATATGTTAAATTGATTAATAATAAATAATACGAATTATTGTTATGCGTTTTACAGGCTTCAGATATTTGGAAGTTGCTTTCAGAAGGAGCGTATGTATACGTATGTGGTGATGCTAAAGGCATGGCTAAAGATGTACACCGCACCCTTCACACCATCATCCAAGAACATGCATGTTATCTTTCATGTTTTGTGAAATAGTAGTATTTACAATTTACAACTACATTAAAAACGCACAAAAAATGAAACAGTATCAAGATCGACGTTGTATTAACATCCGTTTTTGGTGATTTCAGGGATCGTTAGACTCCTCTGAGACAGAACTTTATGTCAAGAATCTACAAGTTGCAGGAAGATACCTTCGTGATGTTTGGTAATCGCAACGAAAAGATAATTTAACCGAATTTGGGGAGAGCAATCTACTTGGATGAAGCAAGTTTAAACATAGTTTACTTTATCTTTTCTGGTACTTTTACAGTAACTTAAAAAAAAAAACAGTTACTATAATTTCATGATTCTTGTAATTTTCAAGGTTTGTCAATGTAATGTCATAATATAAAAGTTGTTCCATTTTTGCTCAATTTATTAATGTATATTGTTTGCTAATAATATACTCTTGGATTGGATTGGTCACTTTATGGGGACAAAATTTGCAAATTACCAAAATGTACTACTATTTGGTTCTATTTACATAAAGGTAAAGATATGATGAGTATGACTAGTGAATAAAGAGTGTTTTCTGAAGCATTTTGGTTATCTTATTAGGCCTCCTATTTTTATCAAACCTTTAATGGAGGGAGGCCCCACTCAACTGGGTTATGATCCAACAGTGAACTGAGAACTTGATCCACAGTTTCATGGAAAGAGAGATCCAGTCTTGGATCTGAACCATAACTACAGACCTGCATCATGTTTGTAAAGAGGTAAGAAAATGGGCAGGTCAACTGGTCAAGTAATGGGTCAAAACATGTAGTTACTTGCACGGGTGCACCGGCTAGATCAGCTTGTTTTCCGTCCGAGAACTTTTACAACTTTTTTTTCGTATTTCATCACAATGTGATTCTTAATTGAATGGTTCACCACTAATGTTGAATCATTCACCATTCAACGTGTTTGTTTCTTACCTCTGAATGACATATGATGTTGTGGTTCAGCATTTAGTATAACGACCCTCACTTTTCCACTTCTAGAATTACTAAAATGCCATTAGGGTTTGTGTGCTCGTAAACTTTCTTTAACAAAACGTTGACCAAATAGTAAACTTTTAGTCGACACTCACTGTTAATTAAGGCATATGCATTTCTATGATATTATAGCTATTAAACTGTAGGTAATAATAAAATGTGACATTTATATAAACAATAAAACATTTGGAAAACAAATAAAAATAAATAAAAGTTATGGACTAAATTAAAAAGAATAAATACTTATCTTATATTAATGTTATTAAATAAAAATAAATGTTACATCTAATAAAAAAAATATATAAATACATATATGAGCCGAATTAAATAATAACAATAATAATAATAATAATAATAATAATAATAATAATAATAATAATAATAATAATAATAATAATAATAATAAAAATAATAATAATAATAATAATAATAATAATAATAATAATAATAATAATAATAATAATAATAATAATAATAATAATAATAATAATAATAATAATGTAACTAATAAAAATCGGCTAGCATGGTTGTAGTGACTCGAACTTTTCCATGTTTATATATATATTAAATGAAATTGTTATTTACATGATTAAGTGTTTCCAACATGTTAAGCAATCAAACTTGTTAAGACTTGATTAATTGAAATAGGTTTCATATAGACAATTGACCACCCAAGTTGACCGGTGATTCACGAACGTTAAAACTTGTAAAAACTATACGATGACATATATATGGTTATATATATAGTTAACATGATTTTATTATAAGTATGTATCTCATTAGGTATTTTAACAATGAGTTATATACATAAAAATGAGACTATTAATTTAAGAAACTCGAAAACGATATATATAACGATTATCGTTATAACAACGTCTTACTAGGTACATATGAATCATATTAAGATATTGATACACTTGGTTAATTATGTTAAATGATAAGTAAATATATTATTAAGTGTATTAACAATGAAATACATATGTAAAAATAAGACTACTAACTTAATGATTTCGAAACGAGACATATATGTAACGATTATCGTTGTAACGACATTTAACTGTATATATATCATACTAAGATATATTATATATCATAATATCATGATAATATAACAATTTAACATCTCATTTGTTATAATAAACAATGGGTTAACAACATTCAACAAGATCGTTAACCTAAAGGTTTCAAAACAACATTTACATGTAACGACTAACGATGACTTAACGACTCAGTTAAAATGTATATACCTGTAGTGTTTTAATATGTATTCATACACTTTTGAAAGACTTCAAGACACTTATCAAAATACTTCTACTTAACAAAAATGCTTACAATTACATCCTCGTTCAGTTTCATCAACAATTCTACTCGTATGCACCCGTATTCGTACTCGTACAATACACAGCTTTTAGATGTATGTACTATTAGTATATACACTCCAATGATCAGCTCTTAGCAGCCCATGTGAGTCACCTAACACATGTGGGAACCATCATTTGGCAACTAGTATGAAATATCTCATAAAATTACAAAAATATGAGTAATCATTCATGACTTATTTACATGAAAACAAAATTACATATCCTTTATATCTAATCCATACACCAACAACCAAAAACACCTACAAACACTTTCATTTTTCAATTTTATTCATCTAATTGATCTCTCTCAAGTTCTATCTTCAAGTTATAAGTGTTCTTCATAAATTCCAAAAGTTCTAGTTTCATAAAAATCAAGAATACTTCCAAGATTGCAAGTTTACTTCCAAGTTTTCTAAATCCATTCCAAGTAATCATCCAAGATCAAGAAACCTTTGTTACTTACAGTAGGTTATCTTTCTAATACAAGGTAATAATCATATTCAAACTTTAATTCAATTTCTATAACTATAACAATCTTATTTCGAGTGGAAATCTTACTTGAAATTGTTTTCGTGTCATGATTCTGCTTCAAGAACTTTCAAGCCATCCAAGGATCCTTTGAAGCTAGATCTATTTTTTCATTTCCAGTAGGTTTATCCAAGGAACTTGAGGTAGTAATGATATTCATAACATCATTCGATTCATACATATAAAGCTATCTTATTCGAAGGTTTAAACTTGTAATCACTAGAACATAGTTTAGTTAATTCTAAACTTGTTCGCAAATAAAAGTTAATCCTTCTAACTTGACTTTTAAAATCAACTAAACAAATGTTCTATATCTATATGATATGCTAACTTAATGATTTAAAACCTGGAAACACGAAAAACACCGTAAAACCGGATTTACGCCGTCGTAGTAACACCGCGGGCTGTTTTGGGTTAGTTAATTAAAAACTATGATAAACTTTGATTTAAAAGTTGTTATTCTGGGAAAATTATTTTTATTATTAACATGAAACTATATCCAAAAATTATGGTTAAACTCAAAGTGGAAGTATGTTTTCTAAAATGGTCATCTAGACGTCGTTCTTTCGACTGAAATGACTACCTTTACAAAAATGACTTGTAACTTATTTTTCCGACTATAAACCTATACTTTTTCTGTTTAGTTTCATAAAATAGAGTTCAATATGAAACCATAGCAATTTGATTCACTCAAAACGGATTTAAAATGAAGAAGTTATGAGTAAAACAAGATTGGATAATTTTTCTCATTTTAGCTACGTGAAAATTGGTAACAAATCTATTCCAACCATAACTTAATCAACTTGTATTATATATTATGTAATCTTGAGATACCATAGACACGTATACAATGTTTCGACCTATCATGTCGACACATCTATATATATTTCGGAACAACCATAGACACTCTATATGTGAATGTTGGAGTTAGCTATACAGGGTTGAGGTTGATTCCAAATTATATATAGTTTGAGTTGTGATCAATACTGAGATACGTATACACTGGGTCGTGGATTGATTCAAGATAATATTTATCGATTTATTTCTGTACATCTAACTGTGGACAACTAGTTGTAGGTTACTAACGAGGACAGTTGACTTAATAAACTTAAAACATCAAAATATATTAAAAGTGTTGTAAATATATTTTGAACATACTTTAATATATATGTATATATTGTTATAGGTTCGTGAATCAACCAGTGGCCAAGTCTTACTTCCCGACGAAGTAAAAATCTGTGAAAGTGAGTTATAGTCCCACTTTTAAAATCTAATATTTTTGGGATGAGAATACATGCAGGTTTTATAAATGATTTACAAAATAGACACAAGTACGTGAAACTACATTCTATGGTTGAATTATCGAAATCGAATATGCCCCTTTTTATTAAGTCTGGTAATCTAAGAATTAGGGAACAGACACCCTAATTGACGCGAATCCTAAAGATAGATCTATTGGGCCTAACAAACCCCATCCAAAGTACCGGATGCTTTAGTACTTTGAAATTTATATCATATCCGAAGGGTGTCCCGGAATGATGGGGATATTCTTATATATGCATCTTGTTAATGTCGATTACCAGGTGTTCACCATATGAATGATTTTTATCTCTATGTATGGGATGTGTATTGAAATATGAAATCTAGTGGTCTATTGTTACGATTTGATATATATAGGTTAAACCTATAACTCACCAACATTTTTGTTGACGTTTAAAGCATGTTTATTCTCAGGTGAATACTAAGAGCTTCCGCTGTTGCATACTAAAATAAGGACAAGATTTGGAGTCTATGTTTGTATGATATTGTGTAAAAACTACATTCAAGAAACTGATTTCGATGTAACATATTTGTATTGTAAACCATTATGTAATGGTCGTGTGTAAACAGGATATTTTAGATTATCATTATTTGATAATCTACGTAAAGCTTTTTAAACCTTTATTTATGAAATAAAGGTTATGGTTTATTTTAAAAATGAATGCAGTCTTTGAAAAACGTCTCATATAGAGGTCAAAACCACGCAACGAAATCAATTAATATGGAACGTTTTTAATCAATAAGAACGGGACATTTCAGTTGGTATCCGAGCGTTGGTCTTAGAGAACCAGAAAATTTGCATTAGTGTGTCTTATCGAGTTTGTTAGGATGCATTAGTGAGTCTGGACTTCGACCGTGTTTTCTTTAAAAATGATTGCTTAACATTTTTGTTGGAAACTATATATTATTATCATGTATATATTATGTGATATATTAATCTCTTAACATGTTTGATATTGTGTGATAGATGTCTACCTCTAGCACAAATCCCATTGACTCACCTAATAATAACGAAGAGTCGAATATATATTGGACGGATTCACAAGTTACCGAAGAAGAACCGGAAGAAGAATCAGAACTGGAAGAAGAATCAGAACCGGAAGAGGAGGAACCGGAGGAGGAAATAGAACCGGTGGGGGAAATAATAAAACGGTTAAGTAAAAGAAAATCCTCAACCAACCGACCAAGGTTAATTATGGTCAATGGTGTTTCCGCCAAGGAAGCAAAATATTGGGAGGATTACCAATTCTCCGATGAATCGGATTCCGACGAGAATTCCGATGATGTTATAGAAATTACCCCAACTGAATTTAAAAAGGCAAAAAAAAATAATAAGGGAAAGGGCATAAAAATAGAGAAATCTAATTCCAACCCCGATGAACTTTATATGTATCGTCAACCCTCGAAGCCCTTAAGTTGTAACAATGACCCGGGAACCTCTAAACCACCAGGTTTTTCTAAACCATTGTGGAAAACGACAGCTCGTATTAGGGGAACATCATTTATCCCTAGAAACTTGGCAAAACGAACCAAAACCGAAGAAGAAGAAATGAGCGAGTCGGAATAAGATAGTTGTATTCGTGTGGTGTAATATATGTAATATAGTGTGCTTATGCTTTATGATATATGTAAAAATTGCTTGTATTAATAAGTGTTTTTTTTATGAATCTAACTCTTGTCTATTTTACAGTATAAAAACACAAAATGGATGGACAACCCAATATTTTAAGAGACCTACCCGGAGAAATGATTGATGAAATCTTGTCTAGAGTCGGTCAGAATTCTTCGGCACAACTATTTACGGCGAAATCAGTTTGTAAGACATTCGAAGAACGTTCCAAGAATGTCTTGGTTTATAAGAGACTTTCGTTTGAAAGATGGGGGGATATCACATTGGGAAACCCATAAGTTACGATGTTTTTACTTTGACGCATATATTGCGGGGAACCCAAATGCTATTTTACGCAACGGGTTAAGAAATTATTTTGACTCAATGTATCCGAATATAGGACTTCATGATTTAGAAAAAGCGGCTAACATGCAACATAAGGAAGCATGCTATGCTTACGGGTTAGTAATGTTCGCTTCTCACCAAAGTGAGAAAAAGAACATCGGGCTACAACTATTAAACAAAACATTCCCACAAGTGACGGAGTCGGTAATTGGGGTAAGAAATGAGGTTTTTAGGTTATTACGAGACTGTTGGTCATTACGTAACCCTCGTCCCTTTGATGACGTTACAACACGCTGTCTTATCAACGGCCATAACGGTTATGTTCCACAAGACAAAGGATGGGAAGTAGTCCTAGTAAAACCAGAATGCATGACTTGTTTCTGGACGTATGAATTACGTGTCTTTATTGCCTTTGCTGAACGACTTGTGTACTAGCTAGAATTATCTTCACAACTATCTTGTATCAAAGTTATTGTGTGCTATATTTCATGCTTTATGTAAAATAAGCGGTATTGTAAGTTTGTAAAATATTGTATAAAAGTTTGAACGTGAAATATTATTATAATCAGTTTTTCATATAGAATTGTAGTAGTTGAATTGTATATTAGCTACTAAGTATGAACTTAACGGGTAGGTACTACCCGAATTTAAACTTATAAAACGCTAATATGAAGAAAAATCTTTTATAAATGAGTTCATATTATGCTACGAAATACTATTAACTACTCTTAATATTCTGTATGATTAACTTGTTCCATTTGACTATTTTGAAGGAAATGGCACCGACTACTCGACACACCGTGAATATGAATGAAGAGGAATTTCGTACTTTTCTAGCTTTAAACATAGCCGCAGTACAGGCTGCGCTACATACCGACAATAAACTTGGATCTAGCAGTACATGAAATCGTGTAGGATGCACCTACAAAGAATTCACTGCCTGCAAACCTTTAGAATTTGATGGAACCGAAGGACCGATCGGATTGAAACGGTGGACCGAGAAGGTCGAATCGGTGTTTGCCATAAGTAAGTGTACTGAAGAGGACAAAGTGAAGTACGCTACGCATACCTTCACAGGTTCTGCGTTAACATGGTGGAATACCTATCTAGAGCAAGTGGGACAAGATGATGCGTACGCACTACCGTGGTCAGAATTCAAGCACTTGATGAACGAGAAGTACCGTCCCAGAACCGAGGTCAATAAGCTCAAGACAGAACTTAGAGGGTTACGAACCCAAGGATTTGATATTACCACGTACGAAAGACGATTTACAGAATTGTGCCTATTGTGTCCGGGAGCGTTCGAAGATGAGGAAGAGAAGATCGACGCGTTTGTGAAAGGATTACCGGAAAGAATCCAAGAAGATATAAGTTCACACGAGCCCGCCTCCATACAACAGGCATGTAGAATGGCTCACAAACTAGTGAACCAGATTGAGGAAAGAATTAAAGAACAGACGGCTGAAGAGGCCAATGTGAAGCAAGTCAAAAGAAAGTGGGAGGAAAACGGTGATAAGAATCACCAATACAACAACAATAGCAATTACAATAATAATCGCAACAATTATCCCAACAATCGCAACATCAATCGCAACTACAACAAACGGCCCAACAACAACAACAAAAACAACAACAACAACAACAACAACAACAACAACAACAACAACAACAACAACAACAACAACAACAACAACAACAACAATAACAACAGCAACTACAACAATCATCTCAACAACAATAACAACCGCAACAACAACAACAATCAGAAGCAGCTATGCCAAAGGTGTAAAAAGTATCACTCGGGGTTCAGCACCAAATTTTGCAACAAGTGTAAAAGAAATGGTCATAGCGCGGCGAAGTGTGAGGTCTATGGACCAGGGGTTAACAGAATGAAAGGAACAAATGGTGTCGGAACGAGTAATGGCGGAGCAAGTAGTGTCGGAGCAAGTTATGCCAATGTAGTTTGTTATAAATGTGGAAAACCAGGCCACATTATTAGAAATTGCCCGAACCAGGAGAACACGAATGGACAAGGCCGCGGAAGAGTTTTCAATATTAATGCAGCAGAGGCACAGGAAGACCCGGAGCTTGTTACGGGTACGTTTCTTATTGACAATAAATCTGCTTACGTTTTATTTGATTCGGGTGCGGATAGAAGCTATATGAGTAGAGATTTTTGTGCTAAATTAAGTTGTCCATTGACGCCGTTGGATAGTAAATTTTTACTTGAATTAGCAAACGGTAAATTAATTTCAGCAGATAATATATGCCGGAATCGAGAAATTAAACTGGGTAGCGAAATATTTAAGATTGATTTGATACCAGTAGAATTAGGGAGTTTTGATGTAATAGTTGGCATGGACTGGCTGAAGAAGGTGAAAGCAGAGATCGTATGTTATAAAAATGCAATTCGCATTGTACGAGAAGAAGGAGAACCCTTAATGGTGTACGGAGAAAAGGGCAACATGAAGCTACATCTTATTAGTAATTTGAAGGCACAAAAACTAATAAGAAAAGGTTGCTATGCTGTTCTAGCACACGTCGAGAAAGTACAAACTGAAGAAAAGAGCATCAATGATGTTCCCGTCGCAAAAGAATTTCCCGATGTATTTCCGAAAGAATTACCGGGACTACCTCCACATCGATCTGTTGAATTTCAAATAGATCTTGTACCAGGAGCTGCACCAATAGCTCGTGCTCCTTATAGACTCGCACCCAGTGAGATGAAAGAACTGCAAAGCCAACTGCAAGAACTATTAGAACATAGTTTCATTCGACCAAGCACATCACCATGGGGAGCTCCTGTTTTGTTTGTCAAGAAGAAGGATGGTACATTTAGGTTGTGTATTGACTACAGAGAGTTGAACAAACTTACCATCAAAAACCGTTATCCACTGCCGAGAATTGACGACTTATTTGATCAACTACAAGGCTCGTCAGTTTATTCGAAGATCGATTTACGTTCTGGATATCATCAAATGCGAGTAAAGGAGGATGATATTCCAAAAACTGCTTTTAGGACGCGTTATGGTCATTACGAGTTTATGGTTATGCCATTTGGATTGACTAACGCACCAGCTGTGTTCATGGACCTTATGAACCGAGTGTGTGGGCCATATCTTGACAAGTTTGTCATTGTTTTCATCGATGACATACTTATTTACTCAAAGAATGATCAAGAGCACGAAGAACATTTGAGAAAAGTGCTAGAAGTATTGAGGAAAGAAAAACTGTACGCTAAGTTTTCAAAGTGTGCATTTTGGTTGGAAGAAGTTCAATTCCTCGGTCACATAGTGAACAAAGAAGGTATCCAGGTGGACCCGGCAAAGATCGAAACCGTTGAAAAGTGGGAAACCCCAAAAACTCCGAAGCATATACGTCAATTTTTAGGATTGGCTGGTTACTACAGAAGATTCATCCAAGATTTCTCCAAAATAGCAAAACCCTTGACTGTATTAACGCATAAAGGGAAGAAATTTGAATGGAAGGATGAACAAGAGAAGGCGTTTCAATTATTGAAGAAAAAGCTAACTACAGAACCTATATTGTCATTGCCTGAAGGGAATGATGATTTTGTGATTTATTGTGACGCATCAAAGCAAGGTCTCGGTTGTGTATTAATGCAACGGACGAAGGTGATTGCTTATGCGTCTAGACAATTGAAGATTCACGAGCAAAATTATACGACGCATGATTTGGAATTAGGCGCGGTTTTTTTTGCATTAAAGACTTGGAGGCACTACTTATATGGGGTCAAAAGTATTATATATACCGACCACAAAAGTCTTCAACACATATTTAATCAGAAACAACTGAATATAAGGCAGCGTAGGTGGATTGAATTGTTGAATGATTATGACTGTGAGATTCGTTACCACCCGGGGAAGGCAAATGTGGTAGCCGACGCCTTGAGCAGAAAGGACAGAGAACCCATTCGAGTAAAATCTATGAATATAATGATTCACACTAACCTTACTACTCAAATAAAGGAGGCGCAACAAGGAGTTTTAAAAGAGGGAGGAAATTTAAAGGATGAAATACCCAAAGGATCGGAGAAGCATCTTAATATTCGGGAAGACGGAACCCGGTATAGGGCTGAAAGAATTTGGGTACCAAAATTTGGAGATATGAGAGAAATGGTACTTAGAGAAGCTCATAAAACCAGATACTCAATACATCCTGGAACGGGAAAGATGTACAAGGATCTTAAGAAACATTTTTGGTGGCCAGGTATGAAAGCCGATATTGCCAAATATGTAGGAGAATGTTTGACGTGTTCTAAGGTCAAAGCTGAACATCAGAAACCATCAGGTCTACTACAACAACCTGAAATCCCGGAATGGAAATGGGAAAACATTACCATGGATTTCATTACTAAATTGCCAAGGACTGCAAGTGGTTATGATACTATTTGGGTAATAGTTGATCGTCTCACCAAGTCAGCACACTTCCTGCCAATAATAGAAGATGACAAGATGGAGAAGTTAGCACGACTGTATTTGAAGGAAGTCGTCTCCAGACATGGAATACCAATCTCTATTATCTCTGATAGGGATGGCAGATTTATTTCAAGATTCTGGCAGACATTACAGCAAGCATTGGGAACTCGTCAAGACATGAGTACTGCCTATCATCCACAAACTGATGGGTAGAGCGAAAGGACAATACAAACGCTTGAAGACATGCTACGAGCTTGTGTTATTGATTTCGGAAACAGTTGGGATCGACATCTACCGTTAGCAGAATTTTCCTATAACAACAGCTACCATTCAAGCATTGAGATGGCGCCGTTTGAAGCACTTTATGGTAGAAAGTGCAGGTCTCCTATTTGTTGGAGTGAAGTGGGGGATAGACAGATTACGGGTCCGGAGATAATACAAGAAACTACCGAGAAAATCATCCAAATTCAACAATGATTGAAAACCGCCCAGAGTCAACAAAAGAGCTACGCGGACAGTAAAAGAAAAGATATAGAGTTTGAAATTGGAGAAATGGTCATGCTTAAGGTTTCACCTTGGAAAGGCATTGTTCGATTTGGTAAATGGGGGAAACTAAATCCAAGGTTCATTGGACCATTCAAGATTATAGATCGTGTCGGACCAGTAGCTTACCAACTGGAGCTACCTCAACAACTCGCGGCTGTACATAACACTTTCCACATCTCAAATTTGAAGAAATGTTTTGCTAAAGAAGATCTCACTATTCCGTTGGACGAAATCCAAATCAATGAAAAACTTCAATTCATTGAAGAACCCATCGAAATAATGGATCGTGAGGTTAAGAGACTTAAACAAAATAAGATACCGATTGTTAAGGTTCAATGGAATGCTCGTAGAGGACTCGAGTTCACCTGGGAGTGTGAAGATCAGATGGAGAAGAAATACCCGCATTTATTTCCAGAAGATACGTCAACACCTCCAACTGCTTAAAATTTCGGGACGAAATTTATTTAACGGGTAGGTACTGTAGTGACCCGAACTTTTCCATGTTTATATATATATTAAATGAAATTGTTATTTACATGATTAAGTGTTTCCAACATGTTAAGCAATCAAACTTGTTAAGACCTGATTAATTGAAATAGGTTTCATATAGACAATTGACCACCCAAGTTGACCGGTGATTCACGAACGTTAAAACTTGTAAAAACTATACGATGACATATATATGGTTATATATATAGTTAACATGATTTTATTATAAGTATGTATCTCATTAGGTATTTTAACAATGAGTTATATACATAAAAATGAGACTATTAATTTAAGAAACTCGAAAACGATATATATAACGATTATCGTTATAACAACGTCTTACTAGGTACATATGAATCATATTAAGATATTGATACACTTGGTTAATTATGTTAAATGATAATTAAATATATTATTAAGTGTATTAACAATGAAATACATATGTAAAAATAAGACTACTAACTTAATGATTTCGAAACGAGACATATATGTAACGATTATCGTTGTAACGACATTTAACTGTATATATATCATACTAAGATATATTATATATCATAATATCATGATAATATAACAATTTAAAATCTCATTTGTTATAATAAACAATGGGTTAACAACATTCAACAAGATCGTTAACCTAAAAGTTTCAAAACAACATTTACATGTAACGACTAACGATGACTTAACGACTCAGTTAAAATGTATATACATGTAGTATTTTAATATGTATTCATACACTTTTGAAAGACTTCAAGACACTTATCAAAATACTTCTACTTAACAAAAATGCTTACAATTACATCCTCGTTCAGTTTCATCAACAATTCTACTCGTATGCACCCGTATTCGTACTCGTACAATACACAGCTTTTAGATGTATGTACTATTGGTATATACACTCCAATGATCAGCTCTTAGTAGCCTATGTGAGTCAACTAACATATGTAGGAACCATCATTTGGCAACTAGCATGAAATATCTCATAAAATTACAAAAATATGAGTAATCATTCATGACTTATTTACATGAAAACAAAATTACATATCCTTTATATCTAATCCATACACCAACGACCAAAAACACCTACAAACACTTTCATTCTTCAATTTTCTTCATCTAATTGATCTCTCTCAAGTTCTATCTTCAAGTTCTAATTGTTCTTCATAAATTCCAAAAGTTCTAGTTTCATAAAAATCAAGAATACTTCCAAGATTGCAAGTTTACTTCCAAGTTTTCTAAATCCATTCTAAGTAATCATCCAAGATCAAGAAACCTTTGTTACTTATAGTAGGTTATCTTTCTAATACAAGGTAATAATCATATTCAAACTTTAATTCAATTTCTATAACTATAACAATCTTATTTCGAGTGGAAATCTTACTTGAAATTGTTTTCGTGTCATGATTCTGCTTCAAGAACTTTCAAGCCATCCAAGGATCCTTTGAAGCTAGATCTATTTTTCTCATTTCCAGTAGGTTTATCTAAGGAACTTGAGGTAGTAATGATGTTCATAACATCATTCGATTCATACATATAAAGCTATCTTATTCGAAGGTTTAAACTTGTAATCACTAGAACATAGTTTAGTTAATTCTAAACTTGTTCGCAAATAAAAGTTAATCCTTCTAACTTGACTTTTAAAATCAACTAAACACATGTTCTATATCTATATGATATGCTAACTTAATGATTTAAAACCTGGAAACACGAAAAACACCGTAAAACTGGATTTACGCCGTCGTAGTAACACCGCGGGCTGTTTTGGGTTAGTTATTTAAAAACTATGATAAACTTTGATTTAAAAGTTGTTATTCTGGGAAAATTATTTTTATTATGAACATGAAACTATATCCAAAAATTATGGTTAAACTCAAAGTGGAAGTATGTTTTCTAAAATGGTCATCTAGACGTCGTTCTTTCGACTGAAATGACTACCTTTACAAAAATGACTTGTAACTTATTTTTTCGACTATAAACCTATACTTTTTCTGTTTAGGTTCATAAAATAGAGTTCAATATGAAACCATAGCAATTTGATTCACTCAAAAGGGATTTAAAATGAAGAAGTTATGGGTAAAACAAGATTGGATAATTTTTCTCATTTTAGCTACGTGAAAATTGGTAACAAATCTATTCCAACCATAACTTAATCAACTTGTATTATATATTATGTAATCTTGAGATACCATAGACATGTATACAATGTTTCGACCTATCATGTCGACACATCTATATATATTTCGGAACAACCATAGACACTCTATATGTGAATGTTGGAGTTAGCTATACAGGGTTGAGGTTGATTCCAAATTATATATAGTTTGAGTTGTGATCAATACTGAGATACATATACACTGGGTCGTGGATTGATTCAAGATAATATTTATCGATTTATTTCTGTACATCTAACTGTGGACAACTAGTTGTAGGTTACTAACGAGGACAGCTGACTTAATAAACTTAAAACATCAAAATATATTAAAAGTGTTGTAAATATATTTTGAACATACTTTGATATATATGTATATATTGTTATAGGTTCGTGAATCAACCAGTGGCCAAGTCTTACTTCCCGACGAAGTAAAAATCTGTGAAAGTGAGTTATAGTCCCACTTTTAAAATCTAATATTTTTGGGATGAGAATACATGCAGGTTTTATAAATGATTTACAAAATAGACACAAGTACGTGAAACTACATTCTATGGTTGAATTATCGAAATCGAATATGCCCCTTTTTATTAAGTCTGGTAATCTAAGAATTAGGGAACAGACACCCTAATTGACGCAAATCCTAAAGATAGATCTATTGGGCCTAACAAACCCCATCCAAAGTACCGGATGCTTTAATACTTTGAAATTTATATCATATCCGAAGGGTGTCCCGGAATGATGGGGATATTCTTATATATGCATCTTGTTAATGTCGGTTACCAGGTGTTCACCATATGAATAATTTTTATCTCTATGTATGGGATGTGTATTGAAATATGAAATCTTGTGGTCTATTGTTACGATTTGATATATATATAGGTTAAACCTATAACTCACCAATATTTTTGTTGACGTTTAAAGCATGTTTATTCTCAGGTGAATACTAAGAGCTTCCGCTGTTGCATACTAAAATAAGGACAAGATTTGGAGTCCATGTTTGTATGATATTGTGTAAAAACTGCATTCAAGAAACTGATTTCGATGTAACATATTTGTATTGTAAACCATTATGTAATGGTCGTGTGTAAACAGGATATTTTAGATTATCATTATTTGATAATCTACGTAAAGCTTTTTAAACCTTTATTTATGAAATAAAGGTTATGGTTTGTTTTAAAAATGAATGCAGTCTTTGAAAAACGTCTCATATAGAGGTCAAAACCACGCAACGAAATCAATTAATATGTAACGTTTTTAATCAATAAGAACGGGACATTCCAATGGATGTGATGACCCGTCCAAATCCATTTGGACGAATACATCATTCATCGATTTCATTGCGAGGTACTGACCTCTATATGATATGTTTTGTAAACATTGTATTCTTTTAAAAAGGTACACAATAAATTGAATATATATATCCAAGGTTTTCGACATCTGATGATTTCTACGTATAGACAATCACCATAAATAATAGTTTTTAACAATACATCCGTTGACAATGCAGTCAAAATAAGATACATGGTGACGATTTTGTGAATGCAAAGTTTTCTCGAATAAAGCATGTATGACTCCATGCACATAGCTTGCATAACATATAAGCAAACAGTGAAAGACTTCTAGGAACCTAAGAATAAACATGCTTAAAAGTGTCAACACAATGGTTGGTGAGTTCATAGTTTTAATATTGCGCATAATCTGTATATAAAGGTGGATCACAAGATTTCAGTTATTTCATCCAAAACGTCTATCAAAATATTCTACAAAATCGAGCACCCTGGTAACTAAACTTAACGTATATATTATAAGTACCCCTATTTTAACATACATGCAACCAACATGTACAATACACGCAATCCAACGTGTACTAAATTCAAATAGTATACGTCTGTTTTATAGTTCAGGCTAGGGTTTCTATACCTGGAACATACGGGGATGTCAAGCCCTATGGATCCATATGCAACTACTCGCGCCCACCAGTTCTTATAACTGGCAGTTACTAGTTACCAAATCTAAGGGATTTTCGGTTCAAACTCAGTGTAGAATTTAGTATGTACTTGTATCCATTGCGTTTAAAATAAAGTGCATGTATTCTCAGCCCAAAAATATAGATTGCAAAAGCAATTAAAAAGGGATCTATAAACTCACCTTGGTAGCACATCAAAGAATCTCAAACAAAAGTGATAGCTAACGAAATCACGGCAGACCGACGTACTTAACCTGATTAAATGTCTAAGTTCACATGGTCTCAAAGATCTTCCAATATTCTCAACAACATCTTAAGATGAAATAAAGTATATAACAATTATTATCGTATGCTTGAATGCGCTTCTGTTACTCACTCTGTACGGTTACAAGTTGTGAGAATGATTTCTTTGTGTGATTAGGTTATGAGAGTTATATGGAATGTGAATTTATATATAATAGAAACTTGGTCAAGAAAATATTATTCTATGCCGATGATTGCGAAAAATCCCGTAAATTATGGCCAAGATTTGTTGAACGAGTAGGGACAAAAATTTATATTTATATACAATATGAATCTGAAGTACTTATATATTATATTAAAAATTAAAATAGTTTACATCTTTCATATTCTCAGCAAGCATTATATTAGCCTCACATATTCGTTTATGTGTTTATGGTTAGGATATAGAGTAATCATTTGAAACTTAAATTTTGTTAACAATAAATATGTATATATATATATTTTTCCCGTAGAGTTATTATTGTGTTTGTATTAGTATAGGTTATGGAGGAATTATTAAGTATTAAAAGTAGGAGTGTATTTTCAATATAATATGGGAGGGATAAGAGTTACAGGTCATCTTCGATTAACATATTTGAAAAAGTCGTTGATTCCTTTCCTAATAATTGGAGTTATATTTAAATTTGCTTAATTTATTTATCATTTCGCACATCAATAAAATAAAGATTTATTTATATTGCTTTGTAAACTTACATATAGTCCATGTACTAAAAAATGAAACTTCGAAACGAAAAAAGATTTTTAAGTCGCCATCTGTGACTTGACTTGTTCTATTCATAAATTTCAACTTGTAGTGTTAATTATTAAAATCTATCCTACAATCATTTTCTTTATGCGAGTACGTAAACACGATTCATTCATGTTAAAATCAATATACTTCAAAATTTATTTTCTAAATTTGTCGTAAATGAATACATCTTTAAATAAACACATGTTTACTGGTAATCAAAATCATATAAATTATTTCATAGTCCTAAGTAGTAGTTAATCCTCTATTTAAAATCCCAAAACATTTTGATAACATCACCAAAACGAAAACTTAAATGATATGAACACTAGTTTTTTTTTTATATCATAGAGGAATTAATTATTTAAATTCATTGTTAAATTGATAAAATACTAAATTAACATATATATTTTTGATGTGATCAAAAATTACCTCAAAAAAAATTTGATGGATCGAGTTTAAAAGGATACTATACACGTATACACCTCTTACTCGCGTACAACACTAGCCTCTCGTATTTCTATTTTTTTTTTGTGGTTATGAACTGAACATTTAGTAGTTGAGTATGTGAAGGAGAAATGACTTATATTTAAAGATTCATTCGAAAATATGATAATATATAGAGTTGAGTACGAGTCAATAATGTAGGAGATAATAATTGTGTCTTCTGCATATAGTTATGAGATTTATAAAACGTCTATCGGTTATGTAACCCCACAAGAAAATGGGATACCTATGAGTCTTGACTTTTGTGGAATTATGTAAGACCCAAATATTTATTGCACATAATGTATTTATGGTGTATGATGTGTGTATGAAGTGTACGAAGCATGTACGTGTTGCTTGCTCGAACGTCAAAGAAAACTGGACGTTGTTTGGAGTTACAAGGTGTGTACGTACCTTTTCGACCCCAAATAAAGTTTGAGTTGATGTTTCAAAACCTCACCATTAGAAAGGAAATCTTATCACGTTTCCAACGATATTTGATTCATCGAAAACGGAGCTACGGTCAAAAAGTTATGGCCAAAACAAGTTTCTGAAATCTGACCTGTAGGGTGGAGCGGCGCCCCACCATATGGCGCGGCGCGCCGAAAGTGCCTGATGCGTTTTTTTCAGCATTTTAAAGGGTCAAATGAGGGGTACTTTAGTCCTTTCACTTATGGACGGATTTGTGGCTTTAATATCAGTTTTAGATCCACTTTTGGATCATTTTGACATCCATTCAAACACTCCCAATCTTAGAGAGAGAGATGAGTTTCTAGAGAGAGGAAGCTTGAGTTAATGATGAAGATGGTGATTTTTGCCCAAATTGGAAGCGGGTTTTGGTTCTCCTTGGTGTTTCTAGCTACTAGAGCTCGTTTTGGTGCTTGAGGTAAACCCTAATCCGAATTGTAGTGTTTGATTTCTTGTTTGAGTTAGGGTTTGTGTTAGTTAGAGTTATAAACCTATTTTATTGTGAAATTTGGGGGTTTTGGGTAAAATTCATGTAAGTAAGCCTAAATGGGTGACTTAGGGTTTCGATTGATTAAATTGTAAGTTTGGATCTTGCGTGTGTTGGTTAAACCTTAGAACACTTGTGTTGACTTGGTTTTTGGGTGTAAACCCTAATTTAGGTCAAAACGGGTCGAATGGGTATTTTGGGACAAGTAAGCTTGATTCGGTGTTAAATTAAGTTTCAAGTCAAGTTTTGGTAAGTCAAGTAGGTAAATACTTGATTTAAGTGTTAGTGGTTGTCTTGGAAATATAATCACTAGTCGTTAGTGATTTTGGGGCATTTTATGACTTTGGTCAAAATGGGTAATTTGAATTGGGTCAAAATTAAGGATGACACTAATTTGGATTAAATGGATGTTAAACGATTTTGTTAAGTGTTAAATGATGTTTTTGGAATGAATTACTCGCAAGAAGTAATTTTGAGTTAAAATGATATTTTAAGATTTAGTCAAACGTGGTCGACCTTGTTATGGGTCAATATTGCACGTGTTGGGGTTTTTTGTGTAATTGGCGTTTGAAATGACTACTACCTAAGTAGTAATTTAGTTTTAAGACCAAGGTTTGTTCTAATGGGTGTAAAGTATGATTTAGGGTTAAATCGTACTTTGTTGTGTTGGTTTGAATTACCACCCGAAGTGGTGATGTGTTAGTGTCCATTAGGTTTTAAATGGGCGGGTTTTGGCGAGCAAGGTGTAATCCCTCGGTTAAGGGATGTTTGTGTCGGGTTCTCTTTTAGAGAATGTGTAATTTATGTGTATATTGTGCCTATGTGTAATATAGGTGATTACTTGCTTGGATTTGAGGACGAAGATCATGTTGTACATGACTTATGCGGGCATTCCAAGGTGAGTGGAATAATTATATGCGTATGTATATAATGTATCTATTTGTTGTAGCGTGAAAGGTGTAGTGTCGAGGTGTTAAGACACCACGTTTCACGTGAAGAGTATAGCATCGAGGTGTTAAGATGCCACTCGGGTGTAGCATCGAGGTGTTAAGATGCCACCTAGGAGTGTAGTGTCGAGGTGTTAAGACACCACTCCGTAAAATAATGAGTGAAGCATCGAGGTGTTAAGATGCCACTCGGGGTGAAGTGCTGAGGTGTTAAGGTGCCACCCTAGGGGTTAGTGGTGCGAGGTGTTAAGTGCCCTAACGGATGTTATGAACACCGATGGCGTTTTCGCGAGCGCCGTTCCCTTGTACTATTGGTCGACCATGGTTATTTGTGTTGTAAGCATATTATATTATTCGAGTTATATTTATATGCGGTTGTTATGCTAGCTTGTGGTATTGGAGATTTATAGCTTGTTATTGTGACGATAAGCTAATTATGTTCGCTAGCGTGTTTGCGGTTTGTGTAAGTGTTTGCAAGTAGGTATAATTATATATGTATTCGTATAATTATTGCATTCACTAAGCTTTTAGCTTACCCCTCTTGTTGTTTACCTTTTTACAGGTATTGCGTTATGAAACTAGCTAGTTGTTAGACTAGTTGCGTAGGAGCGCTTGGGCTCGATGGGGTAGCTTTTGGATATGCGGACGCGGATTGGGGATTTGGTAGTCCCCGGGATTATGCTCTTGGTATCGGGTTGGGTTATAGAGTCCTAACTCGTCTAAATGTAAATTGTGATGGAAACTTGTATCTTGTACGAAAGTCGTAAAACGGCCAATGTGGGCCCCATTATGTAAAACTTGATTTTATATTTGAAACAGGTTAGTTTTACATATTTGGATGTTTGGTAAAAAGCGTTTCGTCTAAAAGTGTCGGGAACTAGTCAATCTTTTTCGCATTTTGAGACTTTCCGGACAGACCCGAATGGCGCGCCGCGCGGCCATCATGGCGCGCCGCCCCAGTTCACTGTGCAGCAAATTTTTTTTATTTTGTATTTTCACGTGGTTTGTTCGCGGGTTGGTTTGGGTTGTTACAAGTGGTATCAGAGCATAGTCTAAGGGAATTAGGTGACCTTCGAGTAGGTGCCTAGTCTTAGACTTATTGTCCATTGTGCGTTATTTGCGGGACTTGTAGGGATTCTTGTCGGATTAAGGTTTGTTAGTGCCTTAGAGTAGGTGACTAACTAGGACTTGTGTTCGTCCAAAGTGTGACTATGTGGGGCCTTATTGCGTGTGTAAATTAGTGCCTTAGATAGCTAGTGCCTAATGTAAGTAGGCGGACTTGAACGTTGTTTAGTGATAGTCACCTAGGTTGTAGGTTGACTTGTTGTTGCGATATACTTGTGTACATTTATTATTATATTGTATATAGGTGTATATATATATAGGTACCTATTTGGTGTGGTGTCCTAGGGATGAATCTATTGGAGAGATTCAAAGGTTTGGCGGTTTTTGAATGATCGAGTTCACGGTAAGGACTTTGATCATTCGGGTACTAGGAGTTATCGCGTGTTGTTTTTGTGTGAATGTTGCGTCAGTCCGGGTAAAGTACTTTGCGTGGACATGTGAAAATGGTAAGGTACGCATTTGTAATAATGACCGATCACCATTATTACGAAAGTGTATCTTGACGTCAAGCATGACATGACGAGTACCGAACGGAGGAAACGTGGCATGGTTGGGGTAGATTCGGGATAAATGAGGAATCTTTATTGGTTCCTAGTTGATAGTGTCTCGGGTGATGTGCTTGTAGTCACATCGGGTTCGTTGCGAGTCGAGAAGTGTTACGTTGGATTCGGTTAGTTAAGTGAGTGAGCCAACTCACGAGTTTGGCGCGCACGTAGTCACCCTAAGTAGTGGGTGCATTATTGGAGATCTGTTATTTGTTGTAGTTACTCATCGTAACTTGGATGACCGAGTTATGTGTGTGCGTGTGTGTGTCGAGGGCTTGAATTCCATAAAGGAATGCGACGAGTCTAATGATTGTAGATTGGGTTACACTCGGGAGAGTGTGTGTGTGGTTAGAGAATAGTGTTAGGATTCAAATCGTAAGTCGCCTTGGAAATTGGCGAATCGAGGAGTCTTCGGGTCAATAAACTCATGAGAGTGGGACCCATATGACGATGCTTACGATAGTGTGACGGGAATTATAGGGTAACATTCCTAACGGAATACCTCTGTTGTGGTGTTTGTGCCGATGTGAGGTAGGGTGTAAGACTTGGTGTTCTCAAGCATCTCCTTAGTGTTAGATAAAGGGTTTCGTTAGGCTATATCGTTTTGGCCTTGTGGAAATTTCGGGTAGCATGTGATCGCTTGGGACTTTCGATAAGACAATAGGCCGTAGGGTTTGTCTGGTAGGTATGACCTCGGGTCATTATTGTGGAGAGATGGGTGATATCGGGTGTATGGAACCTAGAGATCGAGTTCTAAAATTCAGTAGGTTGTGGCGGGAGTCTGCATGACACTGCGTCAGGTGCCTTCTTATACCTGCTAGTGTGATGTTCAACTCCGGTGATGGTTTGATCGTTAGTGCTTGGAGTGCCGGTGAGATACCCTTGGAAGGAGCGGAGATTGTAATAGTGATCGACGGGTGATGGTAATTCGACGGTGGTGAAAGTTGAAGTTTAAGAACATTGTGGTGAATACTTCTTGCGAAGTGACGGATGAGCGCATCTTATTACTCTTAAGTGATAGACGGGTGAAGATTACCGGTGGACCAGTGATGGACTTAATGGTCGGATAGGCCAAGTGTTATGACGAAGGGTCGATATTGCGGTCGATGCGATTATTGTGTCGGATTGGTCCTTCTTCTCCATGAGAGTGGGCAATTATTGATAAAGGTTCGTTAAGTGGAAGGTCGGGTGATCTCGACGGTGATGCACGACTGATTAAGCGGAGCGGCATATGCCTAGACTTAGAGGCGTACATAGGATTTTGATGGAGTTCGCTCTGCGAACGACGAAGGGTTGTTAGTTATTGTTCGTGGTACAAAGATGTGATGACGTCGCCTGTACGACATCTCTTGTGATTGTGCATGACGGCTCTGAGAGCCTAAGGTGAATTTATGGTGGTTCGGCGCGGATGACCAACGATGAGGGTGGTCGTGTGTTTTGTGAAATGGTAACTCCGCAGGATGTTATCATCTTAGTGGTGAGAAATGGAGCTAAATCCTAAGTGGGGGAGTTTTTACTGAAGTATGGGGAAGCTTCGGTGGTGTTAGATCAAGTGAAGTGTAAGACTTCTTAGGAAAGGTGGTCGTGTAGTACCATTGTGCGGTGTGAGACCAAATGTGAAGTTTGAGATCTCGGAGTGCGGAAAATGAAGTTGTCATTGCGAGTACTTTCGTGATGCAAATTTGGTTTGGTGTGAAGCTCGGATAGTACTTTTAAGGGAGTATGAGTTGATATCGTGGTGAATACTGTATTTTTCTTTCTCGGGAAACGTGGACGTGGAAATTGTCAGTGGATTATTCCACTTTATGGACGATTGTGAGGCGGAGAGTGTCGGTTCTGATTGTCTCGCGTAGAGACATGCGGTTGTTGTTGGTTTGCGAGAGGGTGTACCGTAGTAATGTGACCCGTAGGTTGCGTCGAAATGTCAAGACCATCCTAAATGGGCGGTCTAGGTAGGAGGATTCACCCGGCGTTGGTGAATATTTTGTGGGTCGTGTGGTGAATTGCGAATTTAGTGTGATGATGATTCACCGTTGACGGGATTTTTGTATACGAATAGCTTCTGTGTTTGTACTAGGAAGTCGTAATGTATGGTTCAGAGGAGAAACCCTATGACGATGTGTTTGTGTTTCGTCTAGCTCATGGTGTATTATCGTCGTCCTGGATTAATCCAGTGGCGGATGGTCGTGTGCGGATTAATTTATGGGAAAGTTTGTGCCCCTAGTGTGATTAGTTGGCGATACCGAGATTTCTTCGTTGAAGGAATGTAGCTTGTTGCGAGTTGTAGCCGAGAGGACTTGAAGGAATGTATGGTGTTTTCTATATTTCCTAAGTGGGTAGTTTGAACGTTGGGCGCGTGGGATATCGCTTGTTGCGGTAATGCACGCTAGTGATTATTAGCGTGTGGTGAAAACTTCGGATTAATGGAAATTGTTATTGGAATTATTGCGGATATCGAGTTGGATACTTGTCAAAGGACCGTAGAGTGTAGGTCCGGAATGGTTAAGTGACGAAGATCACGAGGACGTGATCGAGTTTAAGTGGGGGAGAGTTGTAAGACCCAAATATTTATTGCACATAATGTATTTATGGTGTATGATGTGTGTATGAAGTGTACGAAGCATGTACGTGTTGCTTGCTCGAACGTCAAAGAAAACTGGACGTTGTTTGGAGTTACAAGGTGTGTACGTACCTTTTCGACCCCAAATAAAGTTTGAGTTGATGTTTCAAAACCTCACCATTAGAAAGGAAATCTTATCACGTTTCCAACGATATTTGATTCATCGAAAACGGAGCTACGGTCAAAAAGTTATGGCCAAAACAAGTTTCTGAAATCTGACCTGTAGGGTGGAGCGGCGCCCCACCATATGGCGCGGCGCGCCGAAAGTGCCTGATGCGTTTTTTTCAGCATTTTAAAGGGTCAAATGAGGGGTACTTTAGTCCTTTCACTTATGGACGGATTTGTGGCTTTAATATCAGTTTTAGATCCACTTTTGGATCATTTTGACATCCATTCAAACACTCCCAATCTTAGAGAGAGAGATGAGTTTCTAGAGAGAGGAAGCTTGAGTTAATGATGAAGATGGTGATTTTTGCCCAAATTGGAAGCGGGTTTTGGTTCTCCTTGGTGTTTCTAGCTACAAGAGCTCGTTTTGGTGCTTGAGGTAAACCCTAATCCGAATTGTAGTGTTTGATTTCTTGTTTGAGTTAGGGTTTGTGTTAGTTAGAGTTATAAACCCATTTTATTGTGAAATTTGGGGGTTTTGGGTAAAATTCATGTAAGTAAGCCTAAATGGGTGACTTAGGGTTTCGATTGATTAAATTGTAAGTTTGGATCTTGCGTGTGTTGGTTAAACCTTAGAACACTTGTGTTGACTTGGTTTTTGGGTGTAAACCCTAATTTAGGTCAAAACGGGTCGAATGGGTATTTTGGGACAAGTAAGCTTGATTCGGTGTTAAATTAAGTTTCAAGTCAAGTTTTGGTAAGTCAAGTAGGTAAATACTTGATTTAAGTGTTAGTGGTTGTCTTGGAAATATAATCACTAGTCGTTAGTGATTTTGGGGCGTTTTATGACTTTGGTCAAAATGGGTAATTTGAATTGGGTCAAAATTAAGGATGACACTAATTTGGATTAAATGGATGTTAAACGATTTTGTTAAGTGTTAAATGATGTTTTTTGGAATGAATTACTCGCAAGAAGTAATTTTGAGTTAAAATGATATTTTAAGATTTAGTCAAACGTGGTCGACCTTGTTATGGGTCAATATTGCACGTGTTGGGGTTTTTTGTGTAATTGGCGTTTGAAATGACTACTACCTAAGTAGTAATTTAGTTTTAAGACCAAGGTTTGTTCTAATGGGTGTAAAGTATGATTTAGGGTTAAATCGTACTGATAGTGCTCCAAATGAACATATATTTAGTAGCAATATCCTCCCAATATGTAAATTATTTAGTTGTAATTGTCCTATTTTAAGTTGTAATCGTTTATATTAAATAAGTGAGAAGACAAAAGGCGAAAATGACGATTTGAAGACGCAAATGACCAAAAAGCTCAAATGTACAAGATACAATCCAAGTGGTTCAATTTATTGATGAGAAACGTCTAAAAATGACAAGAGTACAAATCGCGGAACGCAAAGTACACGATATAAAATAGTACGAGAGGACGTTCGAAAATCCGGAACCGGGACCCGAGCCAAGAAGAAACGCCCGACGCAACGGACCAAAAATATCTAGTCTACTATGCACAAGAATAAAATATAATATATAAATAATTATATTAATTATTTATATATTTATATTTATTTTAAATTATGTCGACGAACAAGAAAACAAAAATGATTGAGCTGGATTCTGATGGCCATGCGACTCGCATGGCCAGAAGGCTATTTCCCATGCGAGTCGCATGAGGATCAGAATCAGGCCTGGTCTATAAATTTGCCAGTTTTCGTTCGTTTTTAAACACACACACAAATAATAATAATAATACTCCATAAGATAATAAATATATATATATATATATATAGTATAGATTAGTATTATATTAGATTAGTTTGGGTTATGTAAAAGTTATTTTTACGGGTTTTTAAAGTCGGAGCTCTGTCCGTGTAACACTACGCGATAAATACTCAATGTAAGTTATGTTCTCCTTTTTAAATTAATGTCTCGTACTTAAGTTATTATTATGCTTATTTGAGCCAAAGTAATCATGATGTTGGGCTAATTACTAATATGGGTAATTGGGCTTTGTACCATAATTGGGGTTTGGACAAAAGAACGACACTTGTGGAAATTAGACTATGAGCTATTAATGGGCTTTATATTTGTTTAACTAAATGATAGTTTGTTAATGTTAATATAAAGATTTACAATTGGGCGTCCCTATAAATTACCATATACACTCGATCGGACACGATGGGCGGGGTATTTATATGTACGAATAATCGTTCATTTAACCGGACACGGGAATGGATTAATAGCCACTAGAATAATTAAAACAGGGGTGAAATTACATTCAAGGGTAATTGGTGTAATTGTTAACAAAGTAGTAAAACCTTGGTTTACACGCAGTCGATAACCTGGTGTATTCATTAAACAAAGTATTAAAACCTTGTTACAATTCGAATCCCCAATTAGTTGGAATATTTAACTTCGGGTATAATAATAATTTGACGAGGGCACTCGCATTTTATATTTATGACTGATGGACTGTTATGGACAAAAACCAGACGGACATATTAAATAATCCAGGACAAAGGACAATTAACCCATGGGCATAAAATTAAAATCAAAACGTCAAACATCATGGTTACGGAAGTTTAAATAAGCATAATATATTTTATTTCATTTTTCCTCGTACTTTTATTTATTGTCATTTCAATTATTGTTATTTATTTTATATTGTTATTTAAATATCGTCATTTACTATACGCTTCGCTTAAAATATAAATCAACAAACCGGTCATTAAACGGTAAAACCCCCACTTTTATATATTATTATATATATATATTTATATATTTTTGTACAAATATAATTATATAAAAATAAGTGTTTCATAAGCCCGTCTCCCTGTGGAACGAACCGGACTTACTAAAAACTATACTACTCCGCGACTAGGTACACTGCCTATTGTGTTGTAACAAGGTTTTGGTATATCCATTTTGTAAATATTTAATTAAAACTTGTTAAATTTTGTAGCATTCCGTATTAAAAATATAGTATATTTCGTAACCCCACGCTACATCATCAAGTTTTTGGCGCCGCTGCCGGGGAGTCGGCGAAATATTTATTTACATTTTTAGAAAAACAATATAAAATCTTAAAAAAAAAAAAAAAAAAAAAAATTTAAAACCGAAAAAAAAATATGCTTATATATATTTTTAAGATTTTTATTTACAAAATTATCAAATATTTCTATTTTTAGTTTTATAAAAATATAAGTTTTTATTTAAACTATATAAATATTTTATATTAAATTTTAAAACAGAAAAATTAAAAAATAGAAAAACAGAAAAAAAAAAATAATAATAATAAGTAATCGGGCCAAAGTACTGTAGCAGCCCAACTTTTGGCCTGGATCCGAACACCATGCGAGTCGCATGATATTTCAACTGAACCCCATGCGAGTCGCATGAGGTCTTCTGACAGGCCACCATTCTACCCTAATTTCGCATTTATTACGGATTTTATTATTATTATTATTATAAACCCTAATCTATTTATTATTATTATATTTCAGTTTTTAATTAGTTATTATTACTTATAATTAGTTTTATTTTATTTAAAATTAATACTTTTATAATATAAATATAAAAATAATATTTTTATAAAAATATATAATTTTATCAACTTTTTATTTTCCTTTATATTTTGTATCTTTTATTTATTTTTAGCGTAATTTTTGTATTTTTATCATTCGTGCTTAGTTTTAAGTCTAGTTTTTGTCGTAGTTTTAATTTTTATTTCTAGAATTTTTAGGCTTTGCCGTAAAATCCCTTAAGTGCTTATTCCTTAGACTAAGATTTAGGTGCTTTAGAATTTTGCGACGCCGTGTTTCGACGTTTTTCTTTCTTATTTTTATTTTTCGACACTTTTCGACGCGCAATCTATTTCTTTCTATTTTCTCGACACTCTAATTTTTAGGACCTAGAATTTTCTCTATTTCTTATCTAATATCTCAAACGGAAAGAAAAATTATTTAAGTGGTTAAATTAATGGACGTTGACATTTTTCTGGTTCGTAGTAATAGTTGGATTTGTTAGTGGCTAGTTGTGGGCTTCCGATTTAAAGGGTCCTGGCTACCTGCTGCATCTTTTGGCTATTCGAAACGTGGGCAAAAATCAGAAAAGTCTATTAATTGGACAACTTATTTAAGTTTTTCTATTTTTATAACTAATAGGAATTGCGCAAAACTGTAGCTAAAATTTGGCCATCGCAATAAAATGGGAAATTTTGAAAACAAAGCCTTGGAAACTCTTTTTGAACTCCGAAATCAATTAAATCAATACTCTCAAATGAGTGTTGATGACAATTCAGTCAGTCAATCTTGGATCGCGAACGACGAAACAATAACTGGTTGTGAAATCTGTGGAGATTATCACTCAACATGGGAATGTTATTATTATGTTCCTATAGAAAATTATGCACCCACAGAACCTGAATGGAACGATTATGAAGAACACAATTCAAACTGGGATTATTCCCAAGAATATATCCAAACTCAACAACCAGAAGACGAGAAAAATTACGTGTCCGAAAATTCTTTAGATCATATGAAAATCAAACTCGAAGAACTCGATGCTCAAAATGAACAAATGAGAGAGTTTGTAAACCGGCAAGCTGAAACTCTATCAGATTACACACCTGTTGATCTGAGGAGTCGTGTGCAAGAAAATCTCAAATCATCGAATTTTGATGAATTCGAGAGCTCCGAAATCACCAACTATCCCGATGATACTTTTTATTCAGTCTTACCAAATTCACAACATATCGACACATTAGCCTCTACCGACGAAATCATCGATCCATCAATGGATGATGAAGAAGAAATAAGGGTAACAAATTGGTACTCTTGGGAAAACGATAACGTTGAAAATTTTACCCCCGAGGCCAAACCAAACTTTACCATCCCACAACTTTCCAACCCAATATTCTCAATAGACGAGTCATCTACTGAAAATGAACTACGAGCTGTAATTGATAATGACACCTCGGATTTCACCCAATTGGGTAATAGAGGTGAAAACTTTTATCCCGAGAATGAACGGAAGGAAATTTTAGGAATTGTCCACCCTATAGAAATAAGTATGTCGGCATATATCGATCCATTTGACCAAGAACCAGAAAAGAGACATATCCATTTACTAAAAGCTACACTTAAAAAAGAATTAAGTAGTGACGATCGGGTGAGTCTAAACTTTAAACCCATTGATATATTATACACCACCCGAGATATAAATAATTGGCTCACTATTCTAATTCGTGGAACTTATTCTACCGACTTCACATGTCGTCAGCTAAGTGTGGGAAAGTTTAACCCCACTTAACGTTAAATTAGGGGTTCGGGTTAGTGCATAACTCGTTAATAAACATGCATGATAAGTTAGGGTAAAAGACGCATTTTCAAAGATTAGCAAACTGTTCAAAAAAGCAACCATTTTTGAAGAAAAACATGTGTGATAAAATAAGAAGGAATGAACGATGAGGCGCGCCATCTATCATTCAACGAGCTTTGTAAGTACAAACCAGGTATTCTTAATCACTTTTCTACACTAATCACCCTCATGAATTTATAATTATAGTCTGATTTCATGCAAATGAGGGCATTGCATGATCTCAAGTGTGAGGAAGGGTTATAAATTCTCTTGGGTTTATACTTGGTTTATTTGCCGAAATTTTGTGAAAATTTGAAAAAATTTCAATTAAATGAACTCAAAATCATGTTTATACATATTTATGAACGATGAAAACTAGGTGTTAATACCGAAATTATCGTTACCTCGAAAAGGACATAAATTGAGAAACAACCCAAAACGCTTGAATTCATTTAAAATGAAATAAAGGAGAATAAAAAGGCAAAGAAAGAAACTAAGTGTGGGGAGAATGTACCAAGTTATTCAAAAATATCTATCACATGTTTCTGTAAAGTTATTACAAGTGTTTTTGTTTTGAACTAAATTAACTATTGTACCCGATGAAAGAAAAGAGAGATGGATCTACACGATGAATCAATTCCATCATTTGAAGGAAGTAAAGTCTTCCGAAAAAGACACGCGCTTCTTGATTTAGGTCAGGAAGTTGTCGTCCAGACCAGCTGTAGGTTGACGAAAAATCTAGTAAAGTCATCTCTAAAATCAGCAGGAAATCCACGGACCTCAGCATCAAACAGGGTCGCCAAGTGGTCAGATTTATCCTAACCATGAGAAGGATTTATCTCGTACAATGGGGAGGCACCGTGCAAATTAGCTTGATAAGACTAATGAATCAGATCCCCAGAAAGGATAATCTCCTTAAAGATTAAAAATCAGCTTTTAAGCCTGATATTACTCAATCCTTGAGATTGACCTTAAAGATTGAGAATTCAAACTCATGGAATTCAATGATATCTAAACTCGAGCTTGAACGAGAAAATATTTTGATCAAAATTACAAACCGATTTGTTTTCTGAAAACCCATTTTCAATGCGTTCATTACCATTGAACGTAAAATCCTAGGAATTCACCTAGAATTCATTAGGTCACCTGAACCAAATCGGGTGTCAACCGTAAGAACGGTGGTTGCATAGCATGGTCGGAGACAGGACCTTGTGCCAGACCGAAAAATCATAGGATGATCTTTACTATTGCTCCTACAAAGGATAGTAATTGCATCCGACACGTTTTAGACCATGAACAAATGCATGTCATTAGACATTGCCTTAACAGTTGCTTGTTCAACGCTTTCCTTTACAACCGGACGGTAGTTTGCCGAAAGGTAATATACGGAGCAAGTATACTGGACGTGTTGCTTTCCCAATACAAGGTTAGCAAGTGGGTGACACAAAACCATAAGTTTTGAGCTAAAATTTTCAAATCTGAAACCCACAAAACCCACAAAAACATTTTGCAAACACCGGTGAAAGGGTATTCCGGAAAACTTATCTAGGGTAAAAGCTAGAATGAATTTTCAAAAGATCAAATGTTTTCATAAAGATCCAATTTTCTTAAGGATCTAAATTTTTATAGTCATGTGGGACTGTAAACCACATCGTTACTATCATTGTTTATACCGCCGTATCAAAATCACTAATGTATAAAGTGTGAAGAATAAAGAAGTGATTCGTGTGATTTAATTTCAAGTTCTGTATTGCTTGAGGACAAGCAACGTTCAAGTGTGGGGATATTTGATAGTGCTCCAAATGAACATATATTTAGTAGCAATATCCTCCCAATATGTAAATTATTTAGTTGTAATTGTCCTATTTTAAGTTGTAATCGTTTATATTAAATAAGTGAGAAGACAAAAGGCGAAAATGACGATTTGAAGACGCAAATGACCAAAAAGCTCAAATGTACAAGATACAATCCAAGTGGTTCAATTTATTGATGAGAAACGTCTAAAAATGACAAGAGTACAAATCGCGGAACGCAAAGTACACGATATAAAATAGTACGAGAGGACGTTCGAAAATCCGGAACCGGGACCCGAGCCAAGAAGAAACGCCCGACGCAACGGACCAAAAATATCTAGTCTACTATGCACAAGAATAAAATATAATATATAAATAATTATATTAATTATTTATATATTTATATTTATTTTAAATTATGTCGACGAACAAGAAAACAAAAATGATTGAGCTGGATTCTGATGGCCATGCGACTCGCATGGCCAGAAGGCTATTTCCCATGCGAGTCGCATGAGGATCAGAATCAGGCCTGGTCTATAAATTTGCCAGTTTTCGTTCGTTTTTAAACACACACACAAATAATAATAATAATACTCCATAAGATAATAAATATATATATATATATATAGTATAGATTAGTATTATATTAGATTAGTTTGGGTTATGTAAAAGTTATTTTTACGGGTTTTTAAAGTCGGAGCTCTGTCCGTGTAACACTACGCGATAAATACTCAATGTAAGTTATGTTCTCCTTTTTAAATTAATGTCTCGTACTTAAGTTATTATTATGCTTATTTGAGCCAAAGTAATCATGATGTTGGGCTAATTACTAAAATGGGTAATTGGGCTTTGTACCATAATTGGGGTTTGGACAAAAGAACGACACTTGTGGAAATTAGACTATGAGCTATTAATGGGCTTTATATTTGTTTAACTAAATGATAGTTTGTTAATGTTAATATAAAGATTTACAATTGGGCGTCCCTATAAATTACCATATACACTCGATCGGACACGATGGGCGGGGTATTTATATGTACGAATAATCGTTCATTTAACCGGACACGGGAATGGATTAATAGCCACTAGAATAATTAAAACAGGGGTGAAATTACATTCAAGGGTAATTGGTGTAATTGTTAACAAAGTAGTAAAACCTTGGTTTACACGCAGTCGATAACCTGGTGTATTCATTAAACAAAGTATTAAAACCTTGTTACAATTCGAATCCCCAATTAGTTGGAATATTTAACTTCGGGTATAATAATAATTTGACGAGGGCACTCGCATTTTATATTTATGACTGATGGACTGTTATGGACAAAAACCAGACGGACATATTAAATAATCCAGGACAAAGGACAATTAACCCATGGGCATAAAATTAAAATCAAAACGTCAAACATCATGGTTACGGAAGTTTAAATAAGCATAATATATTTTATTTCATTTTTCCTCGTACTTTTATTTATTGTCATTTCAATTATTGTTATTTATTTTATATTGTTATTTAAATATCGTCATTTACTATACGCTTCGCTTAAAATATAAATCAACAAACCGGTCATTAAACGGTAAAACCCCCACTTTTATATATTATTATATATATATTTATATATTTTTGTACAAATATAATTATATAAAAATAAGTGTTTCATAAGCCCGTCTCCCTGTGGAACGAACCGGACTTACTAAAAACTATACTACTCCGCGACTAGGTACACTGCCTATTGTGTTGTAGCAAGGTTTTGGTATATCCATTTTGTAAATATTTAATTAAAACTTGTTAAATTTTGTAGCATTCCGTATTAAAAATATAGTATATTTCGTAACCCCACGCTACATCATCACGTACTTTGTTGTGTTGGTTTGAATTACCACCCGAAGTGGTGATGTGTTAGTGTCCATTAGGTTTTAAATGGGCGGGTTTTGGCGAGCAAGGTGTAATCCCTCGGTTAAGGGATGTTTGTGTCGGGTTCTCTTTTAGAGAATGTGTAATTTATGTGTATATTGTGCCTATGTGTAATATAGGTGATTACTTGCTCGGATTTGAGGACGAAGATCATGTTGTACATGACTTATGCGGGCATTCCAAGGTGAGTGGAATAATTATATGCGTATGTATATAATGTATCTATTTGTTGTAGCGTGAAAGGTGTAGTGTCGAGGTGTTAAGACACCACGTTTCACGTGAAGAGTGTAGCATCGAGGTGTTAAGATGCCACTCGGGTGTAGCATCGAGGTGTTAAGATGCCACCTAGGAGTGTAGTGTCGAGGTGTTAAGACACCACTCCGTAAAATAATGAGTGAAGCATCGAGGTGTTAACATGCCACTCGGGGTGAAGTGCCGAGGTGTTAAGGTGCCACCCTAGGGGTTAGTGGTGCGAGGTGTTAAGTGCCCTAACGGATGTTATGAACACCGATGGCGTTTTCGCGAGCGCCGTTCCCTTGTACTATTGATCGACCATGGTTATTTGTGTTGTAAGCATATTATATTATTCGAGTTATATTTATATGCGGTTGTTATGCTAGCTTGTGGTATTGGAGATTTATAGCTTGTTATTGTGACGATAAGCTAATTATGTTCGCTAGCATGTTTGCGGTTTGTGTAAGTGTTTGCAAGTAGGTATAATTATATATGTATTCGTATAATTATTGCATTCACTAAGCTTTTAGCTTACCCCTCTCGTTGTTTACCTTTTTACAGGTATTGTGTTATGAAACTAGCTAGTTGTTAGACTAGTTGCGTAGGAGCGCTTGGGCTCGATGGGGTAGCTTTTGGATATGCGGACGCGGATTGGGGATTTGGTAGTCCCCGGGATTATGCTCTTGGTATCGGGTTGGGTTATAGAGTCCTAACTCGTCTAAATGTAAATTGTGATGGAAACTTGTATCTTGTACGAAAGTCGTAAAACGGCCAATGTGGGCCCCATTATGTAAAACTTGATTTTATATTTGAAACAGGTTAGTTTTACATATTTGGATGTTTGGTAAAAAGCGTTTCGTCTAAAAGTGTCGGGAACTAGTCAATCTTTTTCGCATTTTGAGACTTTCCGGACAGACCCGAATGGCGCGCCGCGCGGCCATCATGGCGCGCCGCGCCAGTTCACTGTGCAGCAAATTTTTTTTTATTTTGTATTTTCACGTGGTTTGTTCGCGGGTTGGTTTGGGTTGTTACAAATTAATATTAGTGAGTAATTTTAGTGGTTGAGTATATAATGGAGACGTGTACTCTAATTTGAGAATCTTTTTATTTTCATGATGAAGCATCCCAACAATTCAGTCTAGATAAGTGTAGACGCATCCTAAAATTAATTTTTATTTCGATGCAACAAATCAAGTTTATATTTAATATTTATTTTTATATACCTATTTATATCTACATACAAATAATCGTTCGTGAATCGTCGAAAATAGTCGAAGTTAAATGAATGTATGAAAACATTTCAAAATTTTTAAGATTCAACATTACAGACTTTGCTTGTTGTGTCGAAAACATATAAAGATTAAGTTTAAATTTGGTTGAAAATTTCCGGGTCGTCACAGTACCCACCCGTTAAAGAAATTTCGTCTCGAAATTTGACAGAGATCGTCATAGTTGACAATAAGAATGTTTTCATGACGAATATGAGTTGAAAAGTAGAGTTTTATCACCATTGAGTAATATAGATAAAACAGTTCAATCATGCGAAGAGTACGAATGAAGCTATCACAAAAGAGTGAAATGAGAAATAAAGACTCGTCTTAACTTTTGACGTAGTCACGGTTGATTTCTGGATTTCAAGGTATTTAAAGATAATCCTTGAAATCTATAATAGATTTGATTCTCCGGTAATCAAAGAAATTATGATCCTCTTTGATTAAATGCGGTAATCTGCCTCAATTGCTATGTCTGATATTTCGCTATAAATTGACCTATTCCGTTCCATTATTTTCTCCACCTGTATACTTTCTTCCTTAATTTATACTTCCAAAAGATTGTGAAAATACTTAATCCAGTTCTGATTCTTGATATTTTCTTGGCTATATTATCCTTCATTCTTCGGTTTCTTCTGCCACCGGAGGAATTTATTTTCTTCTACTATTACCTTGGGGTTATAATGTTTTTAATTCTTCAGTGTCTTTAAGTTGCAATACGTATTGATATGTACGGTTTATAATTTAGGTGTTGTTATCGGACTTTATATTTTCCTTTATATTTTGGAGTTCCATGCTTTTGTTTCTTCTTCCCGACTTCAAGTCAAGCGAATAATGGTCCAGAATTCGTAGGTATGGAGTTTCGAATGATCATAATATAGAAAGCAGAAAGGAAAGGTAATAGCATGATTTGATTTGTCAAATTACCAGAATATCTGAAAAAGACCGAATCATCAAGAAAAATATTTTCTTGATATGTTTAGAGGTTAAATAGAATGAAAGAGTTATGTAACATGGTTCATGATGAGGGTATGATCTGTGAACCTTTATCACGTTCCATTAGAAACTCAAAATGACTTACTGTAATATAATCACGTTGATCAAGTGTCATTATATTATACTAACTCATGCTTCAATTCCCAACACTACTTCAAAAACATTCATATTTTAATTTCGAATTTTTCAGAATTTAGAAACAAAAACAGTTTCCTTTATGATATAACACAGATAGCGCAAAAAGATAAATAATTTCGGATAATAATAGTTATGAAGATATCTTCAGAAATATCGAAGATATTTATGATGAAAGGTACTATGATATTTTAGAATTTCTAATATCGAATGATGATAAAGAAAATTTGTTCGTAAAGGTTTAAAGTCAGGAGTAAGGTATTCGTTAATGACTTTAGCATATACTGAATCATTTGGATTCTTTGAAGGTAGGTTTAGTCTTTGTGATTTGTCAACAGTCTCCTTCATAGTTTGCTCAATCCGTTTTTCAGTTACAAATCTGAGTTTTTTCAACACACCACTCTTTATTATCAAACTTTTAGACATTAAGACCATTTACAGTTTTGCTGCTTCATCAGCATTCAAAGTTATCATAACCGAATCGTTGGTTATCAATCCGAGGTGTTTTCAAGAGTTTGAAGGGTATGAATGAAGATTGTAATTGTCAAGATACATATGATGTTCTAGAATTTTGAATGATACAAATATTTTTCTGGGTTTTATGAATAGAAGTGACGTTCTAGCACAGTTTTAAAGTCAAAGTATAGCTTTGAAAGATGTAGGAATCTAAGAGTGATGATATTGGTTATATTTCGATTTGGATTCTGATCTGTTAAAATAAGAATATGTAATTGGATTTGAATGAGTATGGTTGCTTAGATTTCTATGAAAGAATGTATATCGTTGTGAAAGTAGTGAGTATAGTTAATGATTATTGGATAATCGAATGATGTACCGTGTAACATATTAATTGTGAACTCAAATATTTCTCAGGTATTACCTACCCGTTAAAAATTTTCACAATTAATATTTTTTTGTACAATAGAATTTTATTACAGTCTTTATGAAAATATATATATGTATATTTTCTCCATATGTAATACAGATTTAATGAGTTAATATCATATTAAGCTCATTTGATTTTCGACTGGAATTAGAAATGGATAATCTCCGAAACATTTAGAGATTACATAATCCTTGCGGATTATTTTACTAATGTAATCAATACTTCATTATTTGTTGATGAATAATGTTGGTGTTCGTGGGATTCTTGTGAACTTCACAAGACACGAATGATGTTTTCTAGAAAGTTTCGAGTACATCGAGAATGAAAGTGTAAAATCAAACATGTATTTGAATAGTACACTTGGTTTATTATGAAATGGAATCTATTGAGTTGAAGCAGAGTTTATAGTTAACGATTGTTAAGTCGTTAACGAAGGATGTATATCATAGCATATTAGTAATGTGAATTAATCAAGTAGTACCTACCAATTAAAATTCACACGTAATAGCTTAGTACGAAAAGATTCACTATTGTTTCAAACTTCATATATATTCATATATATATATATATATATATATATATATATATATATATATATATATATATATATATATATATATAATCTTTGAGAAGAATGAGTTAATACATCTTAACTCATTATTACTAATATTCCTTGGTGGTTGTGGTGTTGCTGTCTGTAGTGATTGCGGAGTTTCCGAATCTTGTGATGCTGCTGGTGCTTACAGTGCTTGCGGTTCTGGTGATGTTGGCGGTACTGCTGGTGGTGTTGCTGTTGCAGATGCTGGTGGTGCTGTCGGTGTTGGTGATGCTGCTGGTGCTCGTAAATTTTGCACCATATTCTCCAAAGCCACTACTCGAGCACGAAGCTCGTTGACTTCTTTCATTACTCTGGGATGATTGGCGGTTGGAACAAGGGGACGAATAAGATCTAGAATTCTAGATATTATATAATCGTGGAGAGATATCCTATAAATAAGAGAGAAAATGGTGTTTCGAACTGGTTTGCCGGTAAGCGCTTCAGGTTCTTCGCCAATAGGGCAATTTGGTAGGTGGAAAGGATCACCTTCTTCTTGTCTCCATTGATCAAGTCGACTACGAACCCACCCCCAATTCATCCAGAAAAGATGATGACTAATTGGTTGGTTCATTCCAGTTACGCTGCCATTGGAGCTCGAGGAGTTCGAGGAATCAAGTGAGAAATCCATATTATATGATTGGATAAAGGGTTTTCGATATGAGATGGGTGTTGAATACTGAATGATATCTTCGTCTCCTTGAATACGTATATATAGCAAAAAGATTTCGTAATTTACGGAGGAAATTTAGGAAAAGCGTCAGACAAAGTCTACTGAGATAAATATGATGAGATATGATTTGTCTATACTTTCATTTATGCAATAATTGCAGTAAGATGTGTCTAGACTAAAAATGATAAGTATGTAATTTCTGACAAGAAATGATAAGAAAAACTCGGTAAAAACAGATACGGTCATAGTCCAGACTCACTAATGCATCCTAACAATTACCAGTTAAAGACACTAATGCAAATTCTGGTTCCCTATGACCTCAAGCTCTGATACCAATTGTGATGACCCGTCCAAATCCATTTGGACGAATACATCATTCATCGATTTCATTGCGAGGTACTGACCTCTATATGATACGTTTTGTAAACATTGTATTCTTTTGAAAAGGTACACAAATAATTGAATATATATCCAAGGTTTTCGACATCTGATGATTTCTACGTATAGACAATCACCATAAATAATAGTTTTTAACAATACATCTGATAATGCTAAAAACGAACATATATTTCATAGCATTATCCCTCAAGAAAGACAAGCTTTTAGTTGCAACTGTTCTATTTACAAGTGATATTCGTTTAAATAATAAAAGGTGAAGATAAAAGACAGATTCGACGAATTGAAGACGCAAACGACCAAAAAGCTCAAAAGTACAAAGTACAATCAAAGTGATTCAAATTATTGATGAGAAACGTCTCAAAATTACAAGAGTACAAGACGCAAAATGCAAAATACAAGATATTAAATTGTACGAAAGGACGTTCGAAAATCCGGAACCGGGACCAAAGTCAACTCTCAACGCTCGATGCAACGGACTAAAAATTACAAGTCAACTATGCACATAAATATAATATAATATTTAAATAATTCTTAAAATTATTTATATATTATATAATATATTTAAAACCGTCGGCAAGATAGAAACAAGCTCTTGTGAGCTGGAAAAAATGGCCATGCGATCGCATGGCCTGGAAGTACATTTTCCATGCGATCGCATGGTGTACAGTGTAGGGCTACATGCTATAAATTTCGCGGTTTTGGCTCAGTTTATATCCATCCTTTATCTCTATCTCACTCGTATAATATATATATATATATATATATATATATATATATATATATATATTATAATTTTAATTTTAAATTTTAATAATAATGGTATGCTAGCGAATGTTGTAAGGGTATAAGTCGAAATTCTGTCCGTGTAACGCTACGCTATTTTTAATCATTGTAAGTTATGTTCAACCTTTTTAATTTAATGTCTCGTAGCTAAGTTATTATTATGCTTATTTAACGCCGAAGTAATCATGATGTTGGGCTAAATATTAAAATTGGGTAATTGGGCTTTGTATCATAATTGGAGTTTGGATAAAAGAACGACACTTGTGAAAATTAGACTATGGGCTATTAATGGGTTTTATATTAACTAAACGTTACCTCGTTAATTTAATATATAGACTTATAATTTGACGTATTTATATATAACCACATACGCTTGAATGGGTACGGTAGGCGGGATATCTATAAATACCAATAATTGTTCATTTTACCGGACACGGAACTGGATTAATAGTTAATAGACTTGTTGAAACAGGGGTGAATTACATTCAAGGGTAATTGGTGTAATTGTTAACAAAGTAGTAAAACCTTGGTTTACACGGATTCGATAACCTGGTGTATTCATTAAATAAAGTATTAAGACCTTGTTACAATTCGAATCCCCAATTAGTTGGAATATTTGACTTCGGGAATAAGAATAATTTGACGAAGACTTTCGCACTTTATGATTATGACTGATGGACTATTATGGACAAATTCGTATGGACATATCGAATAATCCAGGACAAAGGACAATTAACCCATGGTAATAAACTAAAAACAACACGTCAAACATCGTGATTATGGAAGTTTAAATAAGCATAATTCTTTTATTTCATATTTAATTGCACTTTTAATTATCGCACTTTTATTTATTGTCATTGTATTTAATTGCACTTTTAATTATCGTACTCTGTAATTATCGCAATTTTATTTTATCGCACTTTTATTTATCACAATTTCATTATCGTTATTTACTTTACGCTTTAAATTAAGTTATATTTATTTTTAATATTTTACATTAGGTTTTAACTGCGACTAAAGTTTTAAAATCGACAAACCGGTCATTAAACGGTAAAACCTCCCTTTTATAATAATAATACTACTTATATATATATTTGTATTTTTACAATTATAAGTTAAAACTAATATAGCGTTAAGCTTGGCTAAGATCCCTGTGGAACGAACCGGACTTACTAAAAACTACACTACTGTACGATTAGGTACACTGCCTATAAGTGTTGTAGCAAGGTTTAGGTATATCCATTCTATAAATAAATAAATATCTTGTGTAAAATTGTATCGTATTTAATAGTATTTCCTTGTAAAAATTAATACTATTTCATATACCCCTCGCATAACATCAAGTATTTTTGGCGCCGCTGTCGGGGATAGCTAAAACGTTGAAAGCGCAACGCTATATATATAAAAAAAAAGATTTTTATTTTTCTTATAAAAATATACGTTTTTTAATAAAAAAAATAATAATATATTCAAAAATATAAAAAAACAAAATTTATATATTTTTAAGAGTTTGTTAAATATTTAAGTTTTATAAAGTTTCTTTATTTTTATTTTTAGTTTGTAAAAATATAAATTTTATTTAAATATTTTGTATTAATATAAAACAGAAAACAGGAAAAAAAAAAAAAAATACTCGAGGCCCGGTACTGTAGCAGCCCAGCTCTGGCCCGAAACCCTAGCCCATGCGATCGCATGAGCCCGAAGGCAAAAATTCATGCGATCGCATGAACATACCTGACACGCCAGGTTTGACCTAATTCAGCATTAATTACGGAGTATATTTTAATTATTATTATTATAACCCTAATTAGGTTTTGTTTATTTAATTAATTAAGTTTAGTTTTAGTATTTAATTTATATATTTAGTTTAATTAGTTTTAATAAATATATAAAATTAATACTTTTATAAAATAAATAATATAAAAATAATATTTTTATAAAATTGTACTTTTTACAACTTTAAGTTTATTTTTATATTTTGTTTCTTTTTATTTGTTTTTAGCATAATATTTATATTTTTCGCTCGTATTTAGTTTTAAGACATAGTATTTGCCATAGTTATTTTTATTTCTAGATTTTTAGGCTTTGCCGTAAAATCCCTTAAGTGCTTTTTCTTTAGACTAAGATTTAGGTGCTTTAGAATTTTGCGACGCCGTTTTTATATTTTAGTACCTTTTTAAGTAATTGCTGTTTTTGAATATAGAATTCCTTTTAAGCTTTAATATTTTTAGACGCAACTTTTAATTCTTAGTTGTTAGACTTTTAAGTTTCGACGCGCTACATTCTTTTTATTTTTCGACCTTCTATTTTTCGACATTTTCCGACGCGCTCTTTTTCTTTCTTATTTTTCGCTACTCTAGTTTTTAGGATATAGAATTTTCTATTTCTTCTCTAAATTTCTTTAAATTTCAACGAAAAATTATTTTAAGCGGTTAAATTGATAGACATCCAAATTTTCTGCTTCGTAGTAATAGTTGAATTTGTTAGTGGCTAAGTTGTGAGCTTCCGATTTAAAGGGTTCAGGATCCCTGCTGCATCTATTGGCTATTCGAAACGTGGGCAAAAGCAGAAAAGTCTATTAATTGGATAACTTATATAATTTTTATTTTTATAACTAATAGGATATTCAGTGAATGCACCGAGCAAAACGTTCACCACCTTTCGTTCGTTCACCACCTGTAACTCGATCAAGACATCTAGCCAATATTGTCGCCATTGAATTTTCTTTAGAATCATCAAATCAACCAAGTACTCCAATTCAAATTTCCGATAATCCGTTTTTTGAACCCGACCTCACAATTGAGAATCCGGAGAATATTCAGGGACAATTCATAGATCCTGAACCACTAATCTTTCCTCCGGAACCACCAATCATTCAAACAGAGATTGTTGAGGAACGAACCATTAAATCAGAATCCTCTAGTGATTCAGATTCAACAAATTCAATTATGGAAAATCTGGAACCTTTAAGTATGGAAGACCGAATGCGAGCTAAACGCACTGGCCAAGGTCACGCAATTACTTAACCTGACATTAATGCACCAGATTATGAAATCAAAGGACAAATCTTACATATGGTAACTAATCAATGCCAATTTAGTGGTGCACCCAAGGAAGATCCAAATGAACATCTTCGTACTTTTAATAGGATCTGTACTCTATTTAAAATCCGAGAAGTGGAGGATGAACAGATATATCTCATGTTATTTCCCTGGACTTTAAAGGGATAAGCCAAAGATTGGTTAGAATCGTTACCTGAAGGGGCTATTGATACATGGGATGTTTTAGTTGAAAATTTTTCTTAAACAATTCTTTCCGGCATCTAAAGCCATAAGACTTCAAGGAGAAATTGTTATGTTCACACAAAAGCCAAATGAATCTCTATATAAAGCGTGGACCATATTTGGAAAGTTATTAAGAGGATGCCCGCAACATGGTTTAGACATTTGTTAAATAGTACAAATATTCTACCAAGGATGCGGCATCACTACAAGAAAAGACATCGATATAGAAACTGGTGGTTCCATTATGAAGAAAACCGCATGATGTGGTAGGGGGTGTATATAAAATAGTATTATTTTTAGTGCGAAATACTATTAAATATGCTACAATTTTACACAAGATATTTATTTATTTATTTATAGAATGGATATACTTAAACCTTGCTACAACACTTATAGGCAGTGTACCTAATCGTACAGTAGTGTAGTTTTTAGTAAGTCCGGTTCGTTCCACAGGGAATCTTTTTTAAACAAAGCTCAACGCTATATTAGTTTACTTTTATAAAAATACAAATATATATATAAGTAATATTATTATTATAAAGGGGGGTTTTTACCGTTTAATGACCGGTTTGTCGATTTTAAAACTTTAGTCGTAGTTAAAACCAAATGTAAAATATTAAAAATAAATACAAGACTTAAATTAAAGCATGAAGTAAATAACGATAAATAAAAATGCGATAATTAGAAGTGCAATTAAATATAAAATAAAGGAAATTAAATATGAAATAAAAGAATTATGCTTATTTAAACTTCCGTAATCATGATGTTTGACGTGTTGATTTTAGTTTTATGCCCATGGGTTAATTGTCCTTTGTCCTGGATTATTTAATATGTCCGTCTGGTTTTTGTCCATAACAGTCCATCAGTCATAAATATAAAGTGCGAGTGTCCTCGTCAAATTATCCTTATACCCGAAGTTAAATATTCCAACTAATTGGGGACTTAAACTGTAACAACATTTTAATACTTTGTTTAATAATTACACCAGGTTGTCGACTGAGTGTAATCCAAGGTTTTAATATTTTGTTATCAATTATACCAAGTGTCCTTGTACATAATTTCACCCTTGTTTTAATTATTCTAGTGGCTATTAATCCATTCCCGTGTCCGGTTAAATGAACGATTATTCATACATATAAATACCCCTCCCATCGTGTCCGATTGAGTGTATATGGTAATTTATTGGGACGCCCAATTGTAAATCTTTATATTAACATTAACAAACTATCATTTAGTTAAACAAATATAAAGCCCATTAATAGCCCATAGTCTAATTTCCACAAGTGTCGTTCTTTTGTCCAAACCCCAATTATGGTACAAAGCCCAATTACCCAATTTTAGTAATTAGCCCAACATCATGATTACTTCGTTTTAAATAAGCATAATAATAACTTAGCTACGAGACATTAATGTAAAAAGGTTGAACATAACTTACAATGATTAAAAATAGCGTAGCGTTACACGGACAGAATTTCGACTTACACCCTTACAACATTTGCTAACATACCCTTATTATTAGAATTATAATTAAAATTAAAATATAAATTATAAATATATATATATATATATATATATTTTACGTATGAGAAGAAGAAGAAAAAGATTGATGAAAATGATCAGAATTCGGTTTGCTTTATAGGGAGTTTCAAAACTGGGGGCTCCGCAACTCGCGGCCTTTTTGGCCTTCAAACTCCGCGAGTCGCGGAGATTGAAATCACAGCTCACAACTTTGGAGTCTTTCTCTGCCGACGGTTTTTATTTATAAATATAATATATATATAATTAATATAATTAATTATATATTATATTATATTTATATACATAGTTAACTTGTAATTTTTAGTCCGTTGCGTCGAGCGTTGAGAGTTGACTCTGGTCCCGGTTCCGGATTTTCGAACGTCATTGCGTACAATTTAATATCTTGTACTTTGCGTTTTGAATCTTGTACTCTTGTAATTTCGAGACGTTTCTTATCAATAATTGGAACCTCTTTGATTGTCTTTTGTACTTTTGAGCTTTTTGGTCGTTTGCGTCTTCAATTCATCGAATCTGTCTTTTGTCTTCACCTTTTATTATTTAAACGAATATCACTTGTAAATAGAACAATTTCAACTAAAAGCTTGTCTTTCTTGAGGAATAATGCTATGAAATATATGTTCGTTTTTAGCATTATCAAATATTCCCACACTTGAGCGTTGCTTGTCCTCAAGCAATATCGTCTTAAAATACTAGAATCACTTCTTTATTCTTCACACTTTGTACATCAGTGATTTTTATACGGCGGTATAAACAATGGTAGTAACGATATGGTTTACAGTCCCACATGACTATAAAAATTTAGATCCATTAGGGAAATTGGATCTTTATGAAAACATTTGATCTTTTGAAAATTAAATCTAGTTTTTACCCTAGATAAGTTTTCCGGAATAACCCTTTACCGGTGTTTGCAAAATATTTTTGTGGGTTTGGTGGGTTTCAGATTTGAAAATTTTAGCTCAAAACTTATGGTTTTGTGTCACCCACTTGCTAACCTTGTATTTGGAAAGCAACACGTCCAGTTCACTTGTCCCGTATATTACCTTTCGGTAAACTACCGTCCGGTTGTAAAGGAAAGCGTTGAACAAGCAACTGTTAAGGCAATGTCCCCTGACATGCTTTTAATTATGGTCTATAACGTGTCGAACGCAATTACTATCCTTGGTAGGAGCAATAGTAAAGCTCACCCTTATGATTTTTCGGTCTGGCACAAGGTCCTGTCTTTGACCATGCTATGCAACCACCGTTCTTACGGTTGACACCCGATTTAGTTCAGGTGACCTAATGAATTCCAGGTGAATTCCTAGGATTTTACGTTTAATGGTAATGAACGTATTGAAAATAGGGTTTTCAGAAAACAAATCGGTTTGTAATTTTGATCAAAATATTTTCTCGTTCAAGCTCAAGTTTAGATATCATTGAATTCCATGAGTTTGAATTCTCAATCTTTAAGGTCAATCTCAAGGATTGAGTAATATCAGTCTTAAAAGCTGATTTTTAATCTTTAAGGAGATTATCCTTTCTGGGAATCTGATTCATTAGTCTTATCAAGCTAATTTGCACGGTGCCCCCCCATTGTACGAGATAAATCCTTCTCATGGTTAGGATAAATCTGACCACTTGGCGACCCTGTTTAATGCTGAGGTCCGTGGATTTCCTGCTGATTTTAGTGATGACTTTTCTACATTTTTCGTCAACCTACAGCTGGTCTGGACGACAACTTCATGACCTAAATCAAGAAGCGCGTGTCTTTTTCGGAAGACTTTACTTCCTTTTAATGATGGAATTGATTCATCGTGTAGATCCATCTCTTCTTTTCTTTTATCGGGTAAAACAGTTTAGTTTAGTCCAAAGCAAAAGTATTTTCAGTTATTTGTTACAGATATATGTGACATATGTTTAAGATAACTTGGTAAATTTTCCCACACTTGGCTTTTATTTTCCTTTTTATCGTCCTCTATTCCATTTTAAATGAATTTTAACATTTTAGTTTGTTTCTTAATTTATGTCCTTTCCGAGGTAACAATAATTTCGGTGTTAAAACCTAGTTTTATCGTTCATAAATATGTATAAACATGATTTTGAGTTCATTTAATTGAAAATTTTGAAAAATTTTACTAGAATTGGGTAGTCAGTATATAAGACCAGGGCTGTTCTTTATTATCAGAGAGCACTAGATTCTAATACAACTACTGCTTTACTAGTATTTTTAATGGTAACCAAGTGTATAAAGTAAAAAAAAAATTTAAAATCCGAAAGAATTTAACCCCTTCCCACACTTAAGATCTTGCAATGCCCTCATTTGCAAGAAATCAGGAATAATTTCAATTATTGAGGGTGATTTGTGTGAAAATGATTAAATTTTTATCAAAGTTTCCAAATATATTGGCGTTTGTTTGCTGAATGATAAATGGTGCACATCATTTGTTCATTCCGTCTTGTCGTTATTTCACATATATTTTGCATCTTGTCATCAAAATTAGTTGCTTTTGCTGAACTTAATGCCAGTCTTTGAAAATGCGTTGTTTTACCCTGTTGTGTACATAAGATAAACTGCAAACATATATACATATTTTTGAAGTTTGGTATATTACCCCACATTCAAAAATTATTAAAATCTAAGAATAAAAGTTAGACAATTATAAAAATGATTACAATATTAACAAAAGTATTAAACGTATCAATAATTACAAATTACAAAAAAAATAAAAAATAAGTATACTAGGGATGATACTGGTACCAATAGGGGTTCCAGGCATAACCATAGGTGCTATAGAATGCTTCGGCAGGGTTATACGTAGGATACGGTGGCTTCATCTCTATAGACCGGGGAGGGAAGATGGGTTTCGGTGTAGGAATATAGTTTCTACCTATATGTTGGCAATGAGCTATGATTTGGTTCTGATGAACTTGCCAATCTTCAAATGCTCTCTGTCTAGCATTTTCGTATTCCTGAGAAGCTATAAACCTTTGCATTTCTTGCATCTCATTCCCCCCTCCTACATTACCTTGCTGTTGGTTTCTCTCCACCTGTGGATGTCTACCATGGTATTGTACTGCGGCGTTATTTCGCCTCTTCAAAACTTTCGCACCATGGTATACATTTAAACCTATAGTATCGCGGGGTTCCGGTTCTTCTACTAATAATCCCCCCCGACTTATATCCACACCGAGATATTCACCAATCAAAGTAATAAAAATACCACCTCCTATTATGCTATGCGGTCGCATCCCCCGAACCATAGCTGATAAATAATAACCCACACAATACGGTATACTTTGTGGGTCTCGAATACACATATGGTAAAACAAATCCTGTTCATTTACTTTTTCCTTGTTCTTACCCCTTTGTGTAATCGAATTAGCTAAAAACCTATGTATCACTCTTAATTCGGCTCTATCTATATCCAAATAAGAGTAATTTCCCCCTTTGAAACGGTGATGGCTTGTCATTTGACTCCACACACCGTGTGTATCAAAATTTTCATCTATCTTTCTACCGTTTAGTATCAATCCTCTACAATCGGCAGACGCTAACTCCTCAGGCGTATATATACGTAAAGCCTGAGCCATGTCCAGTAAAGACATGTGGCGCATCGAACCGCCTAACAAAAATCTAATAAAAGAACGATCGGTTAAACTAGTTACCCGATCATTCAACTCTATACTACATAACAATTCTTCACACCATACTTTATATACAGGTCTACGCATGGTGAATAAACGTACCCAGTCATTAAAAGAAGAATTACCATACCTCTGTACAAGTAATTCCCTAATTGGCCCGGCCAATTCTACAGCTTCTAAGGGTCCCCATTCTATGACCCTTGGTACCTCAACAACCTTAGAATGAAGAGTATGCAAACCCCTTTGATATTTTGGATAATCTATCCAAAGTCTGTCAAATCTCAGGTTCGGGTGCAATTCTTCCAAGTGCATATCAGAAAAGGTCATGACTGGATGAGGTATATCCTGCTTGTAGTAGTTATCCACCTCCTGTTATTCCACATTCTCAGCAGGAGCATTGCGGGCTTGGGATGAAGATTCACCCCTTTCAGTCTGCAAAACACATCAAACACAAATTTTGTGCATCCAAATATGCATTAGTGTCAGCAAAATCATCAATCAAAATAATTACAATGACATTATCAATTTATATCAAACTTAAGCTCATTTTCATATTTTCATCAAATCTACACTTTTTCAAATAAGCATATACGAAAATGTTTGCCAAGTTCATAAGCATTTAACTCAAATAACATGTCAAAATAATCATTACTAGCAATTAAACAAGTCTCAAATGGCATTATCTTTCAAAAATCAAGTTCATGAATTTTAGACTTGAAAAAGTCCACTTTAATTCTCAAAATCATGTTTAGGCTCAAAGTTTGGATCATTTAACTACCTAAACATGTTACACTACTTAATTTAGCAACAATTCATGACAAAAATCGGCCATAACCTTTTTATATCAAAAAGCCCCAAATTTGCTCAAGAACACAAACCCTAGATTACTCAAAATTTGAAGTTTAAGGCTTCTAATCATGTTAAACAGCATCAATCTAGGTTATACAAGCATAATATATAAACAATTTAAGCATAATTACACTAAAAAGCATCAAAATCAAATTGGGAAAAAAAATTGCTCAAGAACACCAAATTTCGGATTAAATGGTGTTTAGGTGTAGAAATTTACCGTTTTTCTTGAGTAATTCCTAGATAGCATCCTTCTCAACATGATTTTAGTAAAAAAATTTGGTGATTAACGGTTAAAAATTGTGATTTTGGGGTGTATTTTTCGGGTTTTTGCGTGCAGTTTTTCGCAGTATGTTTTTGTTTTGGGGTTGGGACTGATCTGTTCCAGCTCTTTATTTTTTTTTCTGATTTTTCGTAACTCCGCGACTCGCGGTAAATAACCCTTCAAACTCCGCGAGTCGCGGAGTTTGCTATTTTTTTTTTTTTTTTTTTATAATCATTAACTTATGAAACAATTAAGTACTTAATTTTAAAATTTTGTTTCCCTTGTTATTTAGGACGAGGTCGTTTCGGATCGATGTCCTAGTCCGTCCCTCGACAAAATTTTAAAATTTGTCTTTTTGTATCGATTGTTTTAAAAGCTAAGATTTTTGGGTTTTTTCAATGTTTTTGGCATACTTTAATTCAATAAGATTAAAAATAATGATAATAAAAGTTCTCGTCCCTCCCTCGGGTAAAGCAATTTCGGTTCAAAGACCTAGTCTTCAACTTACGACGAATTTTAAAAATCATACTTTTAACTTAATGAGATAAAGTAAATTTTTGTTTTTAAATTCACACAACTTAAATATAAAATTCAAAATTAATATTAAAAATTCACACCAAACTTAAAATTTGAAATGCATAAAATTAAAAATTCATATTTTAAAAATTAAAAGTTCACACCAAACTTAATTTAAAAATTCATATTATAAATTCATACCAAACTTATATTAATTTTTTAAATATTTACAATTATAAATATATTGTTTTTACAAAGTTTACAATATTAATTTAAGATTTAAATATTAATTATAAAAACATGGTAGAAATAAAATTAAAAATCTTTTTGGCTTTTTATCCCACTTTAATCAATCAAATATTATCAAAAATATGCGCCCCTCTTTTCGGTAAAGTAATTTCGGTTCCAAGACCTAATTTAACTCATGACGAATTTTTTGAAATATTTTGGGTTGATTGTTTAAAGATATTTATACCTTAAGAATAAACGTTAAATTTCGCAGTGATGTAATAAATTTTTGAATGATATCAATAATTTCGGTCGCCAAACCTAATTTTATTCAATACCAATTTAATACTTTTTAGCGAACAAATTAGCGTTTATTATCAAAAGGTTAAAAATAAAAATAAAAACTGTACAGACATACCTGTGAAATAGATTTCTTAGTTATATGATCTATCCCATTCATAAGATAGTCGGTTTAATTGGTTTTCCATGGCTACATAGGCGTAACCTCCAGCATTCAGTGTCTTTTCTTCTAAACATATGAACGGTCCGTCTCTGCATAAAGTAACAAATTCGGTATTTGAATAGGTTTGATTATTTGAACATTTACCTCCATGTGACCATTTTCCGCATTTGTGACATCTTTCTAGGTGTCGTGCTCTTCTTTTTGCTGCGGATTTTGATTTTCCTTTACCAAATTGTAACTTATTATCTTCGCATCTGGATTCTTTTCTAACTCCGTCCATTCTTTCTCTGATTACTGATACTATTTCACTCGGTAGTATGTCATTATTTCTTTTAGTGATCAAAGCGTGTAGCATTAGACCATGGTTTAGTTCACAGGCAGTCTTCATTTTGTAAAAACCTAAAAAAATAAAAATTCAGAATGGGGGGAGAAGACTAGTTCTTTAGGGTCTGCTAGGGAAAGACCATTCGGGTTCCATTTTCGAGAACTATATGAAAACAGACAATCTAACTCTAATAGAAATACATATTATCCTTTAAAGACTTGATTCTCCCCACACTTAGTTAGCTGTGGTGTCGAAATTGTGATTAACTTCGTTGTCGACTTCCATCGGACCATGTATGTAATGTTTAACTCTGTGACCATTAACTTTAAATTCAATCCCATTTGAATTTATCAATTCTATCGTTCCGTATGGGAAAACTCTTTTGACTATGAATGGTCCAGACCATCTTGATTTCAATTTTCCAGGAAATAGCTTGAATCGTGAATTGAAAAGAAGAACTCTGTCTCCTTCTTTAAATTCTTTTGAACTTCTGATTCTTTTATCATGCCATTTCTTCGTTCTTTCTTTATAGATTAACGAATTTTCGTATGCTTCATGTCTTAATTCTTCTAATTCGTTTAGTTGACTTAATCGTAGACGTCCGGCTTCATGTAAATCAAGATTACATGTCTTCAAAGCCCAAAATGCTTTGTGTTCAATTTCTACTGGAAGATGACATGCTTTTCCATAAACAAGTCTAAAAGGTGTGGTTCCAATTGGAGTTTTGTAGGCTGTTCTAAAAGCCCAGAGTGCATCCTCCAATTTAATGGACCATTCCTTCGGATTTGATCCTACGGTTTTCTCTAGAATACGTTTTAAAGCTCGGTTGGTATTTTCAACTTGTCCACTTGTTTGTGGATGATATGCGGTGGAGATTTTATGAGTTACTCCATATCTTTTAAGAACTTTCTCAAGTTGATTATTACAGAAATGAGTACCCCGATCACTTATTAAAGCTTTCGGTGTTCCAAACCTTGCAAAAAGACGTTTTAAAAAATTGACTACAACTCGTGCATCGTTAGTTGGGAGAGCTTGTGCTTCCGCCCATTTAGATACATAATCAATGGCTACGAGTATATATAGATTATTATGAGATTTTGGAAATGGACCCATAAAGTCTATACCCCAAATGTCAAATACTTCACATACTTGGATGACATTTTGTGGCATTTCATCACGTTGACTTATTTTTCCGGCCCTTTAACAAGCATCACAGGATTTGCAAAGAAGGTGTGCATCTTTGTAAATTGTAGGCCAATAGAATCCAGCATCATAAACTTTTCTTGCTGTTAGTTGAGGCCCATAATGCCCTCCAGTTGGTCCTGTGTGACAATGGTTTAATATTTTACTAGCTTCATCTCCAAATACACATCGGCGTATTATTCCATCGGGATAACTTTTAAACAGATGTGAATCTTCCCAAAAATAGTGTTTTATATCACTGAAGAATTTCTTTCGTCTTTGGTACGATAATCCTTTTTCAAGAAATCCACAAACTAAGTAGTTTGCATAGTCTGCAAACCATGGAATTTCTTTATAATCTATCTTCAATAGATATTCATCAGGAAAGTTGTCTTGTATGGCCGATTCATTTAGAACTTCTAATTCGGGATTTTCAAGACGAGAAAGATGATCAGCGGCGAGATTTTCTGCTCCTCTTTTATCTCGGATTTCAATATCAAACTCTTGTAAGAGTAAGATCCAACGGATTAATCTTGGTTTAGCATCTTGTTTTGAAAATAGGTATCTAAGAGCAGAATGGTCGGTATAGACCACCGTTTTTGCTAGAACGAGATATGATCGAAATTTGTCAAAAGCAAAGACAATAGCAAGGAGTTCTTTTTCAGTAGTTGTATAGTTCGTTTGTGCTCCTTGTAACGTCTTACTAGCATAATATATAGGTTGAAATCGTTTTTCAATCCTTTGTCCTAAAACGGCTCCCATTGCAAAATCACTTGCATCGCACATTAGTTCAAATGGTAGATTCCAATTTGGTGTTATCATGATCGGTGCATTAGTGAGTTTTTCTTTAAGAATATTAAAAGATTTGATACACTCATCTGAAAAGATGAATGGAGCATCTTTTTCTAGGAGTTTATTCATAGGAGTGGCAATTTTAGAAAAATCTTTTATGAAACGTCGGTAAAAACCGGCATGCCCTAGAAAACTCCTAACTCTTCTAACATTGGTGGGATGTGAAAGTTTAGCAATTACATCTACTTTAGCTCTATCCACTTCAATTCCTTCTTTTGAAATTTTATGTCCAAGAACGATGCCTTCTTTAACCATGAAATGGCATTTCTCCCAATTAAGTACTAGATTTGATTTTTCGCATCTAATGAGCATTCGTTCAAGATTAACTAAACATGATTCAAATGTATCACCGAAGACTGAAAAGTCATCCATGAAAACTTCCATGCATTCTTCTATCATGTCGTGAAAAATCGCCATCATACACCTTTGAAAGGTTGCAGGGGCGTTGCAAAGTCCAAATGGCATGCGTTTGTAAGCAAAAGTACCATAAGGGCACGTGAATGTGGTTTTCTCTTGATCTTCGGGTGCTATTGGAATTTGAAAATATCCAGAAAATCCATCTAGAAAACAATAGTAACTATTTCCGGCTAATCTTTCCAACATTTGATCTATGAAAGGTAAGGGAAAGTGATCTTTTCTGGTGGCGTCATTTAATTTTCTATAATCAATACATACACGCCATCCTGTTACAGTCCTAGTAGGAATAAGCTCATTTTTCTCATTTGTAATGACAGTTATGCCACCCTTCTTAGGCACGCATTGAACTGGGCTTACCCATGGACTATCAGAAATTGGATATATCAAACCTGCATCTAGCAGTTTAATAATCTCTTTCTTAACTACATCTTGCATATTAGGATTTAGTCTTCGTTGGCGTTGCACATACGTTTTATGACCTTCTTCCATAAAGATTTTATGTGTACAATACGAAGGACTTATTCCTTTAATATCATGAATCTTCCATGCAATGGCTGGTTTATGAGCTTTCAACACAGAAATGAGTTGTGATTTCTCATTTTCAGTAAGAGAAGACGATATTATTACAGGTAATTCAGATTCACCATGTAAATAAGCGTATTCCAAATGGTTTGGAAGTGGCTTTAACTCTAATTTCGAAGGTTCTTCTATCGATGATTTGTATCGATATCTGTCTTCTTCTTTTAGCATTTGAATTTCTTCTGTTGTTGGTTCATGTCCATTAGCTATAAGTGTGGCTAACATTTCAGCTTCATCAATTGGTTCATTACCTTCTCCTAAAGAACATTCTCCTGTTCCTTGTAATTCTGGAAATTCTTCTAATAATTCTGCATGTGCATCTATAGTTTGAATATAATAACATGTATCATCTGCAGATTGTGGTTGTTGCATTGCTCTATCAACTGAAAAGGTAACACTCTCATCCTCTATACTTAGGGTCAGTTTCTTACCGAACACGTCTATCATTGCTTTAGCCGTGTTTAAGAATGGTCTTCCTAATATGAGAGGAACTTGAGAATCTTCTTCCATGTCCAAAACAACAAAATCTACTGGAAATACTAAAGTACCAACTTTAACTACCATGTTTTCCATTATCCCTCTAGGATATTTTATTGATCTATCGGCTAGTTGTATGCTTATTCTTGTTGGTTTCAATTCTCCAAGGTCTAGTTTAGTGTATAGTGAATACGGCATTAGATTTATACTAGCACCTAAGTCTGCCAATGCTTCTATTGAACTAAGACTACCCAGAAAACATGGAATTGTGAAACTTCCTGGATCAGATAGTTTTTCTGGTATCTTATTCAACAGTACTGCTGAACAATTAGCATTCATAGTAACAGCCGAGAGTTCTTCCATTTTCTTTCTATTTGAAATTAGATCTTTCAAGAATTTAGCATATCTAGGCATTCCTGAAATCACATCAATGAAAGGAAGATTTACATTTATCTGTTTAAACATATCCAAGAATTTGGATTGCTCGGCTTCAAGTTTCTCTTTCTTCATTTTACTCGGGTAAGGAAGTGGTGGTTGGTATGGTTTAACATAAGGTTTATCCTTAACTGTGTTATCTTCATTAACCTTTTCAACTACCGGTTCTTTTTCCTTATCTTGATCAGGTTGTGATTCTTGTGGAGTAGGAATAGCTTCATCAGAAGTTACAGGTATTTCAGGTGGTTTAAGTGTTGTACCACTTCTTGTGGTAATAGCTTTAGCTGTTTCATTCCGGGGGTTAGCATTTGTATCACTAGGTAGACTTCCCGGTTTTCTTTCACCTATTAACCTTGCTAGGTTACTCACTTCTTGTTCCAGATTTTGAATAGAAGCTTGTTGATTTCTAAATGCTTGACCATTTTGTTCATTAGTTTGTTTTTGAGATGTGAAAAACTGCGTTTGAGTTTCAACTAGCTTCGTCATCATATCTTCTAAATTCGGCTTTTTATCATCGGTTTGTTGTGGTGGTTTGTTTTGAAAATTAGGTCTTTGCTGATTGTAAGTATTATTGGATACTTGTTGATTGCTAGGACCTTGTTGGTTGTTGTATGGAATATTTCGGTTATAATTCTGGTTTTGATTGTAAATCGGTCTTGGCGGTTGATAATTATTCTGATAATTATTTCCAGGCCTTTGGTTTATGTATGAAATATTCTCTCTTTGTTCCATTGTTAATTCAATACTGAGACAATCTTTTGTCAAATGTGGTCCTCCACACTGCTCACAACTAATTCGTATTGAGTGAATATCTTTAGTCATCTTTTCCATTCGTCTCTCCACAGCATCTATCTTTGCGGAAATGGAATCTAAGTCATGGCTAGAATCGGCTCTAGCTGCTTTAGATGATCTAACGATGTCTTTTTCTTGGTGCCACTCATGTGAGTGGGAAGCAGTGTTATCAATAATTTTGTAAGCATCAGTTTCGGTTTTCTTCATAATAGAACCACCAGCTGCTATATCTATGTCTTTTCTTGTAGTGATGTCGCATCCTTGGTAGAATATTTGTACTATTTGACAGGTGTCTAAACCATGTTGCGGACATCCTCTTAATAACTTTCCATATCTTGTCCATGCCTCATATAGAGTTTCATTTGGCTTCTGTGTAAACGTAACAATTTCTGCTTGAAGTCTTACGGCTTTAGATGCAGAAAAGAATTGTTTAAGAAATTTGTCAACTAAAACGTCCCATGTATCAATCGCCCCTTCAGGTAACGATTCCAACCAATCTTTGGCTTCTCCCTTTAAAGTCCAGGGAAATAACATGAGATATATATGTTCATCCTCCACTTCTCGGATTTTAAATAGTGTGCAGATTCTATTAAAGGTACGTAGATGTTCATTTGGATCTTCCTTCGGCGCACCACTAAATTGGCATTGATTAGTCACCATGTGTAGAATTTGTCCTTTGATTTCATAATCTGGCGCATTAATGTCTGGATGAGTAATTGCGTGACCTTGGCCAGTGAGTTTAGCTCTCATTCGGTCTTCCATACTTAAAGGTTCCAGATTCTCCATAATTGAATTTGGTGAATCGGTATCACTAGATGATTCGGATTTAATGGTTCGTTCCTCAACAATCTCTGTTTGAATAATTGGTGGCTCCGGAGGAAAGTTTAATGGTTCAGGATCTACGAACTGTTCCTGAATATTTTCCGGATTCTCAATTGTGAGGTCGGGTTCAAAAAATGGATTATCGGAAATTTGAACTGAAGTACTTGGTCTACTGGATGACGATTCTAAAGAAAAATCAACGGCGGTTATATTTGCTAAATGTCTTGATCTAGTTACAGGTGGTGAACGTACAAAAGGTGGTGAACGTCTTGCTCGGTGCATTTACTGAATATCCTATTAGTTTTAAAAAGGAAAGAAAAATTATAATAAGTTATCCAACCAATAGACTTTTCTGATTTTGCCCACGTTTCGAATAGCCAAAAGATGCAGCAGAGGGGCAGGATTCGTTTGGTCTCAATATAATTGAGGACTGTTTGGCTCCAATAACCCGGTCCACGTACAAATCCAACTATTACTACGAACCAGAAAATTTTGATGTCTATTAATTTAACCACTTAAAATAAATTTTCGTAATTTTAAGAAATTTAGATAAGAAGTAGAATAAAAATCTATGTCCTAAAACTAGAATAGCGAGAAATAAGAAAGAAAAAGAGTTCGTCGAAAAAAAATTGAAAAAGAAAAATGGTTGAAAAATAAAAGGTGACGGAAAAATAAAAGAAACTTATAAAAACTTAAAAATACTTGACTAACCTAACCTTATTACTACAACTAACTTAAAATTATAATCGCAAATTGATATTACTAATTGGAATGATAATTGATACATAGGTAAAAGTCGTCTAAAAATATTAAAGCTTACAGGAAAAACTATATCCCAAATGAAAATAACTTAAAAAGAAACTAAAACTTAAAAAGGCGTTGCAAAATTCTAAAGTACCTAAATCTTAGTCTAAAGAAAAAGCACTTAAGGAATTCTACGGCAAAGCCTAAAAATCTAAGAGTAAAAATGACTATAGCAAAAACTAAGTTTAAAACTAAATATGAGCTAAAAATACAAATATTATGCTACAACGATTAAAAAGGGATAAAATATAAAAATATACAAAAAGTTGTAAAAAGTACAATTTTTATAAAAATATTATTTTTATATTATTTATTTTATTAAACTATTAATTTTACAATTTAATTAAACTTAATAAACTAAAATATAAATTAAATAAAACTTAAATTAAAAATAAACTTAATTATAATAATAATAATAATTAGGGTTAATAATAATAATAATTAATAATAATCCGTAATAAATGCAGGATTAGGGCTTCCTGTTCGTGTGTCAGGTCCCCTCCGCGACTTGCGGTATTCAAAGCTTCAAACCCCGCGACTCACGGGGTTCAGAAATTCAGATGACAGGTTTAATCTTCGACGCGTTTTTCTTTATTTATTTATTTATTTAATTTTTTTTTCTGTTTTTATATAAATAAAAGATATTTAAATAAAACTTATGTTTTTATAAACTAAAATAAAAATAAAGAAACTTATAAAACTTAAATATTTAACAAAATCTTAAAAATACTTATATTTTTGTTTTTCTTTTTATATTTTCGAATATTTAAAACGTTTTTTTTTTTTATATTAGCGTTGCGCTTCCGGCGTTTAGAAAGTTCCCCGGCAGCGGCGCCAAAAATACTTGATGTCGTAGGGGGTGTATATAAAATAGTATTATTTTTAGTGCGAAATACTATTAAATATGCTACAATTTTACACAAGATATTTATTTATTTATAGAATGGATATACTTAAACCTTGCTACAACACTTATAGGCAGTGTACCTAATCGTACAGTAGTGTAGTTTTTAGTAAGTCCGGTTCGTTCCACAGGGAATCTTTTTTAAACAAAGCTCAACGCTATATTAGTTTACTTTTATAAAAATACAAATATATATATAAGTAATATTATTATTATAAAGGGGGGTTTTTACCGTTTAATGACCGGTTTGTCGATTTTAAAACTTTAGTCGTAGTTAAAACCAAATGTAAAATATTAAAAATAAATACAAGACTTAAATTAAAGCATGAAGTAAATAACGATAAATAAAAATGCGATAATTAGAAGTGCAATTAAATATAAAATAAAGGAAATTAAATATGAAATAAAAGAATTATGCTTATTTAAACTTCCGTAATCATGATGTTTGACGTGTTGATTTTAGTTTTATGCCCATGGGTTAATTGTCCTTTGTCCCGGATTATTTAATATGTCCGTCTGGTTTTTGTCCATAACAGTCCATCAGTCATAAATATAAAGTGCGAGTGTCCTCGTCAAATTATCCTTATACCCGAAGTTAAATATTCCAACTAATTGGGGACTTAAACTGTAACAAGATTTTAATACTTTGTTTAATAATTACACCAGGTTGTCGACTGAGTGTAATCCAAGGTTTTAATATTTTGTTATCAATTATACCAAGTGTCCTTGTACATAATTTCACCCTTGTTTTAATTATTCTAGTGGCTATTAATCCATTCCCGTGTCCGGTTAAATGAACGATTATTCATACATATAAATACCCCGCCCATCGTGTCCGATTGAGTGTATATGGTAATTTATAGGGACGCCCAATTGTAAATCTTTATATTAACATTAACAAACTATCATTTAGTTAAACAAATATAAAGCCCATTAATAGCCCATAGTCTAATTTCCACAAGTGTCGTTCTTTTGTCCAAACCCCAATTATGGTACAAAGCCCAATTACCCAATTTTAGTAATTAGCCCAACATCATGATTACTTCGTTTTAAATAAGCATAATAATAACTTAGCTACGAGACATTAATGTAAAAAGGTTGAACATAACTTACAATGATTAAAAATAGCGTAGCGTTACACGGACAGAATTTCGACTTACACCCTTACAACATTTGCTAACATACCCTTATTATTAGAATTATAATTAAAATTAAAATATAAATTATAAATATATATATATATATATATATATATTTTACGTATGAGAAGAAGAAGAAAAAGATTGATGAAAATGATCTGAATTCGGTTTGCTTTATAGGGAGTTTCAAAACTGGGGGCTCCGCGACTCGCGGCCTTTTTGGCCTTCAAACTCCGCGAGTCACGGAGATTGAAATCACAGCTCACAACTTTGGAGTCTTTCTCTACCGATGGTTTTTATTTATAAATATAATATATATATAATTAATATAATTAATTATATATTATATTATATTTATATACATAGTTAACTTGTAATTTTTAGTCCGTTGCGTCGAGCGTTGAGAGTTGACTCTGGTCCCGGTTCCGGATTTTCGAACGTCATTGCGTACAATTTAATATCTTGTACTTTGCGTTTTGAATCTTGTACTCTTGTAATTTCGAGACGTTTCTTATCAATAATTGGAACCTCTTTGATTGTCTTTTGTACTTTTGAGCTTTTTGGTCGTTTGCGTCTTCAATTCGTCGAATCTGTCTTTTGTTTTCACCTTTTATTATTTAAACGAATATCACTTGTAAATAGAACAATTTCAACTAAAAGCTTGTCTTTCTTGAGGAATAATGCTATGAAATATATGTTCGTTTTTAGCATTATCACCGCAACTGATGCTTACAAAATTATTGATAACACTGCTTCCCACTCACATGAGTGGCACCAAGAAAAATATATCGTTAGATCATCTAAAGCAGCTAGAGCCGATTCTAGCCATGACTTTGATTCCATTTCTGCAAAGATAGATGCTGTCGAGAGACGAATGGAAAAAATGACTAAAGATATCCACTCAATACGAATTAGTTGTGAGCAGTGTGGAGGACCACATTTAACAAAAGGTTGTCTCAGTATTGAACTAACAATGGAACAAAGAGAGAATGTTTCATACATAAACCAAAGGCCTGGAAATAATTTTCAGAATAATTATCAACCGCCAAGACCAATTTACAATCAAAACCAAAATTATAACCGAAATGTTCCATACAACAACCAACAAGGTCCTAGTAATCAACAAGTATCCAATAATACTTACAATCAGCAAAGACCTATTTTTCAAAATAAACCACCATAACCCGATGATAAAAAACCAAATTTAGAAGATATGATGTCGAAGCTAGTTGAATCTCAAACGCAGTTTTTCACATCTCAGAAACAAACCAATGAACAAAATGCTCAAGCATTTAGAAATCAACAAGCTTCTATTCAAAATCTGCAACAAGAAGTAAGCAACCTAGCAAGGTTGATAGGTGAAAGAAAACCGGGAAGTTTACCTAGCGATACAAATGCTAACCCCCGAAATGAAACAGCAAAAGCCATTACCACGAGAAGTGGTATTACACTTAAATCACCTGAAATACCTGTAATTTCTGATGAAGCTATTCCTGCTCCACAAGAACCACAACCTGAACAAGATAAGGAAAAAGAATTGGTAGTTGAAAAGGTTAATGAAGATAACACAGTTAAGACTAAACCTTATGTTAAACCATATCAACCACCACTTCCTTACCCTAGTAAAATGAGAAAAGAGAGACTTGAAGCCGAACAATCCAAATTCTTGGATATGTTTAAACAGATAAATGTAAATCTTCCTTTCATTGATGTAATTTCAGGAATGCCAAGATATGCTAAATTTTTGAAAGATCTAATCACGAATAGAAAGAAAATGGAAGAACTCTCGGCTGTTACTATGAATGCTAATTGTTCTGCAGTACTGTTTAATAAGATACCAGAAAAATTATCTGATCCAGAAAGTTTCACAATTTCATGTTTTCTGGGTAGTCTTAGTTCAATAGAAGCATTGGCAGACTTAGGTGCTAGTATAAATCTAATGCCGTATTCATTATACACTAAACTAGACCTTGGAGGATTGAAACCAACACGAATAAGTATACAACTAGCAGATCGATCAGTAAAATATCCTAGAGGGTTAATGGAGAACATGCTAGTTAAAGTTGGTACTTTAGTATTTCTAGTAGATTTTGTTATTCTGGACATGGAAGAAGATTCTCGAGTTCCTCTCATATTATGAAGACCATTCTTAAACACGGCTAAAGCAATAATAGACGTGTTTGGTAAGAAACTGACCCTAAGTATAGAGGACGAGAGTGTTACCTTTTCTGTTGATAAAGCAATGCAACAACCGAAATCTGCAGATGATACATGCTATTATATTCAAACTATAGAGTCACATGCAGAATTGTTAGAAGAATTTCCAGAATTACAAGGAATAGGAGAATGTTCTTTAGGAGAAGGAACTGAACTAATTGATGAAACTGAAATGTTAGCTACACTTATGGCTAATGGATATGAACCAACAACAGAAGAAATTCAAATGCTAAAAGAGGAAGACAGATATCGATACAAATCATCCATAGAAGAACCTCCGAAATTATAGTTAAAGCCACTTCCAAACCATTTGGAATACGCTTATTTACATGGTGAATCTGAATTACCTGTAATAATATCGTCTTCTCTTACTGAAAATGAAAAATCTCAACTCATTTATGTGCTAAAAGCTCATAAACCAGCTATTGCATGGAAGATTCATGATATTAAAGGAATAAGTCCTTCGTATTGCACACATAAAATCCTTATGGAAGAAGGTCATAAAACGTATGTGCAACGCCAATGAAGACTAAATCCGAATATGCAAGATGTTGTTAAGAAAGAAATTATTAAACTGCTTTATACAGGTTTAATTTATTCAATCTCTGATAGTCCATGGGTAAGCCCAGTTCAATGCGTACCTAAAAAGGGTGGCATGACTGTACAAATGAGAAAAATGAGCTTATTCCTACTAGGACTGTAACAGGATGGCGTGTTTGTATTGATTATAGAAAATTAAATGACGCCACCAGAAAAGATCACTTTCCCTTACCTTTTATTGATCAAATGTTGGAAAGATTAGCCGGAAACAGTTACTATTGTTTTCTTGATGGTTTTTCCGGATATTTTCAAATTCCAATAGCACCCGAGGACCAAGAAAAAACCACATTCACGTGCCCTTATGGTGCTTTTGCTTACAAACGCATGCTATTTGGACTTTGCAATGCCCCTGCAACCTTTCAAAGGTGCATGATGGCGATTTTTCACGACATGATAGAAGAATGCATGGAAGTTTTCATGGATGACTTTTCAGTCTTCGGTGATACATTTGAAACATGTCTAGTTAATCTTGAACGAATGCTTATTAGATGCGAACAATCAAATCTAGTACTTAATTGGGAGAAATGCCATTTCATGGTTAAAGAAGGCATCGTTCTTTTACATAAAATTTCAAAGGAAGGAATTGAAGTGGATAGAGCTAAAGTAGATGTAATTGCTAAACTTCCACATCCCACTAATGTTAGAGGAGTTAGGAGTTTTCTAGGGCATGCCAGTTTTTACCGACGTTTCATAAAAGATTTTTCTAAAATTGCCACTCCTATGAATAAACTCCTAGAAAAGGATGCTCCATTCATCTTTTTGGATGAATGCATCAAATCTTTTAATATTCTTAAAGAGAAACTCACTAATGCGCCGATTATGATAACTCCAAATTGGAATCTACCGTTTGAACTCATGTGCGATGCAAGTGATTTTGCAATGGGATCCGTTTTAGGACAAAGGATTGAAAAATGATTTCAACCTATTTATTATGCTAGTAAGACGTTACAAGGAGCACAAACGAATTACACAACTACTGAAAAAGAACTCCTTGCTATTGTCTTTGCTTTTGATAAATTTCGTTCATATCTCGTTCTAGCTAAAACGGTGGTCTATACCGACCATTCTGCTCTTAGATACCTATTTTCAAAACAAGATGACAAACCACGATTAATCCGTTGGATCTTACTCTTACAAGAGTTCGATATTGAAATCCGAGATAAAAAGGGAGCAGAAAATCTCGCAGCTGATCATCTTTCTCGTCTTGAAAATCCCGAATTAGAAGTTCTAAATGAATCGGCCATACAAGACAACTTTCCTGATGAATATCTATTGAAGATAGGTTATAATGAAATTCCATGGTTTGCAGACTATGCAAACTACTTAGTATGTGGATTCCTTGAAAAGGATTATCGTACAAAAAACGAAAGAAATTCTTTAGTGATATAAAACACTATTTCTGGGAAGATCCACATTTATTTAAAAGTTGTCCCGATGGAATAATACGCCGATGTGTATTCGGAGATGAAGCTAGTCAAATCTTAAACCATTGTCACACAGGACCAACAGGAGGGCATTATGGGCCTCAACTCACAGCAAGAAAAGTTTACGATGCTGGATTCTATTGGCCTACAATTTTCAAAGACGCACACCTTCTTTGCAAATCCTGTGATGCTTGTCAAAGGGCCGGAAAAATAAGTCAACGTGATGAAATGCCACAAAATGTCATTCAAGTATGTGAAGTATTTGACATTTGGGGTATTGACTTTATGGGTCCATTTCCGAAATCTCATAATAATCTCTACATTCTCGTTGCCATTGATTATGTATCTAAATGGGCGGAAGCACAAGCTCTCCCAACTAACGATGCACGAGTTGTAGTCAACTTTTTAAAACGTCTTTTTGCAAGGTTCGGAACACCGAAAGCTTTAATAAGTGATCGGGGTACTCATTTTTGTAACAATCAACTTGAGAAAGTTCTTAAAAGATATGGAGTAACTCATAAAATCTCCACTGCTTATCATCCACAGACAAGTGGACAAGTTGAAAATACCAACCGAGCTTTAAAACGTATTCTAGAGAAAATTGTAGGATCAAATCCGAAGGAATGGTCCATGAAATTGGAGGATACACTTTGGGCTTTTAGAACAGCCTACAAAACTCCAATTAGAACCACACCTTTTAAACTCGTTTACGGAAAAGCATGTCACCTTCCGGTAGAAATTGAACACAAAGCATTTTGGGCTTTGAAGACATGTAATCTTGATTTACATGAAACCGAACGTCTACGGTTAAGTCATTTAAATGAATTAGAAGAATTAAGACAGGAAGCATACGAAAATTCGTTAATCTATAAAGAAAGAACGAAGAAATGGCATGATAAAAGAATCAGAAGTTCAAAAGAATTTAAAGAAGGAGACATAGTTCTTCTTTTCAATTCACGATTCAAGCTATTTCCTGGAAAATTGAAATCAAGATGGTCTGGACCATTCATAGTCAAAAGAGTTTTCCCATACGGAACAATAGAGTTAATAAATTCAAATGGGATTGAATTTAAAGTTAATGGTCACAGAGTTAAACATTACATACATGGTCCGATGGAAGTTGACAATGAAGTCAATCATAATTTCACCACCCAATAAAACCTTCAAAATGAAAACATAAATATGTTATCAACAACATATGAAAAATCAAAATTGGAAAATAGGGAGGATTCAAATTGGAGTGATGAAGAAGAATTCTTATACAAACCTCCCATTCAAAGAAACGAAGAAAAATGTGAACAAGAAGTTTAAATAGAAGTGAAAGAACCAAGAAAAGAACACCCAAAAAAGGTTTACAAACCAACTTGACTTACTAAAGCAGGAGACCCGGGTGAATTTATCATTTCTTGCTTGCTTAATGATGGTGCTGTATATAATGGACTCGCAGATTTAGGAGCAAGTGCAAATATTATGCCTCTTTCGTTATACAAAAGATTAGGTATGGGTAAATTAAAACCAACCAAAATAGGTGTTCAATCATTTGACCTAACCATTAAACACCCAGTTGGAATAGCAAATAATTTACTTGTTAACGTGGGAAGTTTTACCTTTGTTGCAAACTTCATAGTGATTAATATGGAGGAAAACCTTGATATTCCTCTAATTTTAGGTCGCCCATTTTTAGCAATCACCGAGGCATTCATTGATGTAAGAGAAGGTAGAATGACACTTAGGGATGGTGATAAATTGATCACCTTTGTGAACCGAAAGTTTAGATCTCCACCAACCAAAACTGTTAGACCAATAAAAATACATAAGTGTGGGGAAGATGAAGAAACACTTAATGATGATCCGATCACAAAGAACCCCGTTGATGATACGAAATTAGACGAACCCGTTTTTAACAGTTCAACGAAGAAACTTTATAAACGGATTCACGATGCTAGGATTAAGGGAAACCTTAAGTTATGTAACCGATTAGTATTCAATTTATCGCCAAAAGAAAAGGCGATGTTAGTTGAATTTGTGAAAGCTACGGAAGAAATCAACAAATGGATTGAAGCAAAAGTCAGAGATATACAAGTTGTTGATGATCCAATTGAAAATAACGTTAATCACAATTTTAACTAAGTGTGGGGAGGTTTGAATCTTTTTAGGGAAATATGTATTTCTGTTAGAGTTAGATTTTCTGTTTTCGTGTAGTTCTCGAGAATGGAATCCGAATGGTCTTTCCCTAGCAGACCCTAAAGAACTAGTCTTCTCCCCCCATTCTGAATTTTTATTTTTTTAGGTTTTACGAGATGAAGAATTCCTTTGATCTAAACCATGGTCTAATGCTACACGCTTTGATCACTAAACGTAATAATGACACACTTTCGAGTGACATGGTATCAGTAATAAGAGCCAAATTGGACGGAGTAAGAAAAGAACTCAGAAACGATCATAATAAGTTACATTTTGGTAAAGGAAAATCAAAATCCACAGTGAAAAGAAGAGCACGACACCTTGAAAGATGTCACAAATGCGGAAAATGGTCACACAAAGGAAAATGCTCGACAAATCAAACATATTCCAATACCGAGTTCGTTACTTTATGCAGAGAAGGACCGTTCATATGTTTCGAAGAAAAATCATTGAATGCTCGAGGTTATGCCTATGTAGCTATGGAAAACCAATTAGTCCGACTATCTTATGAGTGGGCTAAAGCAGGTCACTGAGAATTCTATCTCACAGGTAAGTATGTACATTTTTTATTTTTATTTTATTGCTTTTAACCTTTTGATATTAAACGCTAAATTGTTCGCTATAAAGTATTAAATTGGTATTCAATAAAATTAGGTATGCGTAACCGAAGTTATTGATATCATACAAAAATTTATTACACCACTGCGAAATTTACCGTTTATTCTTAAGGTATAAATATCTTTAATCAATCAACCCAAAATATTTCAAAAATTCGTCAGGAGTAAAACTAGGTTATGAAACCAAAATTACTTTACCGAAAAGAGGGGCGTATATTTTTGATAATATTTGATTGATTAAAGTGTGATAAAAGACCAAAAAGATTTTTAATTTTATTTTTACTTTGTTTTTAAAATTAATATTAAAATAATATTGTAAACTTTTTAAAATCAATATATTTAAGTTTGTAAATATTTGAAAATTTTATGTTTTTAATATAAGTTTGTATGTATAAAAACAAAATTATAATATAAATTTGGTGTAAACTTTTAAAATTTTAATAATATGAATTTTTAATTTTATGCATTTAAGTTTGGTGTGAATTTAAAAATAAAAATTTACTTTATTTCGTTAAGTTAAAAATATGATTTTTAAAATTCGTCGTGAGTTGAAAACTAGGTCGTTGAACCGAAAATGCTCTACCCAAGGGAGGGACGAGAACTTTTATTATCATTATTTTTAATCTTATTGAATTAAAGTATGCCAAAAACATTTAAAAAACCTCAAAACCTTTGCTTTTAAAAATGCGCTTAAAATTGACAAATTTTAAAATTTTGTCGAGGGACGGACTAGGACATCGTTCCGAAACGCCCACATCCTAAAAAGAAACAAATTTTTAAAATTTAATTTAATTATATATTTTAAAAGTGTAAGGTTTTATATAATAAAAAAAAAAGCCAAAATACACTGTACCCGAACCCCATGCGATCGAATGGGATTTGGCCTTCCAGTCCATGCGATCGCATGGAGCTGAAAAACAGGCCAGGATCAAATATCAGTCGAGCTGTTCTGTCCACTCCACAAACACACACACATATCACGAAAATACACCCAAATAATCTCTAAAAATCACAAATTTTCACCGTAATTCGTCAAATTTCTTGCTCTAATCATGCCTAGGTTCGGATTCTTCAACAAAAAGGTAAAAATTACACCCCTAAACTCTTAAATTTTCTAGTTTTTGTGATAATTACCAATATTTTACCTAATTTGATTTTGTTAATTTCTAGTGTAATTAGTGTTAAATTGTTAGTATTTTATGCATGTATAACCTAGATTGATGCTATTTAACATGATTTGAAGCCAAAAACTTCAAAAATTTTAGAAATCTAGGGTTTGTGTTCTTGAGCAATTTGAGGCTTTTTGATATAAACAGGTTATGGCCGATTTTTATCATGAATTATTGCTAAATTAAGTAGTGTAACATGTTTAAGTAGTTAAATGATCCAAACTTTGATCCTAAACATGATTTTTGAGAATTAAAGTGGAATTTTTAGGTACAAAATTCATGAACTTGATTAATTTGATATAATTTCCATTTGAGACTTGTTTAATTGTTAGTAATAACTATTTTGACATGTTATTTGAGTTAAATGCTTATGAACTTTGTATACATTTTCATATAGGCTTATTTGAAAAAGTGTAGAATTAATAAAATTGTGAAAATGTGTATAAGTTTAATTTTGATTTAACATGTTATTGTAAGTGTTTCAAGTTGTTATTTTACTAACACTAATGCATATTTGGATGCACAAATTTTGTGTTTAATGTGTTTTGCAGAAAACCGATACTGCTGGTGCATCATCATCATCTAGACAACCACAACAAGAACCTGAACCAGAATATGAGCCGCAATACGAGCCAGAACCCGAACAACAACACCAACCTGATCAACATGTACCTTATTATGATCCGCTACAATTTGTTGATGCCTTCCTCCCGAACTTTTCCATGTTTATATATATTAATTGAGATTGATATTTACATGATTAAATGTTTCTAACATGTTAAGCAATCAAACTTGTTAAGACTTGATTAATTAAAATATGTTTCATATAGACAATTGACCACCCAAGTTGACCGGTGATTCACGAACGTTAAAACTTGTAAAAACTATATGATGACATATATATGGATATATATATAGTAAACATGATACTATGATAAGTAAACATATCATTAAGTATATTAACAATGAACTACATATGTAAAAACAAGACTACTAACTTAATGATTTTTAAACGAGACATATATGTAACGATTATCGTTGTAAAGACATTTAATGTATATATATCATATTAAGAGATATTCATACATGATAATATCATGATAATATAATAATTTAAAATCTCATTTGATATTATAAACATTGGATTAACAACATTTAACAAGATCGTTAACCTAAAGGTTTCAAAACAACACTTACATGTAACGACTAACGATGACTTAACGACTCAGTTAAAATGTATATACATGTAGTGTTTTAATATGTATTTATACACTTTTGAAAGACTTCAATACACTTATCAAAATACTTCTACTTAACAAAAATGCTTACAATTACATCCTCGTTCAGTTTCATCAACAATTCTACTCGTATGCACCCGTATTCATACTCGTACAATACACAGCTTTTAGATGTATGTACTATTGGTATATACACTCCAATGATCAGCTCTTAGCAGCCCATTTGAGTCACCTAACACATGTGGGAACCATCATTTGGCAACTAGCATGAAATATCTCATAAAATTACAAAAATATGAGTAATCATTCATGACTTATTTACATGAAAACAAAATTACATATCCTTTATATCTAATCCATACACCAACGACCAAAAACACCTACAAACACTTTCATTCTTCAATTTTCTTCATCTAATTGATCTCTCTCAAGTTCTATCTTCAAGTTCTAAGTGTTCTTCATATATTCTACAAGTTCTAGTTACATAAAATCAAGAATACTTTCAAGTTTGCTAGCTCACTTCCAATCTTGTAAGGTGATCATCCAACCTCAAGAAATCTTTGTTTCTTACAGTAGGTTATCATTCTAATACAAGGTAATAATCATATTCAAACTTTGGTTCAATTTGTATAACTATAACAATCTTATTTCAGGTGATGATCTTACTTGAACTTGTTTTCGTGTCATGATTCTGCTTCAAGAACTTCGAGCCATCCAAGGATCCGTTGAAGCTAGATCCATTTTTCTCTTTTCCAGTAGCTTTATCCAAGGAACTTAAGGTAGTAATGATGTTCATAACATCATTCGATTCATACATATAAAGCTATCTTATTCGAAGGTTTAAACTTGTAATCACTAGAACATAGTTTAGTTAATTCTAAACTTGTTCGCAAACAAAAGTTAATCCTTCTAACTTGACTTTTAAAATCAACTAAACACATGTTCTATATCTATATGATATGCTAACTTAATGATTTAAAACCTGGAGACACGAAAAACACCGTAAAACCGGATTTACGCCGTCGTAGTAACACCGCGGGCTGTTTTGGGTTAGTTAATTAAAAACTATGATAAACTTTGATTTAAAAGTTGTTATTCTGAGAAAATGATTTTTATTATGAACATGAAACTATATCCAAAAATTATGGTTAAACTCCAAGTGGAAGTATGTTTTCTAAAATGGTCATCTAGACGTCGTTCTTTCGACTGAAATGACTACCTTTACAAAAACGACTTGTAACTTATTTTTCCGACTATAAACCTATACTTTTTCTGTTTAGATTCATAAAATAGAGTCCAATATGAAACCATAGCAATTTGATTCACTCAAAACGGATTTAAAATGAAGAAGTTATGGGTAAAACAAGATTGGATAATTTTTCTCATTTTAGCTACGTGAAAATTAGTAACAAATCTATTCTAACCATAACTTAATCAACTTGTATTGTATATTATGTAATCTTGAGATACCATAGACACGTATACAATGTTTCGACCTATCATGTCGACACATCTATATATATTTCGGAACAACCATAGACACTCTATATGTGAATGTTGGAGTTAGCTATACAGGGTTGAGGTTGATTCCAAAATATATATAGTTTGAGTTGTGATCAATACTGAGATACGTATACACTGGGTCGTGGATTGATTCAAGATAATATTTATCGATTTATTTATGTACATCTAACTGTGGACAACTAGTTGTAGGTTACTAACGAGGACAGCTGACTTAATAAACTTAAAACATCAAAATATATTAAAAGTGTTGTAAATATATTTTGAACATACTTTGATATATATGTATATATTGTTATAGGTTCGTGAATCAACCAGTGGCCAAGTCTTACTTCCCGACGAAGTAAAAATCTGTGAAAGTGAGTTATAGTCCCACTTTTAAAATCTAATATTTTTGGGATGAGAATACATGCAGGTTTTATAAATGATTTACAAAATAGACACAAGTACGTGAAACTACATTCTATGGTTATCTATTTTCATATATAATATAAAGAGAATAGAAAGCGTACTGACTCTGACTGCTATCTACGATGCGATCAGGGGGGAATAGCGCAAGGGCTTAAGTCATCGATTCAAATCCTATCTTTTTTTCGGTATGCCGCTCCGCGAGCAAGGAGCGAGAAAACAAAGTGGGCTGTGGTGATGTCAGAATTTGCACCTATTTGTATCTATTTAGTGATCAGTCCGCTAGTTTCTTTGATCCCACTCGGTGTTCCTTTTCCATTTGCTTCCAATAGTTCGACCTATCCAGAAAGTTGAATTATCAAAATCGAATATGCCCCTTTTTATTAAGTCTGGTAATCTAAGAATTAGGGAACAGACACCCTAATTGACGCGAATCCTAAAGATAGATCTATTGGGCCTAACAAACCCCATCCAAAGTACCAGATGCTTTAGTACTTCGAAATTTATATCATATCCGAAGGGTGTCCCGGAATGATGGGGATATTCTTATATATGCATCTTGTTAATGTCGGTTACCAGGTGTTCACCATATGAATGATTTTTATCTCTATGTATGGGATGTGTATTGAAATATGAAATCTTGTGGTCTATTATTATGATTTGATATATATAGGTTAAACCTATAACTCACCAACATTTTTGTTGACGTTTTAAGCATGTTTATTCTCAGGTGATTATTAAGAGCTTCCGCTGTCGCATACTTAAATAAGGACGAGATTTGGAGTCCATGCTTGTATGATATTGTGTAAAAACTGCATTCAAGAAACTTATTTTGTTGTAACATATTTGTATTGTAAACCATTATGTAATGGTCGTGTGTAAACAGGATATTTTAGATTATCATTATTTGATAATCTACGTAAAGTTTTTTTTAAAACCTTTATCTATGAAATAAAGGTTATGGTTTGTTTTAAAAATGAATGCAGTCTTTGAAAAACGTCTCATATAGAGGTCAAAACCTCGCAACAAAATCAATTAATATGGAACGTTTTTAATCAATAAGAACGGGACATTTCAGTTGGTATCAGAGCCAGGTTCTTAGAGAACCAGAATTTTGCATTAGTGTGTCTTATCGAGTTTGTTAGGATGCATTAGTGAGTCTGGACTTCGACCGTGTTTACTTGAAAAATGATTGCTTAACAAATTTTGTTGGAAACTATATATTTTTAACATGTGAATATTATGTGATATATTAATCTCTTAACGCGTTTGATATTATGTGATAGATGTCTACCTCTAGAACAAGTCTCATTGACTCACCTAATAATAATGAAGAGTCAAATGTAAATTGGAATGATTCGTGGACTGATTCACAAGTTCCCGAAGAGGAACCGGAAGAAGAGTCGGAACCGGAAGAAGAATCGGAACCGGAAGAAGAATCGGAACCGGATGAAGAAATAGAACCGGTGGGGGAAATAATAAAACGGTTAAGTAAAAGAAAATCCTCAACCAACCGACCAAGGTTAATTATGGTCAATGGTGTTTCCGCCAAGGAAGCAAAATATTGGGAGGATTACCAATTCTCTGATGAATCGGATTCCGACGAGAATTCCGATGATGTTATAGAAATTACCCCAACTGAATTTAAAAAGGCAAAAGAAAATAATAAGGGAAAGGGCATAAAAATAGAGAAATCTAATTCCAACCCCGATGAACTTTATATGTATCGTCAACCCCCGAAGTCCTTAAGTTGTAACAATGACCCGGGAACCTCTAAACCACCAGGTTTTTCTAAACCGTTGTGGAAAACGACAGTTAGTATTAGGGGAACATCATATATCCCTAGAAACTTGGCAAAACGAACCAAAACCGAAGAAGAAGAAACGAGCGAGTCGGAATAAGATAGTTGTATTCTTGTGGTGTAATATATGTAATATAGTGTGCTTATGCTTTATGATATATGTAAAAATTGCTTGTATTAATAAGTATTTTTTTATGAATCTAACTCTTGTCTATTCTACAGTTTAAAAACACAAAATGGATAGACAACCCAATATTTTAAGAGACCTACCCGGAGACATGATTGATGAAATCTTGTCTAGAGTCGGTCAGAATTCCTCGGCACAACTATTTAAGGCGAGATCAGTTTGTAAGACATTCGAAGAACGTTCCAAGAATGTCTTGGTTTATAAGAGACTTTCGTTTGAAAGATGGGGAATATCACATTGGGAAACCCATAAGTTACGATGTGTTTACTTTGAAGCATATATTGCGGGGAACCCAAATGCTATTTTACGCAACGGGTTAAGAAATTATTTTGACTCAATATATCCGAATATTGGACTTCGTGATTTAGAAAAAGCGGTTAACATGCAACATAAAGAAGCATGTTATGCTTACGGATTAGTAATGTTCGCTTCTCACCAAAGTGAGAACAAGAACATCGGGCTACAACTATTAAACAAAACGTTTCCACAAGTGACGGAGTCGGTAATTGGGGTAAGAAATGAGGTTTTTAGATTGTTATGGGACTGTTGGATATTACGTAACCCTCGTCCCTTTGACGACGTTACAACATGCTGTCTTATCAACGGCCATAACGGTTATGTTCCACAAGACCAAGGATGGGAAGTAGTCCTAGTAAAACCAGAATGCATGACTTGTTTCTGGACGTATGAATTACGTGTCTTTATTGCCTTTGCTGAACGACTTGTGTACTAGCTAGAATTATCTTCACAACTATCTTGTATCAAAGTTATTGTGTGCTATATTTCATGCTTTATGTAAAATAAGCGATATTGTAAGTTTGTAAAATATTGTATAAAAGTTTGAACGCGAAATATTATTATAATCAGTTTTTCATATAGAATTGTAGTAGTTGAATTGTATATTAGCTACTAAGTATGAACTTAACGGGTAGGTACTACCCGAATTTAAACTTATAAAACGCTAATATGAAGAAAAAGCTTTTATAAATGAGTTCATATTATGCTACGAAATACTATTAACTACTCTTAATATTCTGTATGATTAACTTGTTCCATTTGACTATTTTGAAGGAAATGGCACCGACTACTCGACACACCGTGAATATGAATGAAGAGGAATTCCGTACTTTTATAGCTTCAAACATAGCCGCAGTACAGGCTGCACTACATACCAACAATAACCTTGGATCTAGCAGTACAGGAAATCGTGTAGGATGCACCTACAAAGAATTCACTGCCTGCAAATCTTTGGAATTTGATGGAACCGAAGGACTGATTGGATTGAAACGGTGGACCGAGAAGGTCGAATCGGTGTTTGCCATAAGTAAGTGTACTGAAGAGGACAAAGTGAAGTACGCTACGCATACCTTCACAGGTTCTGCGTTAACATGGTGGAATACCTATCTAGAGCAAGTGGGACAAGACGATGCGTACGCACTACCGTGGTCAGCATTCAAGCACTTGATGAATGAGAAGTACCGTCCCAGAACCGAGGTCAATAAGCTCAAGACAGAACTTAGAGGGTTACGAACCCAAGGATTTGATATTACCACGTACGAAAGACGATTCACAGAATTGTGCCTATTGTGTCCGGGAGCATTCGAAGATGAGGAAGAGAAGATCGACGCGTTTGTGAAAGGATTACCGGAAAGAATCCAAGAAGATATAAGTTCACACGAGCCCGCCTCCATACAACAGGCATGTAGAATGGCTCACAAACTAGTGAACCAGATTGAAGAAAGAATTAAAGAACAGAATGCTGAAGAGGCCAATGTGAAGCAAGTCAAAAGAAAGTGGGAGGAAAACGGTGATAAGAATCACCAATACAACAACAACAGCAATTACAACAATAATCGCAACAATTATCCCAACAATCGCAACATCAATCGCAACTACAACAAACGGCCCAACAACAACAACAACAACAACTACAACTACAACAATCATCCCAACAACAATAATAACCGCAACAACAACAACAATCAGAAGCAGCTATGCCAAAGGTGTGAAAAGTATCACTCGGGGTTCTGCACCAAATTTTGCAACAAGTGTAAAAGAAATGGTCATAGCGCGGTGAAGTGTGAGGTCTACGGACCAGGGGTTAATAGAACGAAAGGAACAAATGGTGTCGGAACGAGTAATGGCGGAGCAAGTAGTGTCGGAGCAAGTTATGCCAATGTAGTTTGTCATAAATGTGGAAAACCGGGCCACATTATAAGAAATTGCCCGAACCAGGAGAACATGAATGGACAAGGCCGCGAAAGAGTTTTCAATATTAATGCGGCAGAGGCACAGGAAGACCCGGAGCTTGTTACGGGTACGTTTCTTATTGACAATAAATCTGCTTACGTTTTATTTGATTCGGGTGCGGATAGAAGCTATATGAGTAGAGATTTTTGTGCTAAATTAAGTTGTCCATTGACGCCTTTGGATAGTAAATTTTTACTCGAATTAGCAAATGGTAAATTAATTTCAGCAGATAATATATGTCGGAATCGAGAAATTAAACTGGTTAGCGAAACATTTAAGATTGATTTGATACCAGTAGAGTTAGGGAGTTTTGATGTGATAATTGGTATGGACTGGTTGAAAGAAGTGAAAGCAGAGATCGTTTGTTACAAAAATGCAATTCGCATTATACGAGAAAAAGGAAAACCCTTAATGGTGTACGGAGAAAAGGGCAACACGAAGCTACATCTTATTAGTAATTTGAAGGCACAAAAACTAATAAGAAAAGGTTGCTATGCTGTTCTAGCACACATCGAGAAAGTACAAACTGAAGAAAAGAGCATCAATGATGTTCCCATTGCAAAAGAATTTCCCGATGTATTTCCGAAAGAATTACCGGGTGTAACATCCCGCGTTTTTCCGTTAAATTTAATTTTAACACCGTCTTTTTTTTTTTTAACATAATCTTTCGTATTTAAATTAATAGTTTCCGTGAGTAACGTTCATTATATTCCCGCTATTTAATTTTGACATCACCCGTTTACTCGAGCGTTTTAAAAATATTCGATCGGTTAAATCCCGCACCCGCTTTGAAACTCGAGGGACCGGAATTGCCAAATGGGTAAACTAGTTGACTAGGTCAACTAGTCAACCCATTTTTCCACCATTTCCATCACCCCCCTCTCTCTCTCTTTCTCTCTAGCAAGAACACACACAAACCCCAACTTCATAGATTCATCATCTAAATTCGGATCAGGAAGCAAACTTCAAAACAAATTACATATTCGTGATCCTCTCATCATCCTCTACGATTTGATACTAACTTCATTGATTTTGGGTAACATTTCTAAAACTCTAGATTTTCTCTAAATTCGTGTTTTTGATTTGAAATGGTGTTAGTTAGTGTCTATGGCTCGTGTGTAACATGAATATATGTTTGGTTTGCTCGATTTGTTGTTTTTGGAGTAACTAGCATGAACTTGAAATGGGTGTGCTTAATCCTTGATTTTGGATGAGTTAATGTTGTTAGATTGTTAAAGTGCATGTTTTAATTGTGTTACTAGTATCATTAGCCACATTTGGATGTGTAGGTTGATTAAGAAAACTTCAAAAACCCGATTAATGATTTTGTGATGTTTGACTAGGGTTTGATAGTTCTTGACATGAACTTTTGGATGCTTAAATGCCATGGAATGTTAATTGTTAGTGTTTAGTTGTAATGTATGCCTCATTACCTTCAAAACGGCATATCGTATGTGTAAATTGGATTCCCGAATCATAAAATACGTTTTACGAACTTGAAACTTTGAAAATAAACCTTTCTTGATCAATTGACGAGTTTTCGGTTATTGTAAATGATGTTTTTGATTAATGATATGTGCTAGGTTGTATTCCTTGTCAAATTACCTTTCCGATGATATAAGGTACATATTTTGGTTGTTTGCGGATTGTAAATTGTGTTAGTTTGTGTTTTGGTTCGTGCACTTAGAGTTTCAGCAAACAGGACCTGAAAACGAATTGGGACGCCGTCCAAAATATTGGGACGCCGTCCCACCCTTAAATATGGGACGCCGTCTAGCTAATCGGGACGCCGTCCCACCCTTAAATCCTGGACGCCGTCTAGCAAATTGGGACGCCGTCCCATTTGACTAAAACTGGCTGTTCACCTTGGTCATTTGACATGAAAATGTTTGCTATGCTACGGGCCTCCGATTAACATGAAACTTGGCCAACATGCTCATATATGATTATATAACTTAGAAAAATTGTCGGATATCCAACCCGACCCCGTTGACTTTTCTGTGGACTTTGACCCGACCAAGTTGACTTTTAATCAAACTTAACCAAATAATTGTGCAATCGTTCTAACATGTTTTTATACTTGTACCTTGCATGAAACATGACAACTTGACTCACATGCTACATTATTGAGTCGTAACGAGCCATAGGACTAATTGAACACATTTCACCCGACCTTGTGTCGTAACCGGTTAATTGATATAACTTACTTGTTTAGGTCAAGGCTAAGCAACTTTCATGCACACGTTTACTTGTTGAAGTACTTTTATACTCGTGCACTCGAGGTGAGATCATAGTCCCACCCTTTTCAACAACTTTTATTCTTTTAAATCGTGGGCTGAGAAACATATACATTACATACTTATATACATTTCACATGTATATATACTTTTCATACTTTTATACTTTGAACACAAATACGAATACAAAGATACAGGCGAGTTAGAACAAAAGTCCTCAATCCAATTATCATTAGTTCCACTTGCAGGGTGTAAGTGTAAGCGAGTGATTATGTTGTGTGGCCATACGGGTTTAACGAACCCTCATTCAGACGGTTCGCTACCGTTAGTGGATGAAATATAATTTCAACGTGCATAGTGTATGTTCTAACACTATATTCAAAATTCAGAGGGAAGATTCAGTTAAGCTTTGGTAATTGGGTGCTCGCAATACAAACTACATTCTTCGGAATAAATACGATTTGGATAATCATCTATACAAACTATTGTGGTTCAAATTATACTTTCACAAATACATATATGATCTCACCAACGTTTTTCGTTGACAGTTTTCTATATGTTTCTCAGGTTCATACTTGGCTATTTGATACATGCTTCCGCATACACTCTGATTATTTGCTTGGAGTCGAGCATACTTACATGCATACGCTAGTGATAGCACCTTTGGATTCAAACATATTGTTTACATACTTACGCTATTTATAGCAACTGTGTTTTTAAACTAATTATGTCGCAAGTTATTTCATTTATACTTTATGACTTTTGTAAACTTAGACTTGTTGTCGAACGGTTTTGTAAACTAAACTTGCAAGTCTTGTACCTTTCAAATGAATGCGACATAATTTTGGTCAAACGAGTCTCATATAGGGACTACGACCACGCAACGGGACCTAAGTTAACGGCGCCGTCGATAACGGTTTTGGTCGGGTCGTTACAGGTGGTATCAGAGCGTTGGTTGTAGGGAACTAGGATGTGCATTAGTGTGTCTAACAGAGTCGTTAGGACGCATTAGTGAGTCTAGACTACAACCGGATAGTTAACATTTGCATTCTGACATACATTTGCTATAGATAGCACTTACTTGAATACTTGTGCATTATACTTGAATCATTCTTAGGCAAACTTTTTAATGGTACCCAACCTTCATCATACGAACTCGTATTCCGCCACTTTTTGGTAACACACGTAAATTCATGATTCATACACGTATGGATGACGACGACTTCGTTAGTCACACTCGTTCGGGAACTCTGTCTCCCGGATTGTTATTTGCCACCGTTTCAACTTACTATCGGTTTCCCACTGGTGTTTCTTACTATCTACTTTTTAGTGTTACTACCATCACTACTCTAGATGAGTATCATCATCACTATTTATCGCTACGGTTGCGTACTACTTGTTATCATGACTCGTTACTCTTTTTATACCTAAATACATTATTGTTTGAATCGAACCGATTTGACGTTAACAATCATTTATACTCTTCCCGCGGGGAAACGCTTCTTTAGAGTTGTAGAAACTATTTCGATTTAATACGAGTCACGTTTGAGACGTCGTTACATTTTGTTCATTTTAGATTTTCGCGATGACACGAACTTGAGTCTATGGAGTGATGTGGGAATGGAGGTATGAGTTAGCATAATATAACTACACTCGATCAACGTAGTTATATTACGGTAAGACATACCAAAGTTCTAGTGACACGTGATGGTGGTTAGACTCGATCAACCTAAACACCACCATGTGCCATGTACATGACTTCATCTTTTCATGGTTGGACATCCGAAAACTCCGAGAATATTTATAACAACCATACCGGGGACACACCTTCAATTATTGTCAAATTATATTTATGCTTCCGAATGAATTACCGATTCCATTCGACTTCAACCGTATGTCACACGGGTATACTAGCTCGTTCTCGCACAGTCTTATTGACTAACTACAACTTACTCGTTATGCTCACATCGGGGCGGAAACTTCTTTTGCATCACCCTCGTACTTCCGGTTCAGGAGGTCCTTATTCTAAATTCCCAATGGAGAGAGAGACTCTCCACGTTATACTAGTATTCACCTTGAGGGTGAATAGTTCCGACGAACGTTTTTGGAAACCGATAAATCTTCCGCGACGCGAATTTTCTTGAGAAACTTGTCCTAGCTAACGTTTTCAATTCCTAGCAAACTTGTTCAATATGCCTTAGGGAAATATACCCCGTTTCGGATCGAGATCCTCGTTTCACTTCTAGATTTTGGAGTACCTTACAAAAAGCCTCGGGACCGCGTTTAGACATGAGTACCGCGTACCATCCACAACCCGACGGACCGAACAAACATGCGATTTAAACCTTGGAAACCATAATACGAATTTGTATTACCAACTTCAAATTTACTTGAGAAAAGTATTTTCCTTTAACCGAATCCTCGTACTACAATGATTTTCATTCGAGTTTTAACGTCACTCCTTTTGAAACCACATGTGACCGGAAACGTCATTCTCCTTTGTCGAACCAAGTAAACGATGATCAATTCACCGGGGCCGAGGTTATTCATGAGCAACCGAGAAAATTTATTCATATTCAGGCAAAACCCTACGCGACTCGTAATCACCAAGAGCTACGCCGATGTTAGACGTAAACATTTCAAATTCCACGTGGGAAAACGCGTCACGTTAAGAGTCGCACCTTGGAAAGGTGCAATCCGTTTCGGGAAACGTAAGAAGCTAAATCCGCGATATTTTGATCCTTTAAATTCTTGGGGTGTTTTGGACCCGTCGCTAGCCTTTTAGACTTTTCCGACTCATTTTGGGTCTCCGTTTATCCTACATTCGATGTATCAACTCAAAGACGTGTTTTGTGAAACGAGAACTTGTTATCTCCTTTGATGAACTCACTATCGACAATAACCCTCACTTCCTAGGAGGACCGGTTGAAACCATAAATCGTGAAGCCAAACCTTAAAACAACATATGATCCCGACAGTCAAAATTCGTTGAAATACCCTAGAACGTACTTCTCCCTCATTCGTAGAATTGGCAACACAAAATCTCGAGGAAGAAGCAACGACTACTACTTCCAACTAAATTTCGGGACGAAATTTCTTTTGAGTTGTGGATAATGTAACATCCCGCGTTTTTCCGTTAAATTTAATTTTAACACCGTCTTTTTTTTTTTTAACATAATCTTTCGTATTTAAATTAATAGTTTCCGTGAGTAACGTTCATTATATTCCCGCTATTTAATTTTGACATCACCCGTTTACTCGAGCGTTTTAAAAATATTCGATCGGTTAAATCCCGCACCCGCTTTGAAACTCGAGGGACCGGAATTGCCAAATGGGTAAACTAGTTGACTAGGTCAACTAGTCAACCCATTTTTCCACCATTTCCATCACCCCCCTCTCTCTCTCTTTCTCTCTAGCAAGAACACACACAAACCCCAACTTCATAGATTCATCATCTAAATTCGGATCGGGAAGCAAACTTCAAAACAAATTACATATTCGTGATCCTCTCATCATCCTCTACGATTTGATACTAACTTCATTGATTTTGGGTAACATTTCTAAAACTCTAGATTTTCTCTAAATTCGTGTTTTTGATTTGAAATGGTGTTAGTTAGTGTCTATGGCTCGTGTGTAACATGAATATATGTTTGGTTTGCTCGATTTGTTGTTTTTGGAGTAACTAGCATGAACTTGAAATGGGTGTGCTTAATCCTTGATTTTGGATGAGTTAATGTTGTTAGATTGTTAAAGTGCATGTTTTAATTGTGTTACTAGTATCATTAGCCACATTTGGATGTGTAGGTTGATTAAGAAAACTTCAAAAACCCGATTAATGATTTTGTGATGTTTGACTAGGGTTTGATAGTTCTTGACATGAACTTTTGGATGCTTAAATGCCATGGAATGTTAATTGTTAGTGTTTAGTTGTAATGTATGCCTCATTACCTTCAAAACGGCATATCGTATGTGTAAATTGGATTCCCGAATCATAAAATACGTTTTACGAACTTGAAACTTTGAAAATAAACCTTTCTTGATCAATTGACGAGTTTTCGGTTATTGTAAATGATGTTTTTGATTAATGATATGTGCTTGGTTGTATTCCTTGTCAAATTACCTTTCCGATGATATAAGGTACATATTTTGGTTGTTTGCGGATTGTAAATTGTGTTAGTTTGTGTTTTGGTTCGTGCACTTAGAGTTTCAGCAAACAGGACCTGAAAACGAATTGGGACGCCGTCCAAAATATTGGGACGCCGTCCCACCCTTAAATATGGGACGCCGTCTAGCTAATCGGGACGCCGTCCCACCCTTAAATCCTGGACGCCGTCTAGCAAATTGGGACGCCGTCCCATTTGACTAAAACTGGCTGTTCACCTTGGTCATTTGACATGAAAATGTTTGCTATGCTACGGGCCTCCGATTAACATGAAACTTGGCCAACATGCTCATATATGATTATATAACTTAGAAAAATTGTCGGATATCCAACCCGACCCCGTTGACTTTTCTGTGGACTTTGACCCGACCAAGTTGACTTTTAATCAAACTTAACCAAATAATTGTGCAATCGTTCTAACATGTTTTTATACTTGTACCTTGCATGAAACATGACAACTTGACTCACATGCTACATTATTGAGTCGTAACGAGCCATAGGACTAATTGAACACATTTCACCCGACCTTGTGTCGTAACCGGTTAATTGATATAACTTACTTGTTTAGGTCAAGGCTAAGCAACTTTCATGCACACGTTTACTTGTTGAAGTACTTTTATACTCGTGCACTCGAGGTGAGATCATAGTCCCACCCTTTTCAACAACTTTTATTCTTTTAAATCGTGGGCTGAGAAACATATACATTACATACTTATATACATTTCACATGTATATATACTTTTCATACTTTTATACTTTGAACACAAATACGAATACAAAGATACAGGCGAGTTAGAACAAAAGTCCTCAATCCAATTATCATTAGTTCCACTTGCAGGGTGTAAGTGTAAGCGAGTGATTATGTTGTGTGGCCATACGGGTTTAACGAACCCTCATTCAGACGGTTCGCTACCGTTAGTGGATGAAATATAATTTCAACGTGCATAGTGTATGTTCTAACACTATATTCAAAATTCAGAGGGAAGATTCAGTTAAGCTTTGGTAATTGGGTGCTCGCAATACAAACTACATTCTTCGGAATAAATACGATTTGGATAATCATCTATACAAACTATTGTGGTTCAAATTATACTTTCACAAATACATATATGATCTCACCAACGTTTTTCGTTGACAGTTTTCTATATGTTTCTCAGGTTCATACTTGGCTATTTGATACATGCTTCCGCATACACTCTGATTATTTGCTTGGAGTCGAGCATACTTACATGCATACGCTAGTGATAGCACCTTTGGATTCAAACATATTGTTTACATACTTACGCTATTTATAGCAACTGTGTTTTTAAACTAATTATGTCGCAAGTTATTTCATTTATACTTTATGACTTTTGTAAACTTAGACTTGTTGTCGAACGGTTTTGTAAACTAAACTTGCAAGTCTTGTACCTTTCAAATGAATGCGACATAATTTTGGTCAAACGAGTCTCATATAGGGACTACGACCACGTAACGGGACCTAAGTTAACGGCGCCGTCGATAACGGTTTTGGTCGGGTCGTTACACCGGGATTGCCCCCACATCGATCCGTTGAATTTCAAATAGATCTTGTACCAGGAGCTGCACCAATAGCTCGTGCTCCTTATAGACTCGCACCCAGCGAGATGAAAGAACTGCAAAGCCAATTACAAGAACTTTTAGAGCGTGGTTTCATTCAACCAAGCACATCACCGTGGGGAGCTCCTGTTTTGTTTGTCAAGAAGAAAGATGGTACATTCAGGTTGTGTATCGACTACCGAGAGTTGAACAAACTTACCATCAAGAACCGCTACCCACTACCGAGAATCGACGACTTATTTGATCAACTACAAGGCTCGTCTGTTTATTCAAAGATTGACTTACGTTCCGGGTATCATCAAATGCGGGTGAAAGAAGATGATATTCCAAAGACTGCTTTCAGAACACGTTACGGTCATTACGAGTTTATGGTCATGCTGTTTGGTTTAACTAATGCACCAGCTGTGTTCATGGACCTTATGAACCCAGTGTGTGGACCATACCTTGACAAGTTTGTCATTGTTTTCATTGATGACATACTTATTTACTCAAAGAATGACCAAGAACACGGTGAACATTTGAGAAAGGTGTTAGAAGTATTGAGGAAGGAAGAATTGTACGCTAAGTTTTCAAAGTGTGCATTTTGGTTGGAAGAAGTTCAATTCCTCGGTCACATAGTGAACAAAGAAGGTATTAAGGTGGATCCGGCAAAGATAGAAACTGTTGAAAAGTGGGAAACCCCGAAAACTCCGAAACACATACGCCAGTTTTTAGGACTAGCTGGTTACTACAGAAGGTTCATCCAAGACTTTTCCAGAATAGCAAAACCCTTGACTGCATTAACGCATAAAGGGAAGAAATTTGAATGGAATGATGAACAAGAGAAAGTGTTTCAGTTATTGAAGAAAAAGCTAACTACGGCACCTATATTGTCATTGCCTGAAGGGAATGATGATTTTGTGATATATTGTGACGCCTCAAAGCAAGGTCTCGGTTGTGTATTAATGCAACGAACGAAGGTGATTGCTTATGCGTCTAGACAATTGAAGATTCACGAACAAAATTATACGACGCATGATTTGGAATTAGGCGCGGTTGTTTTTGCATTAAAGACTTGGAGGCACTACTTATATGGGGTCAAAAGTATTATATATACCGACCACAAAAGTCTTCAACACATATTTAATCAGAAACAACTGAATATGAGGCAGCGTAGGTGGATTGAATTGTTGAATGATTACGACTTTGAGATTCGTTACCACCCGGGGAAGGCAAATGTGGTAGCCGATGCCTTGAGCAGGAAGGACAGAGAACCCATTCGAGTAAAATCTATGAATATAATGATTCATAATAACCTTACTACTCAAATAAAGGAGGCGCAAAAAGGAGTTTTAAAAGAGGGAAATTTAACGGATGAAATACCCAAAGGATCGGAGAAGCATCTTAATATTCGGGAAGACGGGACCCGGTATAGGGCTGAAAGGATTTGGGTACCAAAATTTGGAGATATGAGAGAAATGGTACTTAGAGAAGCTCATAAAACCAGATACTCAATACATCCTGGAACGGGGAAGATGTACAAGGATCTCAAGAAACATTTTTGGTGGCCGGGTATGAAAGCCGATGTTGCTAAATACGTAGGAGAATGTTTGACGTGTTCTAAGGTCAAAGCTGAGCATCAGAAACCATCAGGTCTACTTCAACAACCCGAAATCCCGGAATGGAAATGGGAAAACATTACCATGGATTTCATCACTAAATTGCCAAGGACTGCAAGTGGTTTTGATACTATTTGGGTAATAGTTGATCGTCTCACCAAATCAGCACACTTCCTGCCAATAAGAGAAGATGACAAGATGGAGAAGTTAGCACGACTGTATTTGAAGGAAGTCGTCTCCAGACATGGAATACCAATCTCTATTATCTCTGATAGGGATGGCAGATTTATTTCAAGATTCTGGCAGACATTACAGCAAGCATTAGGAACTCGTCTAGAGATGAGTACTGCCTATCATCCACAAACTGATGGGCAGAATGAAAGGACGATACAAACGCTTGAAGACATGCTACGAGCATGTGTTATCGATTTCGGAAACAGTTGGGATCGACATCTACCGTTAGCAGAATTTTCCTACAACAACAGCTACCATTCAAGCATTGAGATGGCGCCGTTTGAAGCACTTTATGGTAGAAAGTGCAGGTCTCCGATTTGTTGGAGTGAAGTGGGGGATAGACAGATTACGGGTCCGGAGATTATACAAGAAACTACCGAGAAGATCATCCAAATTCAACAACGGTTGAAAACCGCCCAAAGTCGACAAAAGAGCTACGCTGACATTAAAAGAAAAGATATAGAATTTGAAATTGGAGAGATGGTCATGCTTAAAGTTGCACCTTGGAAAGGCGTTGTTCGATTTGGTAAACGTGGGAAATTAAATCCAAGGTATATTGGACCATTCAAGATTATTGATCGTGTCGGACCAGTAGCTTACCGACTTGAGTTACCTCAACAACTCGCGGCTGTACATAACACTTTCCACGTCTCGAATTTGAAGAAATGTTTTGCTAAAGAAGATCTCACTATTCCGTTAGATGAAATCCAAATTAACGAAAAACTTCAATTCATCGAAGAACCCGTCGAAATAATGGATCGTGAGGTTAAAAGACTTAAGCAAAACAAGATACCAATTGTTAAGGTTCGATGGAATGCTCTTAGAGGACTCGAGTTCACCTGGGAGCGTGAAGATCAGATGAAGAAGAAATACCCGCATCTATTTCCAGAAGATTCGTCAACACCTTCAACAGCTTAAAATTTCGGGACGAAATTTATTTAACGGGTAGGTACTGTAGTGACCCGAACTTTTACATGTTTATATATATTAATTGAGATTGATATTTACATGATTAAATGTTTCCAACATGTTAAGCAATCAAACTTGTTAAGACTTGATTAATTAAAATATGTTTCATATAGACAATTGACCACCCAAGTTGACCGGTGATTCACGAACGTTAAAACTTGTAAAAACTATATGATGACATATATATGGATATATATATAGTAAACATGATACTATGATAAGTAAACATATCATTAAGTATATTAACAATGAACTACATATGTAAAAACAAGACTACTAACTTAATGATTTTTAAACGAGACATATATGTAACGATTATCGTTGTAAAGACATTTAATGTATATATATCATATTAAGAGATATTCATACATGATAATATCATGATAATATAATAATTTAAAATCTCATTTGATATTATAAACATTGGATTAACAACATTTAACAAGATCGTTAACCTAAAGGTTTCAAAACAACACTTACATGTAACGACTAACGATGACTTAACGACTCAGTTAAAATGTATATACATGTAGTGTTTTAATATGTATTTATACACTTATGAAAGACTTCAATACACTTATCAAAATACTTCTACTTAACAAAAATGCTTACAATTACATCCTCGTTCAGTTTCATCAACAATTCTACTCGTATGCACCCGTATTCATACTCGTACAATACACAGCTTTTAGATGTATGTACTATTGGTATATACACTCCAATGATAAGCTCTTAGCAGCCCATGTGAGTCACCTAACACATGTAGGAACCATCATTTGGCAACTAGCATGAAATATCTCATAAAATTACAAAAATATGAGTAATCATTCATGACTTATTTACATGAAAACAAAATTACATATCCTTTATATCTAATCCATACACCAACGACCAAAAACACCTACAAACACTTTCATTCTTCAATTTTCTTCATCTAATTGATCTCTCTCAAGTTCTATCTTCAAGTTCTAAGTGTTCTTCATATATTCTACAAGTTCTAGTTACATAAAATCAAGAATACTTTCAAGTTTGCTAGCTCACTTCCAATCTTGTAAGGTGATCATCCAACCTCAAGAAATCTTTGTTTCTTACAGTAGGTTATCATTCAAATACAAGGTAATAATCATATTCAAACTTTGGTTCAATTTGTATAACTATAACAATCTTATTTCAAGTGATGATCTTACTTGAACTTGTTTTCGTGTCATGATTCTGCTTCAAGAACTTCGAGCCATCCAAGGATCCATTGAAGCTAGATCCATTTTTCTCTTTTCCAGTAGATTTATCCAAGGAACTTAAGGTAGTAATGATGTTCATAACATCATTCGATTCATACATATAAAGCTATCTTATTCGAAGGTTTAAACTTGTAATCACTAGAACATAGTTTAGTTAATTCTAAACTTGTTCGCAAACAAAAGTTAATCCTTCTAACTTGACTTTTAAAATCAACTAAACACATGTTCTATATCTATATGATATGCTAACTTAATGATTTAAAACCTGGAGACACGAAAAACACCGTAAAACCGGATTTACGCCGTCGTAGTAACACCGCGGGCTGTTTTGGGTTAGTTAATTAAAAACTATGATAAACTTTGATTTAAAAGTTGTTATTCTGAGAAAATGATTTTTATTATGAACATGAAACTATATCCAAAAATTATGGTTAAACTCAAAGTGGAAGTATGTTTTCTAAAATGGTCATCTAGACGTCGTTCTTTCGACTGAAATGACTACCTTTACAAAAACGACTTGTAACTTATTTTTCCGACTATAAACCTATACTTTTTCTGTTTAGATTCATAAAATAGAGTTCAATATGAAACCATAGCAATTTGATTGACTCAAAACGGATTTAAAATGAAGAAGTTATGGGTAAAACAAGATTGGATAATTTTTCTCATTTTAGCTACGTGAAAATTAGTAACAAATCTATTCTAACCATAACTTAATCAACTTGTATTGTATATTATGTAATCTTGAGATACCATAGACACGTATACAATGTTTCGACCTATCGTGTCCACACATCTATATATATTTCGGAACAACCATAGACACTCTATATGTGAATGTTGGAGTTAGCTATACAGGGTTGAGGTTGATTCCAAAATATATATAGTTTGAGTTGTGATCAATACTGAGATACGTATACACTGGGTCGTGGATTGATTCAAGATAATATTTATCGATTTATTTATGTACATCTAACTGTGGACAACTAGTTGTAGGTTACTAACGAGGACAGCTGACTTAATAAACTTAAAACATCAAAATATATTAAAAGTGTTGTAAATATATTTTGAACATACTTTGATATATATGTATATATTGTTATAGGTTCGTGAATCAACCAGTGGCCAAGTCTTACTTCCCGACGAAGTAAAAATCTGTGAAAGTGAGTTATAGTCCCACTTTTAAAATCTAATATTTTTGGGATGAGAATACATGCAGGTTTTATAAATGATTTACAAAATAGACACAAGTACGTGAAACTACATTCTATGGTTGAATTATCGAAATCGAATATGCCCCTTTTTATTAAGTCTGGTAATCTAAGAATTAGGGAACAGACACCCTAATTGACGCGAATCCTAAAGATAGATCTATTGGGCCTAACAAACCCCATCCAAAGTACCGGATGCTTTAGTACTTCGAAATTTATATCATATCCGAAGGGTGTCCCGGAATGATGGGGATATTCTTATATATGCATCTTGTTAATGTCGGTTACCAGGTGTTCACCATATGAATGATTTTTATCTCTATGTATGGGATGTGTATTGAAATATGAAATCTTGTGGTCTATTATTATGATTTGATATATATAGGTTAAACCTATAACTCACCAACATTTTTGTTGACGTTTTAAGCATGTTTATTCTCAGGTGATTATTAAGAGCTTCCGCTGTCGCATACTTAAATAAGGACGAGATTTGGAGTCCATGCTTGTATGATATTGTGTAAAAACTGCATTCAAGAAACTTATTTTGTTGTAACATATTTGTATGGTAAACCATTATGTAATGGTCGTGTGTAAACAGGATATTTTAGATTATCATTATTTGATAATCTACGTAAAGTTTTTTTTTAAAACCTTTATCTATGAAATAAAGGTTATGGTTTGTTTTAAAAATGAATGCAGTCTTTGAAAAACGTCTCATATAGAGGTCAAAACCTCGCAACAAAATCAATTAATATGGAACGTTTTTAATCAATAAGAACGGGACATTTCACCCAAGAGGCTTTGTTAATATCCCTTACTGTGTTGGTTTTTATTTGTCTAAGATGGTGGAAGGAATGCAGGAAGGGGGGATAATTGGAGGAGGTATTTTTGTTACTCTCATTGGAGAGTATTTAGGTGTAGATAGGGATCAAGGGGTTCCACTTTTGGTATGTAGAGAACAGGTTGAGCCTTTAGGATTGAGGGTTTATGCGGGTGCTAAGGTATTAAAGAGTAGACGTAATCAGGCAGTACCCTATGAAGGTAATCATCCTCAGGTAGAGAGAGGTTCAGACGAGGAAATGGAGGAAGCGGATGACATTAGGGATGTCATTCGGGAGGCTATGACTGATGTCTACCAGCGTGTAGATGAGGTAGATATGACAAACGCGGAGAGATTTCGTCGGATGAAGCAGTGGCAAGCCCGGAATGATTACGAGCATTCCAGGCAATGACAGCATGATAGATGGGACTATCATCAGCGTCAGATTATGAGCCGGCTGTCACCTCAGGAGCACTACGTCCCGACCCGACCCGCTTACTATCCTCCACACCAGCCCGAGATGAGACCACCATTTACTCTCTACGACCCTAACCAGGCATACCAGTACACCTATCACCAACCATGGAACCCGGACGATGACATGAACTAGAACCCCTATCCAGATTGATATAGTTCCTATTAGTGATTTTTATGATTTTTATCTTTTTATTTTTATTTATTTATGTTTAAACATATGATATTGTGATACATTAATGTATTGTTTAATATTTTTATTATTTGATACTAATATTTCATATTTGATTTGAAAGTGGGATTTAAAGTCCCATTTCAAATTACCATGCATGTTTATATTTGTATGTATGTATATTGTCAATTGTACACAACAGGGTAAAACAGCGCATTTTCAAAGACTGGCATTAAGTTCAGCAAAAGCTACTAATTTTGACAACAAAACGAAAAACAAATGTGATGTAACAACAAGACGGAATGAACAAATGATGTGCACCATTTATCATTCAGTAAACAAACACCAATATATTTGGAAACTTTGGTAAAATTTAATCATTTTTCTACGCTAATCACCCTCAATAATTTAAATTGTTACTGATTTCTTGCAAATGAGGACATTGCAAGATCTTAAGTGTGGGAAGGGGTTAAATTCTTTCGGATTTTTTAAAAATTTTAATTTAAACACTTGGTTACCATTAAAATGCTAGTAACGCAGTAGTTGTATTAGAATCTAGTGCTCTCTGATAATAAAGAACAGTCCTAGTCTTATATACTGACTACCCAATTCTAGTAAAAATTTTCAAAATTTTCAATTAAATGAACTCAAAATCATGTTTATACATATTTATGAACGATAAAACTAGGTGTTAAACACCGAAATTATTGTTACCTCGGAAAGGACATAAATTGAGAAACAACCCAAAATGTTAGAATTCATTTAAAATGGAATAGATGACAATAAAAAGGCAAAGAAAGGAAAATAAAAGCCAATTGTGGAAAAAATTTACCAAGTTATTTAAAACATATATCACATATTTTTGTACAAATAACTGATGATACTTTTGTTGTGGACAATTTTATCAGTTTTACCCTATTTACTATAATATATTTGAAAGAAAGATGGATCTACACGATGAATCAATTCCATCATTAAAAGGAAGTAAAGTCTTCCGAAAAAGACACGCGCTTCTTGATTTAGGTCATGAAGTTGTCGTCCAGACCAGCTGTAGGTTGACAAAAAATCTAGAAAAGTCATCTCTAAAATCAGCAGGAAATCCACGGACCTCAGCATCAAACAGGGTCGCCAAGTGGTCAGACTTATCCTAACCATGAGAGGATCTGTCTCGTAAAATGGGGACGGCACCGTGCAAATTAGCTTGATAAGACTAATGAATCAGATCCCCAGAAAGGATAATCTCCTTAAAAGATCAAAAATCAGCTTTTAAGACTGATATTACTCAATCCTTGAGATTGACCTTAAAGATTGAGAATTACAAACTCATGGAATTCGATGATATCTAAACTCGAGCTTGAACGATAAAATATTTTGTTCAAAATTACAAACCAATTTGTTTTCTGAAAACCCATTTTTAATGCGTTCATTACCATTGAACGTAAAATCCTAAGAATTCACCTGGAATTCATTAGGTCACCTGAACCAAATCGGGTGTCAACCGTAAGAACGGTGGTTGCATAGCATGGTCAAAGACAGGACCTTGTGCCAGACCGAAAAACTATAGGGTGAGCTTTACTATTGCTCCTACAAAGGATAGTAATTGCATTCGACATGTTATAGACCATAATTAAAAGCATGCCAGGGGACATTGCCTTAACAGTTGCTTGTTCAATGCTTTCCTTTACAACCAGACGGTAGTTTACCGAAAGGTAATATACGGAGCAAGCATACTGGACGTGTTGCTTTCCAAATACAAGGTTAGCAAGTGGGTGACACAAAACCGCAAGTTTTGAGCTAAATTTTAAAATCTGAAACCCACCAAACCCACAAAAACATTTTGCAACACCGGTGAAGGGTTATTCCGGAAAACTTATCTAGGGTAAAAGCTAGATCGTATTTTCAAAAGATCAAATGTTTTCATAAAGATCCAATTTCCTTAAGGATCTAAATTTTTATAGTCATATGGGACTGTAAACCACATCGTTACTACCATTGTTCATACCGCCGTATAGAAATCACTGATGTACAAAGTGTGAAGAATAAAGAAGTGATTCTAGTATTTTTATTTCAAGAATATATTGCTTGAGCACAAGCAACGCTCAAGTGTGGGAATATTTGATAATGCTAAAAATGAACATATATTTCATAGCATTATCCCTCAAGAAAGACAAGCTTTTAGTTGCAACTGTTCTATTTACAAGTGATATTCGTTTAAATAGTAAAAGGTGAAGACAAAAGACAGATTCGATGAATTGAAGACGCAAACGACCAAAAAGCTCAAAAGTACAAAGTACAATCAAAGTGGTTCAAATTATTGATGAGAAACGTTTCAAAATTACAAGAGTACAAGACGCAAAACGCAAAATACAAGATATTAAATTGTACGAAAGGACGTTCGAAAATCCGGAACCGGGACCAAAGTCAACTCTCAACGCTCGATGCAACGGACTAAAAATTACAAGTCAACTATGCACATAAATATAATATAATATTTAAATAATTCTTAAAATTATTTATATATTATATAATATATTTAAAACCGTCGGCAAGATAGAAACAAGCTCATGTGAGCTGGAAAAAGTGGCCATGCGATCGCATGGCCTGGAAGTACATTTTCCATGTGATCGCATGGTGTACAGTGGAGGGCCACATGCTATAAATTTCACGGTTTTGGCTCAGTTTATATCCATCCTTTCTCTCTATCTCACTCGTATAATATATATATATATATATATATATATATATATATATATATATATATATATATATATATATATATATATATATATATTATAATTTTAATTTTAATTTTAAATTTTAATAATAAGGGTATCCTAGCGAATGTTGTAAGGGTATAAGTTGAAATTATGTCCGTGTAACGCTACGCTATTTTTAATCATTGTAAGTTATGTTCAACCTTTTTAATTTAATGTCTCGTAGCTAAGTTATTATTATGCTTATTTAATGCCGAAGTAATCATGATGTTGGGCTAAATATTAAAATTGGGTAATTGTGCTTTGTACCATAATTGGGGTTTGGATAAAAGAACGACACTTGTGGAAATTAGACTATGGGCTATTAATGGGTTTTATATTAACTAAACGATACCTCGTTAATTTAATATATAGACTTATAATTTGACGTATCTATATATAACCACATACGCTTGACTGGGTACGGTGGGCGGGATATCTATAAATACCAATAATTGTTTATTTTACCGGACACGGAACTGGATTAATAGTTAATAGACTTGTTGGAACAGGGGTGGATTACATTCAAGGGTAATTGGTGTAATTGTTAACAAAGTAGTAAAACCTTGGTTTACACGCAGTCGATAACCTGGTGTATTCATTAAACAAAGTATTAAGACCTTGTTACAATTCGAATCCCCAATTAGTTGGAATATTTGACTTCGGGAATAAGAATAATTTGACGAAGACTTTCGCACTTTATGATTATGACTGATGGACTACTATGGACAAATCCGTATGGACATATCGAATAATCCAGGACAAAGGACAATTAACCCATGGTAATAAACTAAAAACAACACGTCAAACATCATGATTATGGAAGTTTAAATAAGCATAATTCTTTTATTTCATATTTAATTGCACTTTTAATTATCGCACTTTTATTTATTGTCATTGTATTTAATTGCACTTTTAATTATCGTACTCTTTAATTATAGCAATTTTATTTTATCGCACTTTTATTTATCACAATTTCATTATCGTTATTTACTTTGCGCTTTAAATTAAGTTATATTTATTTTTAATATTTTACATTAGGTTTTAACTGCGACTAAAGTTTTAAAATCGACAAACCTGTCATTAAACGGTAAACACCCCCCCCCCCCCTTTTATAATAATAATACTACTTATATATATATTTGTATTTTTACAATTATAAGTTAAAACTAATATAGCGTTAAGCTTGGCTAAGATCCCTGTGGAACGAACCAGACTTACTAAAAACTACACTACTGTACGATTAGGTACACTGCCTATAAGTGTTGTAGCAAAGTTTAGGTATATCCATTCTATAAATAAATAAATATCTTGTGTAAAATTGTATCGTATTTAATAGTATTTCCTTGTAAAAATTAATACTATTTCATATACCCCTCGCATAACATCAACATCCGTTGATAATGCAGTCAAAATAAGATACATGGTGATGATTTTGTGAATGCAAAATTTACTCGAATAAAGCATGTATGACTCCATGCACATAGCTTACATAACATATAAGCAAACAGTGGAAGACTTCTAGGAACCTGAGAATAAACATGCTTAAAAGTGTCAACACAATGGTTGGTGAGTTCATAGTTTTAATATTGTGCATAATCTGTATATAAAGGTGGATCACAAGATTTCATTTATTTCATCCAAAACGTCTATCAAAATATTCTACGAAATCGAGAACCCTGGTAACTAAACTTAATGTATATATTATAAGTACCCCTATTGTAACATACATGCAACCAACATGTACAATATCCAACGTGTACTAAATTCAAGTAGTATACGTTTGTTTTATAGTTCAGGCTAGGGTTTCTATACCTGAAACAGACGGGGATGTCAAGCCCTACGGATCCATATACAACTACTCGCGCCCACTAGTTCTTGTAACTGGCAGTTACTAGTTACCAAAGCTAAGGGATTTTCAGTTCAAACTCAGTGTAAAATTTAGTATGTACTTGTATCCATTGCGTTTAAAATAAAGTGCATGTATTCTCAGCCCAAAAATATAGATTGCAAAAGCAATTAAAAAGGGATCTATAAACTCACCTTGGTAGCACATCAAAGAATCTCAAACAAAAGTGATAGCTAATGAAATCACGGCAGACCGACGTACTTAACCTGATTAAATGTCTAAGTTCACAAGGTCTCAAAGATCTTCCAATATTCTCAACAACATCTTAAGATGAAATAAAGTATATAACAATTATTATCGTATGCTTGAATGCGCTTCTGTTACTCACTCTGTACGGGTACAAGTTGTGAGAATGATTTCTTTGTGTGATTAGGTTATGAGAGTTATATGGAATGTGAATTTATATATAATAGAAACTTGGTCAATTCTATGTTGATGATTGCGAAAAATCCCGTAAATTATGGCCAAGATTTGTTGAACGAGTAGGGACAAAAATTTATATTTATATACAATATGAATCTGAAGTACTTATATATTATATTAAAAATTAAAATAGTTTACATCTTTCATATTCTCAGCAAGCGTTATATTAGCCTCACATATTCGTTTATGTTTTTATGGTTAGGATATAGAGTAATCATTTGAAACTTAAATTTTGTTAACAATAAATATGTATATATATATTTTTCCCGTAGAGTTATTATTGTGTTTGTATTAGTATAGGTTATGGAGGAATTACTAAGTATTAAAAGTATGAGTGTATTTTCAATATAATATGGGAGGGATAAGAGTTACAGGTCATATTTGATTAACATATTTGAAAAAGTCGTTGATTCCTTTCCTAATAATTGGAGTTATATTTAAATTTGCTTAATTTATATATCTTTTCGCACATCAATAAAATAAAGATTTATTTATATTGCTTTGTAAACTTACATATAGTCCATGTACTAAAAAATGAAACTTCGAAAAGAAAAACGATTTTTAAGTCACCATCTGCGACTTGACTTGTTCTATTCATAAATTTCAACTTGTAGTTTTAATTATTAAAATCTATCCTACAATCATTTTATTTATGCGAGTACGTAAACACGATTCGTTCATGTTAAAATCAATATACTTCAAAATTTATTTTCTAAATTTGTCGTAAATGAATACATCTTTAAATAAACACATGTTTACTGGTAATCAAAATCATATAAATTATTTCATAGTCCTAAGTAGTAGTTAGTCGTCTATTTAAAATCCCAAAACTCGGTAAAAACAGATACAATCATAGTCCAAACTCACTAATGCATCCTAACAATTACCAGTTAAACACACTAATGCAAATTCTGGTTCCCTATGACCTCAAGCTCTGATACCAATTATGATGACCCGTTCAAATCCATTTGGACGAATACATCATTCATCGATTTCATTGCGAGGTACTGACCTCTATATGATACGTTTTGTAAACATTGTATTCTTTTGAAAGGTTACACAAACAATTGAATATATATATCCAAGGTTTTCGACATCTGATGATTTCTACGTATAGACAATCACCATAAATAATAGTTTTTAACAATACAACCGTTGACAATGCAGTCAAAATAAGATACATGGTGATGATTTTGTGAATGCAAAGTTTTCTCGAATAAAGCATGTATGACTCCATGCACATAGCTTGCATAACATATAAGCAAACAGCGGAAGACTTCTAAGAACCTGAGAATAAACATGCTTAAAAGTGTCAACACAATGGTTGGTGAGTTCATAGTTTTAATATTGCGCATAATCTGTATATAAAGGTGGATCACAAGATTTCAGTTATTTCATCCAAAACATCTATCAAAATATTCTACGAAATCGAGAACCATGGTAACTAAACTTAATGTATATATTATAAGTACCCCTATTTTAACATATATGCAACCAACATGTACAATACACGCAATCCAACGTGTACTAAATTCAAATAGTATACGTCTATTTTATAGTTCAGGCTAGGGTTTTTATACCTGAAACAGATGGGGATGTCAAGCCCTACGGATCCATATACAACTACTCGCGCCCACCAGTTCTTGTAACTAGCAGTTACTAGTTACCAAAGCTAAGGGATTTTCAGTTCAAACTCAGTGTAGAATTTAGTATGTACTTGTATCAATTGCGTTTAAAATAAAGTGCATGTATTATCAGCCCAAAAATATAGATTGCAAAAGCAATTAAAAAGGGATCTATAAACTCACCTTGGTAGCACATCAAAGAATCTCAAACAAAAGTGATAGCTAACGAAATCACGGTAGACCAACGTACTTAACCTGATTAAATGTCTAAGTTCATAAGGTCTCAAATGTAGTGACCCGAACTTTTCCATGTTTATATATATTAATTGAGATTGATATTTACATGATTAAATGTTTCCAACATGTTAAGCAATCAAACTTGTTAAGACTTGATTAATTGAAATATGTTTCATATAGACAATTGACCACCCAAGTTGACCGGCGATTCACGAACGTTAAAACTTGTAAAAATGACATGACGATATATATATGGATATACATATGGTTAACATGAGATTATGATAAGTAAGTATCTCCATAAGTATATTAACAATGAGTTATATACATATAAACAAGACTACTAACTTAAGGATTTCGAAACGAGACATATATGTAACGATTATCGTTGTAACGACATTTAAATGTATATATATCATATTAAGATATATTAATATATCATAATATC